>NC_091821.1:472239719-472547934 GCF_038994185.2 Dermacentor albipictus
AAATTCAGGCCTTAACTACTGAATGCCATTTTCTGTGCCTGTGTGGCACGGGTATCATTTCTCAATATATTCCCAATTCTCCCATAATCCCGTGGAATTGGCCAACCTGTGGGCACTTTCTATGTGTCCAAAGTACGAAGTAAACGTAAAAATGTAAATTAAAGCTCCTAAACAAAGTATAAATCAAACGCGCAAACAATTTTTCATTAAAAAAAAAAATCAATGGTCTAATATGTTTTACAATGGCGGCAGCTATCCTAAGTCAGCTTCACCGCAATACATGCTTGTTATGCTGTAAAGCATACAAACACCGCAAAGGCGGTTTTGCTATTTGCTCTTTCCGCCAAATTTTGGTATCTGGTCTTTCCGCCGAGATAGACGCAGCCATTAACGGTATAGCTAATGGAATTACCATAGGCGTCAGGCGCGTTCACGCTGACTGGCCAAGTTCGAATTATCCGGCGAAGGCCAATTTTAAGATCGGAATAACAAAATTTAGGGCCCACAGGCGCCGGCAGAGACCTTCAGCCAGGATTGAATTACCTGAGTCAAATTAACAGAGGTCGACTGTATATGCACGGCAGATTACCATTATAACGAAATCACTTTATTCCAAATAACGCTTTATTCAATGTTTTCCGCGGCACAAAGCGCAATGCAAGTGTTCTAAACCGGAACGCCGGAAATCTGCTCCAAACCCCTTTGTGCAGCATACACGATGACCCTATGTGTTTCTTTGGACCGACTCACCAAGGCAAAGAGCACCACAAAGGTCGCCTCACTACGTGGGGCAACTCCTTGTTAGTAACTGTAAACACATAATGATAAGTGAAAAATGAGGCAGTTGTCTACGGGTTACTTAAGACGTACTGGTGAGCTAGTTGGTTAGTCAAGATGAAATATGGCAGCGCACTTCGAAACAAGGATGTAACAGAGAATGAACAACCATGAGCACTGCAACTGCAACTGCCGGTTCATTGGCAGATAAGCATACATAAATGCGTGTTCCAACGCATGCATGGAGCACTTCAGAGAATGACACAAATTTTTGACCACTCATACGAGCTAGCAGCCATAATGCTGCACGAAACTTCATAATTCACAAGCCTTCATACTGCACAAAAAAGGACTAAAAACGAAAAAAGAAAGGAGAAAGAAAGCCAGTCAAACACACCATCTGACATTGCCTTGTTCAGATACACAAAACCTTTTTTTTTTTATAACCACAGAGCTCGTGGTTGTTCATTATGTGTTACGTCCTTGTTTCTAAGTGCGCTGTCATATGCCATTATGTCTACAGATGCCTGCACATTTTTGCCACTGCTGTCATTACTATCACGTGCGGTAATGAATCCCCATGCGGCTGGAGTGTACCATCATTTTTGTAGCTATCGTATAGGTATTTCGTTAATAGTGGAAAAGCTATAAGAGAGAATATATATATCCTGCTAGGTTGTTTGACTGTTTAGTTCCTTTAGAATGTAATGTCTTTCTTGACGGATAGATGATCAACCAGACATTAGTAGACGCTGTCAAAATCTATGACGTCAAAGCGGGCAGGTGCAGGAGGAACTTCAGAGTGGTGGCACCCAAAGTCTTTCATTTTTCTAGTCTTTTCTCACCTGCCAAGCCTCCTTTCGTGGCAAAAGTGACTGCGTTAACACAACAGCGTCAAGGGTCCCAAGTCGCAGAAAATCCGGCATCGGCGTCCGGCGTCGGACATTGATCCTCTGTGTCACTGCTCGAAAAGTCTCCGCATTTAATACCGTTGTCTTCCCTAGGTGAATTGACTAGGGAGTCTGAAGACTGTCCAGCAGCACATCAGAATCGTTGAATCCGTTGCGATACCACGTCTATGCTTGCAACACTCCGCAGTAACCCCGCCTCCAAAGCCCAATGGTATGGAATATGTGGCAGGATAGCAACCTGAGAATCCAAGGTCGCCATCGTTGTTCAGTAGCATTGGATAGGGCCGCCCCTTCATCCTTAGTTCAGGTTGTCATGTAATGGCGGGGTGGTGGCCTTTTGTTGACCCGTCACAAGTCGGTGTTCCTGCTGTGTTGACGTCTGGATAGGCGCTGATGGATGGGTGGGTGTTTGCCTTGTGGCAAACGTGTAATTAACACCTTTGTGGTGTTGAGGCGTAACATTCTTTGCAAAGTTATTCCTCGGAATTTAGAGAACGGCAGCCCACGAACAAATGTAGGGAAAAAAAATAGAAAAACACCGACAGCGCATATCTTTTATGTTAGCTCTTCTCAGACTGAAATATTAAAAGCATGAAGCAATAACAGGAGATCGACTCACACAAAAGGTCCCGTTTCTACCAGAAAGCTTGCCTTCGTGCACAGCGTTCGCCGCCAGCATTTCTCGGTAAATGTTACGGTTACATAAGCTGCAGTTGCCGGGAAGCATGAAAAGCAGTCAGGGGTCTTAGAATGCTATCCTGTTCCACTCTTAAAGACGAAGCTTAAGTTTCCTCGAAATTTTTAAATACATTCATTCTCTGTTCGTAAAAGCAATTGTGTGACATGTTGCTTTCACAACACCGTTTCTGCACGCCTCTACTAAGTGCAGCATGTCTTTACATTAAACAGGGGAGGGGGGAGGGAAGGAAACAAGAAAATACAAATGACAGATTGCAAAAATCTGAGGACACCAAAGCATTTCTTACGAGTTGCATATGTGAAAGCATTAATGTACGACTAAACGCCGCTGAGTGGTCCTTCGATTTTTGCGCTGTAAGTAATGTTTTTGCTATTGAAAAAGCATAATTCATGAATACAGCTTAACTTATATGTTTCTGTGTAGTGTTCCCTTAAATAGATGTCCTCATCAGCAGCAACAATTTACAATGGGGTAAGTATTTCTGCTAGAAAACATACGAGTGACATCATCATCGTCCTTGCCAGTGGCGCTGCCATTGCCCGTGTGGCGGACTGTCTTGCCAAATGAGCAGGCAATGAGGTCGCTTGTCAGGCCCATCGCTTCGTAGTTGCCACCATAGATGTCTTTGACAAGCATGTCCACTGTGCGGTGGTCGCCTTGCTCGGCCAGCTCCAGAAGCTCGTCAAAGCTCTGTCAACAGAGAGAAAGGGCAGAGCATGTTGATGGCATCACATGTAGCAGACTATAATGAAGCCATTCTAAGGTAGCCAGTACATTGGCCAGTTTTGTCAATTAGTGATTTAGAGCAATGTGTCGAAAGCGCATTACATAATCATAATGCCCTAAAATAGCTGAGAACACGTTATACCAGACTACAATTAATGATATGGAGCAATATGCCAAATGCACATTACTGCATATTGCCCTAAAATATCTGAGAACATGTAACAACAAAGACTGCAATGTATACCTAACAGGCTCTTTTTCTTTTTTTGGGAGGAAGGAGGGATGGAAAGCGAGAATGTAAAAAAAATTGCACCACAACCGTCACTGCTGCGTTATATAATAATTAGGGGTGTGCGAATATTCGAAATTTCGAATACGAATCGAACACTTTCCTTATTCGAAGCGTATTCGATTCGAGAAATGCATTTTCGTAAATTCCCGAATATTCGAGGATGGCCGAATAATAGTCGAAACGGGGAATATTCGGACGGACTGTGAATAATTTAGCAATTAACGAATTATATGCTTGCTCCACATTCTCCTAAAAACATGTTTATTCACTGAGAGCTTCACATGATCCGCTCATTATCTGTATGCTCTGCATCAAGATGGCAAGTTGGGCCAGTTTGTTGGGATTCATAGTAAGGTTCGTTACAGCGCAACACAAAACACGGACAAAAGAAGGTACAAAACGACGACACAGCGTTACAGCACTGTGATCTTAAGTGCTGTAACGAACCTTACTATGAATGTGTATGCTCTGTTCCAGTCTATCTGCATCAGGCCCGTGAGACATGATCAGTTTCGATTTTTTTTTTACCAAGCTTTATTCCAGGGCTCTTTCATTACAATATATGATGTACTTTCGGGCTTTGTAAGCATGCGCAATAAAATAAGCACCTAGAAAATGTTACCTGGACAAATGTTGTCACAGTGCATAGAGAGCCCTTACTTCCTGAACATGTTGAGCAGTCAATTTTCCTTCGCGATAATCTGTAACAAGCGTTTACCTGACAGAGCATTACCTGACATTACCTGTGTGCATTAAGTATAATGAGTGCCTCTTTAACCTGAAGCAGCCTCGTAAAATGCAAAATTATTTTTCGAAGGGCAATAAAGCTATTGTTACCTCGTTTTGCAATTTTTTAATACTACACATATATTCGATATTCGATTCGATATTCGAAGACAGTTTTTCGCCTTATTCGTTTTCGATTCGTATTTGAAAATTTCAATATTCGCACACCCCTAATAATAATGTTTTACTTGCAGTGTATCACCAAAGACTGCTGTGACCAGACAAGAAAAGCTCATTCAAAGGTCTGTGCCAAGAACCCATAAAAAAGGAATCCAGAATACACATACTCCCCATTACGTTACATTTAAAGAAAGTCACAGTTTAGGATGCACTGATAGCAACTGATGCACTGATAGACAACTACATGAAGCAGAGTTCGTAGTTTTATGGGTCATATAGATTGCAGTAAACACTGGCTTGTTAATTAAATTAATGAGCATGGTGTCACGCGCGCGCAGGCAAACACGAGCAAATATCACTCGATGACCACGAACACTCGCTGCCATAATGCTAGCATGATGAAATGCACAAGCAGATGGGAGCAAACGCTTCTGGTACATCTTGCTTCAACGCGTTTGTGAAACTTGAGGTTACACAACCTCCAGCACTAGGCACACATGCAGGCACCAGCCATTCTGGCTTGCCCCACAATTGAACCCGCTGGAGATTACCTAGAGGACAGAGTGCAGGCGCTGTATGCGCTCAGCCACAAGGAGAACCATGCACCACAACGGCCGGGCTAGCGAAGACACACGCTCAGCTGCAAAAGCCAGCCCCTAGCACCTGCTCGATCATGGTACCTTCCCTCGCCTTGCATGCGCTTTATCACGTGACCTCCAACATTGGGTGCGCATCACGCCACCATCCTTCTTGGCTCAATCTCATGCACTTTTCCACCTCCAGCATATGGCATGAAGTGTGAGATATAGGATCTTATCGTACTTGTACACCTCATGGCCACAGCGATAATTTGCCTGGAATGTCAATACAATTGCTATCACAATAAAACGGTTCAGTTCAAGATGAAACTGCCATCTAAATTTTATCTTTTTGTTCTATCAGCAAACATTCATTCTGAACACTGCCTGCAAGCTAGATCACATGCTCAAACTGGTTGTTTAAGTTTGGATACTTTGAAACCAAGAGTTCCTATTTACGAATGTTGAATGCTGAGCACTGCAGATATGGTGCTGAGGATACATCATCCAAACAATATTTAATTTCTCTGCTAATGTAAATTTGCAACACTGAGGAACTTTTCAAACTAAAAATAGAATAGATAAAGTTATTTAACATGCACAAAGGTCACAGCAATCATGCAACCATGTTGGCGCGATTATAAACCTGCGAGGTGGTGAATCGTCCAACGACCCACAATATTAAAAACAAAGAGAAAATGCTTACAACTCTGGTATGCATGTAACCTGAGCATTTGCAATGCAACCGTAAGTCATGGTTTTACAGGAGCCCAGACAGAAAATGTCGTTTTTATTTCTTTATTGCATAGGTGTCTAGGTGTTGGCAAAGTCTCTCTCTATATATATACTATGGTGCCTCAATTCATTGAGACCGCAAGAAATAATCATTTGCATTATTTTTTGTTGCCACCACCTCGAAATGTGTGCCAAGTGCAACACTTTTGACCGTGAAAAAGGAGACTATTCACGTTGCCGAGACTTGTTGCAGCAGTCTTATGGTACCAGACAACACCAATGCTTACACACAAGCTATGACCATGCTGCCGAAAGCACAGTCAATGCAGCACTCAACGGAACAATAGGGGAGAGGGTTGATGTACACTAGCTTCCAAGAGCCACTTTGGCAGTTTTCGGCAACTCAATCAATGTGTGGCCTTCAACCACCGCATCGGGCTGACTGGTGCTCTTTAGTTGCTTGCGACACCACGTGACCACCACCATTGCTTTTTGTGACGTGAATAGTCTTCTTTACCACGTCCAAAGCCGCACAGATCCACTTAGTGCACATTTTGACTGGTTGCATAAGAGGTGCTGTAATTAATTATTTGTGGCGCTCTCAAGAAATTGAAGGTTAATACCGTATTTATGGAGTTGACAGCTACCTAGTAATAGCAACAAAAAATATTCACAGATGTATGTCAATCTGACCAACTGATACCCCAAAAACAGTGAAGTTGTACGAGTGTTTCATGCCCTTCGGCTTCTTTGAGGGCTGCTCTTAGTAATGGGATGCAATGCAGCTAATACTGGCTGCTCCTTACATCGCAGACGTCCATACTCTTGGCTCACCTCTAACGTGAACCCAGGAAAACGCGACGCGAGAGACACAAATTACGGATTTCTGACTAAAAAAGAAACACCGCACAAAGAATGTGTTGTCTATTCATGTGATGTCTTCGTAAAGTGGCTTTTATTTTACAGTCGTTAATAATTAAGTATCAAAGCAAAAATAAAACTCTGTACTTCGACGTAACGTGATTGATATCGACTACATGCCGGCGCATCACACCGCCCTTCACCGCATGAAAACGGCTGCAAAACTCCTGTCCGCAGCTTCGCTGTAAAAGCGGAACACAACATTGTTGTGTCGGCATTATCGCACTTGCACAGCTGTACCTGCCCATGCGGGACCCTCTGGGTGTGTGCCAGGACCCACGTTGGTGATACATCGCTGCCCGGAAGATTTGGCCGGTGTTTCCCGCTGATTAGACTGCATATGTGCGCATCGGGATGCTCGACGTCCGTGACGTTTCTCAACCCTTTTACATTGCCTTGCGGTTGCTTACAAGAGTCTGGCACATGTCTCTCCATGGGCATAGGGTGGCTGGATTTCCAATTAGAAAGTTGTAAAGCATTCTAGAGAGCATCTAATTCAGCAGCTTCCAACTTCCTACTCATTTCATAATCATGTTAATGCATTAGTATTAGAAGTGTATGTGTGCAAAATGCAGGAAGCCGGTCATGTGGTAGAGGTATAAAGGGTGGGAGAGGTTAGACGAGAGTGTGTGTGTGTATATAGGTATATACATATATACCTATATAGTGCAACTGACAGCAGTTTGCTCCGGACCACACACTTCGCTTCTCGAAGAGGCAGAATGTGTGTTGAGTGAACTGAACAACACTTCGCAATATGGTGAACATAGTTTAAATGATGGATGCGCAACCTCAAAGAGTTGCGATGCAATACTGACGCATTTCTCACATATTTACGGGTAATTAACCCCATAATTTTTTTCTGTCCTAAAAAAGTCTACAAAACATGAAAATGGACAAAAACAAGTCACAGATTTGCCTGACAGGCAAAGCAATGATTGCGATAGCAAATTATTGGACGGCTATACAAAATAAGCTTAGTAATTTTATCAGCTGCATCACAGATTTGCCTGACAGGCAAAGTAATGATTGCGATAGCAAATTATTGGACGGCTATACAAAATAAGGTTAGTAATTTTATCAGCTGCATAAACTGCTGTAAACATTCACTTACTAAGTAAATTAATGAGCACGTGGTCCTGTGTGCATAGGCAAACATGCACACATATCACTCGATGACCGCGGACACCCGTGGTCATCGTGAACACTAGGCTGTGAAAACATTGAAGTGATGAAGAGCGGCACCTACGGCGAGTGAATTTCCCTTTGTGTTACCTCTCGCTTCAATGTGAACTAGGCGTGCGAGCACACATCACACACGATGCGACCAGTTATATTCGGCCGGTTTAGTCCCCTCATGGGAGACCTGAGCCCGGGTCGTCAAATTTGCCGGATTCAGAATAAAGTTGTTTCCATCCATCCATAGCCTTCGAACCCAGCACACCTCCATTAACCATGCGGCAGCACTCAGCCGCTGCAGCTGGAGTAGAGAGGATGTGCTCTAACCTGCGCCCCTCCCTTCTTGTGCACACACATCTTGCTCCTCACCCTTCCCTGCCCCTTTGCGTGCATGAGAAGAAGGGAACCCTCCCCGCTGTCCTCCCTTGCGAGTACAAAAAGACACTGCCGCATCAAGTCACCGTCCTTCTCGGCTCATTCTCGCAAGCAATCACTCGCACCTACAGCATATGGTGCGCGACCGTGGTGTTGTCGCACTTGGGCTTTATTAGGAATATCACGGCAAGGACAATGGCAGAAATTTGCCTGGAGTATCCATATAATTGCTGCCGCAATAAAAAGCACATGATGTGCGTGCTTGCAGTGCCCTCAAATGTACTACATATGAACAACACCACATTTAACCTCTGGTGTACTGCCGCTGAAAGTAAGAATAAAATTCACGCAGGAACTCCTCTTGGAGTTGTCAAAGTATGCTCAAGCATTGTGCCACTTGCTCATCTCCCCGCAGCCCAGTGTCATTATGAATGTTATGAAACTTGATCCACCAGTATAAACGACAGCACTGCGACGGCATGAACTGCTTCAGATGGCAGCGCAAGGTTAATCGTTGACGCATGCAAACTATTGCAGGTGGTGGCACCAGGTGCGCTGATGACATTCCAATCATTATAAGCTGTTATTGCTCTTTAGCGTCTCATCCATTCGCCTTAAACCATTATGAACCACGATCAACTGTACTTCGGTGGTGGCTGCGTATGGCGCGGCCATGCGGGCTCTAACTGGAAAGCGATCTGCGAAGGGGCAGGGTGCGGCGAGTGCTGATACCTTTGTGAGCACTGTGTTCTTGATGCTTAGTTCGTGTTGAAGCGAGAGGCGGCACGAAGGTAACTCGCGCGCTGCTGTGGGCCCTATCTTGGAAGCAATCTTACGTGACAGATGGATGGACCTCGTTGGGTAAACATAGAAGTGCTTACGCGTTTAAAAAAGAAACGACAGGGTAGCGAAACAAGTTTTGGCTGCGCGATCTATGCCACAATGTGCTTGCCTTGCCGCATTTCATGGTAGCGATAAAGCAAAACAGGCCAAATGCACTGTTCGTTCCTACATGGTACGTTTAAGAGCACTGCTATCACGGCCTACCAGCGGGCACATCTCGTGCTTTTTTTAATCGCAATGGCAATTACATGGACACTCCAGGCGCATTTCTACCGTCGGCGTAGGCGTTGCCGTGAGGCTCCGTATAAAGTCCAAGGGCGATACAATTGTCGCCGCCTCGCTATGCTGTATGTGCGAGTGAAAGCGTGCGAGGGTGCGCCGGCGAACGCAGCTCAATGTCCCGTGCACGAGCGAGGAAGGCGGGCTGAAAGCGCACCCTTTCCTATTGCGCGCGAGGCACGGGAGTGACGCGAGCGAGGGACGCGGAGGGGAGTTTCTTCTCCGCGGCGGCTGCTGCTTCCCAGGTAGCACACAAAGTCTTGAAAACGTCGTATTAAGGGATTCAACGTCTGAAATGGATTTTTGACCAAAATCGACGTATCAAAGACGTTCCAAACAAGATAGCT
The DNA here is from genome assembly GCF_038994185.2 of Dermacentor albipictus. Lineage (NCBI taxonomy): Eukaryota > Metazoa > Arthropoda > Arachnida > Ixodida > Ixodidae > Dermacentor > Dermacentor albipictus. The sequence continues at coordinate 472,249,289 of NC_091821.1, forward strand.
TAAAAACGAGGGGTGAATAAGTTTTGAAAACGACTCAAGGCGCCACCGCCACGCCACGGCACATCAGCCTCTTTAGAGGCTTCTACAATATTCGACAACCCATCAACGCGATTCAACCTTGTGCAAGGTGGCGATACCATCGTCAAATCATGTGACCAAGGTGACCACGGGATTCGTGATGCCGGGCAGCCGGGCGAGCCGGGCATAGTCGCATCGTCATGGCGTCGTCGCGCCCCCGCACTCGCATTGCGCTGTGGTGTGTTTGCGGCTGTTCTGAATGCGCTGCCGCTGCCCTTTGCTATGTAAGTGTTGCAGTGTTTTGCTGTCAAGAAAACGATACTCTGTGATCAGTTTGGGTTGTGCGATATGTTTGTGCGGTTTTAATTTGGAAATCAGTAGTGTTTTCAATTGTTATGTGACCAAGGCGGCCACGTTATTCGTGAAGCCGGGCATAGTTGCGTTATCGCACTCGCATGGCACTATGGTCTGTTCGCGACTGTTCTGAATGTGCTGCCGCTGCCCTTTGTCATGGAAGTGTTGCAGTGCTTTGCTGTAAAGAAAACGACATTCTGTGATTAGTTTGGGTTGTGCGATCTGTTTGAGCCGGGCATAATAGCGTTATCGCACTTGCATTGCGCTGTGGTATGATAGCGGCTGTTCAGAATGTGCTGCCGCTGCCCTTTGTCATGTAAGTGTTGCAGGGTTTTGCCGTCAAGAAAACGACATTCTGTGATTAGTTTGGGTTGTGCGATCTGTCTGTGTAGTTTAATTTGGAAATCAGTAGTGTTTTCATTTGGAGGGCTCGGAGTGGAGGGTACTGATCAGCTCTTCAAGTTCATTGTCATGTTATGTGAGGTGCCTTTTCACTGACGCTGTAATTAAGGCGTTAAGGGCAGTATATGGACGAAAGTTAAAGGGACGAAATCGTGCCTGTGTGTCCCTAGCGTCGGGATCAGCCGCTATGCGTGATCCTAACAAGAAAGCATTTTGCAGAATGCGAAGAAAGGCGGCAAAATTTCTGTCTGTGCACACCTTGCCGATCTCCGCAATAGAGCCGTCATCGTGGTATTTTAGTCTCCCGTTTAGCAAGAGTGTTGTAGACAAGGGAACTGGTTCAAACAGGCTATTTTTTAATGATTCAGTGCTAGTGCGGTATCCCAAAAGGTGAGGTCAAGTGCTCGCCCTATTTTCTTCCCTCGCGCTACAGTGCACCATACCGTGCTTTTATCGTTTGCGCTTCAGGTTCTCGATTGTGTTTTCGCCCCATTTACCCACGTGATGGGTATTTCATGGTATTACCTGGTACCACATGTGTCCATATATTGTGTCCAATATATGAAACGGCCAAATTCGATTTTATTTGACGCCTCAAATGGTAGTAATGTATTGAGTCCCTTGTAGCTTTGTGCTTGTTATCAATTTTACTATTTGGCGAATGGATACAGCATGTACGCTGCATAACTCGCTTGTGGATACTGCATGCGTGAGTCGAGTATGCCGTTGGTATAAAATAACTTGTATGCTTTAGGTAGTACGATTGTTTGCAGTTTGGGACATGTGTCGGAATGCACGCTGTGCGCCCTTCGCGCTTTAGTTAGTCGGCGGCTTGCCGAGTTCGTGCGGGTGCCATGTGTGCGCATGGAGTTCGCGAAGCGCTCTCGCAATTTTTTTTATATATACATGTGTTCTGTTCGCGCGCTTCGCACAACAGGGCATGTCGCAGTTCTTTGTCCTTGTGCAACACATTTTCCTAGCGTACGTCTGTGCATTATTTGATAGCGGTTTCACACGGGGCTCTTTTAGCCGCTATCCAGTCCGTTATAAATCGAATTTCTCGGTCGTGATTGGCTCCTTTGCGCAAGTTACGAGAGTGAGCCAGTCGCATCGATAATTTAGATTTGGATCGGGCTTGATCGCGATCGAGAGTGGTCGTGTGACACCGGTTTTACGCATGGCTCCCACATAGGGAACACATTAAGTTCAATGCTACTGAGTGAAGAACAAGTGCATATATATGCCAGTGGTGGTATGTGGGCAAGTCTTTCTGGTGAAGCCAATACTTGTGCATTCGAAACGTTTCAATTACCAGCGTACTGCATCAATGTGTCTACTTCGACAAAATGGAGCACCACTGCAGATATCTGAGCATACCTGTCCAGGGCAGCAAGTGTGTCTACATTGAAACCACTACCAGCATGTGCGGCAGTTCTATTTCCAGCAGCAGGACTGCACAATAATCAGTAGGGTGCTCTCAAGCTGTTTATCTATGAAGCTCCGCCTGGACTGTGTGCCAAATATTTTTGGACGTGAAAGTGGGGGTGAATTGGTAAACATCAGTGGAACTGTGCCTGGACTTTGTGGCAGATGTTTTTGGATGTGAAAGTGTGAGTGAACTGGCAAAGAATTTGCTCTGGGCTACACGTGTTAAACGTTTTTCTCATTCAGAGTGCTTTTTTTTTAATTTAAAAGACTGGAGATGTGCGCAAAGTGTGACATGTCAGTGTGCTAATTAATGTATTTGCTGGTTTGCAAATTATTCGTTGCAACTTTGTTTTTGCCAGAGAGGTACAACTTTGCCTCTTGTAAAGGGCTTTTTAGATAAAACACTTACTATTTATTATGACCATTGCTTCCTTTGTTACACAAATGCAGCTTCCAGTGCATTCCAGTTTATTTCCATGTTTATGTAAGTTTCTAATATGAGGCTTGCATATTCATTTCTCACCTTCTGGGGTGGCAAGATGCAGCATTACTGTCTCATCGTTCGCTGTACTACAGTAGTGTTCACTTGTTACACTGAATCCCCCGTTTAAGTATTCTGTACTAATTTCACTTTATTGCTTTTTTGTTGTATGGTTATTTTTTCTCGCCATTACCTTCTTTGATATATCTTAAAGGCAATATTTCCAATTTTGCATTGTTCCCATTTTTTGTATTTCTGTCACAGGATTGTTTTATGATGGTATGCGGTGGTATTTCTTTTTGTGCTCATTTCAAGCTTCTAGCTGATTGGTAACATTGCTTGGAGGCAGTTACCATCTGATTCATACTCTTGCATTTTTCAGTCTACTTCTTCCATTCGCTCCGATGTCACTTCTGCATAACTCTAGTCCATCTATAGCACGTGCACTTTACTATGATAAATTAGGCACTTTAGTACACTCCAGGTTTTTCTGTTCATTTTTGTATGTGTACTTGGAATTTTGTTTATGTGCTAGTGAATGTTCACTTTCGAGTTCATTACGAATCCTTTCTGCGACTTTTGTCATTGTTGATGTACTTTTACTTCTATTTGCATTTCTCATACAGTTTGTTCGAACCTTGCATAAGCATTAGACTTTAATAAAGTGTTTTTGCTTTGTCACAATGTTCTCATTTCATGCACTCTTGGCATGAAGGGATTGGTCAGGCCACCTGCCAAGACGTGGCCATTTGTTCTTTGCAGGATGTCATTCCCATTGTGGTTGTAAGCATCGTAGCTTACTAAAGGTGGTATTAAGGATTTATTATTCCTAACAGGCTCATTTTCGTGCGACTTGGTAGAGGATGCGCCGGCCATGCGGGGAACAGTGCTTGGCACTGCGCGATGGCTCTTACAGTCAACACCGACGCTTCTACTCATCTGGGGCGCGATTCGAGATCGTTGTTCGAAACGCCCGATCAGTTTCACCTCACGCGATTGGCCTAAGCCGTGCCAACGGGAGCAGCTGACGACGTCTGCGCGGCATAGGCCAGTCGCGTGAGGCGAAACTAAACGCGTGTTTTGAACAACGATGTCTGATCGCGCCCATCACCCGCAAAAATTAGCTTCAGATGATCGTAAACCTTTTTTGCTTTTTGATAACGTCCTAAAAACGTTTAGAGTTACGAATAGTTTTGGCAAAGGGATTACTTGTGTCTTTCCCAATCCTATTTCTAGACCAGCTTTTCGAATACGTCTTGCAGACCTGTTCTAGATCGTCTCAAGAAAGTAATTAAGCCGGACATATTAGCAGAGATATACGACGTTTTCCCGCCGAAGTTCTCTCATTCGTGTCTTCTTTAACCCGTTTTTATCGTCTTGGCTAAACGCTACGAAAACATTACGTATCTCTTTTGTGCTACCTGGGTTATGGTGCGGCCGTGCTATCCCGAAAGCGACCTGCGACGTGGCTAAAGTGGGCGCCCGTGCGGGCCTCACGTTCAAAGCGCCTTGCGATGTTTGCAGAGTGCGTGTAGTGCCGGTAGATTCGTATGCGCTGTGCTTTAGACGTTTCGTTCACGTTGAAGCAAGAGATGCACGAAGGCCAATTCGCTCGCTGCGGCTGCCGCCATTCCTCACTCTAGCGTTTTATCAGCGAGTTTTCGTGGCGATCGAGCAAGATGTGTTCATGTTTACCTACGTGCACGTGACACAATGCTTGTTAGTTTAGTTAGCGAATGTTTTCAAGTTTTTACGGCTGATAAAGCTACTATTCTTACTTCGTGTAGCTATCTACTAATTTGCTATCGCAATTGGTACTTCGCCTTTAGGGTGAAACTGCAACTTTTTTCATGCGAGAGCATTACTTGGCTCACTGTGCGACCCCGCCGTCATCAGAAAGTTATGGCGAAAAAAAAAAACGGCTCACAAAATATCTCAACTTCGCCTACTAGAAAAAATGGCCATTGTGAGGATTGCACCCTCTGCCCCAAAGCTACTGCTACTGCTAAGTAGCTGAGTGCGCTAACCACTGCGTCACCCATGCAACAGGCGATCGTCATGAATATGTTCGAGCCTGTGCACGTGGTTTGGCTCTGCCTGGCGGGTGATTCACTAGATGGCAGAGCGAACGGCTACAGACTAGAGTTCCAGTGACTCTACTATGGACCGAGCACGGCGGGCTGCAGCCGCTCGCTCTGCCTTTCGCGTTGTCGGGGGTCCGCCATCGCCGGCGCCCATGGTTGCTGACGACGACTACGATGCAACGCACTTCACGTAACCGTCGGACGACGCCTCATGCACGAGAAATAAGCTGTGAGACGGCAGGCGCTAGCTAGAAGACGTGCTACACCACGTGCGACAGCGCGTGCCGCCGCGATCTGCTGAGTTTCGGCGGCGCGGCACAGTGACACGGCAGAGGGAGCGGCAACACGAAACGTTCGCTCTGGGATAAGCACGCGCGCTTCCCTCTGCCGTCGCTCTGCATCACGCCAGCGTTGCGAATGCGAGTGCTCGCGGTTATCGAGCAAATCGGGCGCGTGTCCTCGCGCAGCGTGACACGACGCGCGTTAAATTAGTAGGCGAGTGTCAACTTACTGCGATTTACACTGCTCACAAGACGACAAACTCGCGTAATATCCCGACACCTCGCTGCTATATCGTCACCATTTACGCTTCGCCCCCCTCTGCCGATAGCAGGGAGGGGTCGGTCCTGCTCACCTTGGCTTTGGTCATGAGCGATCCGAGACCCCAGAAGGTGCCACCGCCGGTCGCCGACCCGCCAATGCGCTCGTACTTGTCGTCGGACTCGACCTGAGCAGGGGGAACGGGACGCCGCCGTGCAGCCTCAGACGAGCTTCTTTTAGGCGCGCGCACATGCACACAAGAGAGGAACAATGCGACCGGCCGGCAGCGTACAGCCACAGGGCGCATTCAGCAAGATGGGTGCCCAGTCCCCGAGAGCACACGCGCTGCAGTGAGGTGTATACGCTGCTAATCAACGTAAATTCATACGTGTAGGCGAGTGCAAATATCGAAAAATGAACAGATGTGTAAAAACAAGGCTTCTTAATGCTAAACTTACCACAAATATAAGACTTTGCTCTGTTTGATTTATGCTGTTTAATTAACGCCCGAATGCAACAGCGAGCGAGGATCAGGATTAATTTAGGCTACAGTAAGGTCAACTCTAACAGAGAATAGGTGAAAGGCGCAGCCTACACGCACCCCCCTCCCCCCTATAGCCCTCTTCTAGCACCGTGGAGTGCCAATTAAGTGATGAAGTGCTGTTTTGCACCCCCTTCGAAAATGGAGGATCATAATGTGGCCCTGAGAGAAAAATCCTGCCGCCGCCCCTGCTAATCATAGGGGTGCTTTCACATGCATCCAAATAGAAAAGAGAGAGAGAAGGTCGGGGAAGGGGGCGGGTGCAAAAGATCCTACGACTTTCTCGAACTGAGAGGATGGCCTCTGGAACTAAAAATATCACTGCGCACCCACAAACAGTGGCAGCCTCAAGCTCAAGCCCCACGGCCACGCTGCTTCGATTATTCGTGTCTATAACGCGTGCTTCTCGTGGGCCTTAACGCGGAATGCATGTTGTGTGTCGCTTAAACAAGACAGAGAGCTGCGAAAGATTAATCACGCTTCCTTGTAGTACTGTTTACTTTCGCACACAAACCTTGCGACTTCAAATAAGCTTAAAAAACGCCGTCAACGACAACGCGATTCCCAATTTTCTTCCGGTTATGGCTAGCTTGGCGCAAATACGGCATCGTTGACAACCACTTTTATGCCTCTGCTCGGTTGGGCAGCGGAACCCGGACACTCATCGCGTCTCTTTAACGTGCTACCAGCCACTGTTGTCGGTAGCTGCAAGGGGTAGCCAGCTGCGCTGAGGCACGAAACTTGGTTTATCAGGTGATGGCAGGATTTTAGAAGAGCGTATTTAGAGCAAAGGTTGATTGCAATAAAAAACACCGAGAACAGTTGGTTTCGTGCATGGACAGAGTGGCTCACCGTATTCCTTTAGACTGCGGAAAGAAATATATTGGACAGACGGGAAGATGCCTTAACGATTGCTTACGGGAACATTCAAACAATGTTAGCAATCTGGTAAAGACTGCATGGCCATCTATAGCCACACACTACTTGGGTTTTGGCTGTAAACTCTTGTTCGACAAAACACAAGTGTCATCCAGAGACCAGGATCAAGTGAGTATGAAGATTCTTCAGGCGTTCGAAATGATTAGAAGCAATAACTCTCTAAGTAGCCGATCTGTTTCGTCGCCAAAAAGAAAAAAGAAAAGAAAGAAATCTTTTTCCTATAGCGGCAGCGGCCTTTGGTGGTTGGTTATGCTGAAACGTAATCTATGCTGCGACAGTGGCTTTTCCTTCCTGCCGTACCATGGCATACATGTGTTAACCACGTGCAATAAAAAAAATGAATAGTTAGTAGCGCTATATCTTCGTCCCCTTGTGTTGTCCTATGTGCCCTCTTGCATTAACCTCAAGTTAAAAGAAAGCAGCACACATCGCTCAACTGGTCACTGCAAGCTTAGACTGACACACACACACACAGACACACACACACACACACACACACACACACACACACACACACACACACACGCACGCACACACACACACGCACGCACACACACACACACACACACACACGCACACACACACACACACACACACACACACACACACACACTGTCTCTCTCTCTCTCTCCTCTGTGTTTGGAAACTTCTGTGAACTGTTACACCATCGCGTCTGAGTTAAAGGGAGAGAGAAGCTCTAACATTCGATTGGCCGTTATAGGCCCGCTGCAGTAACAAAAGTGAATATTCAGGAATGAATGAATGAATGAATGAATGAAAATATAAGAATACCTCGATATACTGAGCACTTATACATGGTGTGCCAGCTAACCTAGCCAAGGTTTAGAAATATTCGGGTGGGCCATAGGAGGCGGTACGAAAGGCATGTTGTCGGCCACATCGAAGGGGCAAATCACCAAATTTTTCAGCTCTATTTCTATTTGCATGATTAGGCAATTGTAATTAATTAACTCCGCAAGTAACAAAACTTAGCTTCTTATGAGGAGACGGTACAGTGTTCCAGAAGACTTACTAATGAGCCGTATTTGCATTACCACCTAATAAGAAGACATTTCTTTCCTACATCATAAAAATGCTTAAGAAGGAAAAAGTTGCGTGGAAACCATCGCGGATGATCGTCATCGTAAGCGAGTAGGCTGAACGAACGAGCTAGCGAGCGAGCAACATTTTCTTTGTCGAGTCCGACCACCGCTTATCGATCACCGACCAACCATGAAAACGGGCGAAAGAGGTAAAGAAAGTTATTTGCATAAAAAGGGAGAAGAAAAAAAAAGACGCCGACCGTACGGTCGGTATTGGTTATACCTTATGGTCAGCTGCATTGGTTGCCTCTATAGGTTAGCGTTCATTCATTTTCTTGCGACATCAATTGCGCAGTATAGCCGAGACCAATCGCTGGCACGAATTTACGCGTATGATGCCAGAACCTGCGTCACCACCCTGTCCCTTTCTTCAGCGGCTGAGTGCTAGTTTAAGTGTGCCATTCGTCTATTTGTGGCACATTTGAGAGCACTGAGATAGCGGAGTGCAAACCCGTAGTCACGTGTTTTCATACTTCGAAGGCTTTATTCGGGATGCGAAATGAATGACTGCATAATAGACAACAGCCTGAATGCTGCATCGGACATTTCCTAGATCGCTTTACAATGTGTATGTTGGAAGTTTTTTTCTCCAGGTTTAAGACTTGCAGAGTTGATTAATTATACTGGATTGATTATGGCAACAGAAAGAATGCAGAAAGTTGTGTGAGCTGCTCAGTGGAGTGGCCGACAACATCCTTTATTTCTATACTTCTAGAGTTAACTTGAATATCCTTAAACAATGGCTAAATTCAGCTGAAGCACCATGTACAACAAATCATCGGATAAACCGAAGTATAAAATATACTTGAACATTCTTTATTTGAGCAAGCGTTGCACTGCTATGACAAAATCAAAAGGGCAGGGCGTGACGTGGTATCGGTTACGCCAAAGCGAAGTTTTGTTTTTACTCTGCTCAAATTAAATAAGCCAGGGGCAATACGTCGAGATATTAGTAAACGTAACTCGTACATCCAGTAATTCACATATTTAGGTCACCTCGTGCGAAAAGTGTGTCACTTGCTTTCACGCCACGCACTAAAAGCAACAAAGTTACAACCTAATAACGGACACGGCTACGTATACTACAGTGGGGATGAAAACAACTGCCAGAAGGTGGTAGTGCAGATGCCTTTTACAGCGAATATCGGATATAACGAATGAATTCTCACCTCTGTTGCAACTTTTCCTTAGCGTGCTCGTGACACACGAGCACGCTATATATATATATATATAATTTGCTAGAGTGGCAGCCCCATCGTTTCTTATGAGCACACATAAAGCCAGAGTTCGCCTATACTTCTACCCTTAAAGAGGGCCGTGACAGCTGAAATCTGCTCACAGCTCACTTCCTTTTTGGACAGCTCTTGTAAATGGTATATATAGGGTAAGTGAAAAATAAAAGCTCGTGATTTCTGGCTAGAAAGTTACCGTTGGCTGCGTATTCCTATCATCATGAACCAAAGAATTTGACCAGACGTTTAGGCTTCCTCCTCTAAGCGGGACAGAAATCAATACGTCGAACAATATCTGTACGGCAAAAAGTAATCATCCTAAAATATCACGGAGCGGGAAGAAAACACTTCGCATATTCCCCGCTATTCGCTAACGTTCTTTTTTTTTTTTGCCTATGGAAAGTTGGCAGCGGTTCGACTTCACTTTTGAGACGTCATCTCCATTACAGCAATTTTTCTGAACCTCCTCCAGTCTATTCAAGGCACACTGGAGAGTCTCAGGTTGATTATCGAAGCGAGAACAGTGGTACAGAAGGTGACTGATGGCCAATTACGGAAGCGAAGATCTTGGGAGCCTGGCCTCACAGTTCATTAGCGCAGAAAGCAGTTCAAGCGCTTTTTCACTACCTGAAGGCCACAGACTTGAGTGCCCGACTATAGACATCCTACACCCAAGTTCTCTCTCTCTCTCCATTCCCCTCCCCACGTGTAGGGTAGAAAACTGGACTCAGTCTGGTTAACCTCCCTGCCTTTCCTTCTTCCCTTCTCTCTCTCTCTCTTTCTGAACCTCCTAGGCCAGCAAACTGCAACCACATCTTTTTTTTTTATTTCCGTTCCTTGTTCTTTCGCTAGTTCCGCGTCTCCTCGTTCACATCGCCCCCGTCCCTCTCCCTCTCCCCGGCGCACCTCGTTGAGAAGCGCGCTCGCTGCTTGTCTGCGATATTTCCCAGCAACCGCACTATAACCAGTATTTTATCTCGCGCGGCTCTACTGTAAGCGGTATGCGTATGCGTTGTGTTCTATGGGAAAATAAATGGCAGTCATAAAAAGACCGCCTTATGTCCGGTCCTGCACTATCAGCGGTTACGTTATAAGTGGTCTGAGCTTGTATTCGTTGTCATACGCGCACACGAGCCGCTAGCATCGACGCCTTTACATATCGGCGGTGGAATTCCAACCGCTGACCACCAAAGAGGGGCGAAATAAAAAAAGAAGTCCTAATTGTGACCGCTTGTTAAAGACCATGTTATTTCCGACACCTTACGGCAGCAGGCAAGTATACTGTAGTTCGTCACCCCAACTGTACCGCACGAATTCGGCGAGATGGAATAAAGGCACAATACTGCTAGCAGGTTTCAAGGGACTAATGTCTGCCGTTTTTTAAGGACCTTCTATTTTGCGTCTCAATAGGAAGCCTACCATTCTAAGTGTCTAAACGTACACTGGTTTTCCCTGGAAAACGAGTAGAATCTTTTAAAACTGAACTTCTTTTTGTGTGTGCGTAGCCTCTTAAGGCTGCGTACGGACGCCGACAACATTGACGTCAAGCTAAGAGGCCATGCATCAATGCACCCCTTCATTCACTGACACTCTGTTCGTTTGCAGAAGGCCGCGGCCCCGCCTTTCAACACGTGCTAGCTGGAAACAAAAGCCATTACTCTCTCACTCAAAGAAAACAAAATTATCAGAAGAGCGCAGAATACAATCACAGGCAATGCAATATTGTATAAACGCAAGATAACACTCCCTGCGCGGCTGTTTGATTACTTGAGGGTGCACGGATCGATTGCACTGTTTCGCTGCCGGGTGGCGCCACATGTCATTCCCTCACCACCTTTCAGGGCCACGTTAAAAATATACATACATATCCTTGCTTATAGTATGCAATATGACACATCAATATGACACGCAATCTTCTCATTCCCCTCGCAATCTAAAGAGATGTTCCGAGCCGTATAGGCGGTCCCTTTCGGCAGAAGCTTCTCTGCCCGAACTATGCGATACACGCACCTTCATGATGCTGACACCGGACCCAATGTTGACGAGCAGGTAAGGGAAGACGTTGGGGTCGGTGTTGTTGAACTTGTACTCCGGGTTTCCGTGCCGCTGGTACTCGAACACCTCGTCGGTGATGTTCTTGAGCAGAAAGTTGCAGCCGCTTATCAGACACTCGAGCTCGTCCTCCATGTCCACGCTGCAGTGCGTGGTAGAAAGAAACGAAAGCTCTCAATGAATACGCAATATGTTAATAATAAAATTAGGTATATTCAGGTCTGCACATGAACCTGATGAGTGACATGCCCATGAGCATGCGAGCAGAGACAAACAATCTCATAAAAGAATGAATTTCGAACTCCGCTACATTCATAACAAGAGTTGTTTTTCTTCGTCTTCGTGGCATAAAACTCAACCCGCAAGAATGTTGCTGCAACGGAGCAAGAAGTAAAACTGGGTAACATAATTAAACGCCCTTAAATAAAGGATATATTTACCCATTACATGTTCACTTCTCATGTGCGTGAAAGAAACACAACCCCACTACATTTGAAATATTGTGACGCCTCATAGAGGGAACAGATAAATGGGGAGAAAACCAAAATACTGCAATTATAAAACCCTATCCGAGTAAACGCAACCATAGTAGTGGGCTTAAAATTAACAGCGTTTCAGCACAGTGAGAAGCGTGTTTCGCTAACACAGATGCTCGTTGGCGCTAAAGCAGTTTTTTTTTTTCGACTTGACGTGCCAGGTTGCTATTCTGGAACCTGTCAAATTCCGCCGTGTTGTCTATTTCTGCATTGGCAACATTTTGTGCCAATCAGAGAGTCCGTAGATGGAAGGCCCTTTGGGCCAATCAGAGCTGACAAGACGGCGGAATCTGACAACGCCCAGAGTGCTAAGGTATGGCCAGGACGCTGCTTCAATGCCTGACAGCCGTGGAAGCCTTGGCCAGTGCTGGAGAGGCCGAGCGTGACGTAGCCGGAGCAATGGCGCGAATCCCGCTGCGAGTCGGCGGGGCACCGGTGCGCAGTCCATCTGGCTAAAAGGCCTCCGCGACTGAAGTGATCGGGCGAAAGTCGCCCTCCCTCCCTCCCTTTCCCGTTCGTCGCGCTCTCGCAAACAAACACCCTCTCCTGCGCGCCGGTGTTCTCCCCAGGGCACCAACGCGAGAGGCTGGCTTTTCCGCACGGCGCGCACGCCTAGTGGCGGAGCTCGCCGAGCCTTGGAGGCCATAGCGCGCCGTGTGGCTCCGAAAACGCCGCTCTGTTTCAGTAACGTAAGTACAACTCAGCCACGACAGTGGCAAACGTACACCGACTACACAAAGAAACACGACCGTTCGCCGTGTACCCCACCCTCAGATTATGTTCGTTAGCAAGCTCGCGAGTCACGAGCCTGCAGGTACTTTCTCACTCTGCAGGAAGGAAGGCGAGCTTCCTGTCGCGACTGTCACTTTCTCCACTAAATTTCGCCGTGCGTGCCGATTCGAATATTCGAATCTTTGTACAAAGGGAATTTCTGCTTTTTTTCCGATAATCTTACTTCGGTCGTATACGGTTTGGCGGACATTACTTGCACAGTAAATCAAAATGCGTAACCAACTAACAAACACAGTTTCGCAAATTATGTTTTTCAACTGTGTGGCGCACATTGAAATCTAGGGATTGTACGTAGCCGTTGAGTTTGCAAGGCGTACCCATTTGGAATGAATTTTGAGGATGACATCAGTTTCAAGGTATGTGCGCTGTGACAAGCTTGCGGTATAATGCACTGTTGCAGAAAAAAAAATATTTTTATGCACTGCACGGCAAAAAACGCGTGAAGCATCAATGAATTTCGTCGCACGTATTGGGTATGAATATTTCAAAATAGTGCCATGCTCAGAATTTGTCCCAGATAGTCACGCCTTGCGAATTCACTGGCTACATAGCTTGGGACTTTTAGTCAACTGCGCATTTCGATTTCTCCTGCACGTCCGCCTCTTGGAATGAAGAGGTGGGACACCCTGTATATCCTGCGCAAGTGGACGTCAACTCGTTCAGTACGAACCATGTAGTTTAGTGCGAAATAAATGGCGCCGGGCAGACGTGGTTCTGGTGAAACAGGCAGCGAAGCGCCGCACCAGCTGAAGCAGTTCGGTGTACCTCACAAATTTAGCGCCAACGCGGTATCCCGGACCCTAGTTCCCGTGGGGCCCATCCCTAGCTAAGGTTAGACGAACGGCTAAGGTCGCGGCGAGTACGGTCAATCGGCAGCCAGCGAGGGGCAAACCGACTTGCCCGACCCGCTCTTCTCCGAGACGCACGTCACCGCGGTCGGGTCGGAATGAATCGGATCGATTCCCGACTCGACCCGCTCGCGTCGAGTTCGCGCAAGCGGAGCCGCGCACGGACTTGCCATCTGTGGCGCCGTCTGTCGAGCCAGGAAGTAGAGCGCGCGAAGTGGGGAGGGGGGGACCACCTGCCTGAGCCCGAGCGTGGTGGCGATGAGCTGCCGGTGTCGAAAGGCACCTCCGCCGGTGAGCTTGACGCTCCCGCCGAGCCGCGGAGGACTGCCGTCGCGCAGCAGCTCCTCCTGGACGAAGCGCAGCCACGCCTCGATGTGGCGCGTCTCGAACTTGACGAAGTGCAGCCGGCCGGTCTCCACCTCGCGCTCCCAGGGCACGCCGTCCTCCGAGCGGGAGTCCCCGCCGGGGACACCCGCCTCGTGCTCGGCGCCGCCGGAGCTGCCGTTCTGCACGAAACCGACGAGCTTTTGAGTAAAGAGAGGCACTGCGATGCAGAATGGTGTTCGGCGTGCCACGGAGGGAGGAAAAGCGGGCCCTCCCGCGCACTCTGTCAGGGCCCGCTAATGCTCTATAAAGCGTGATCGATATTGCACCGCTTCACTGAGACGTGTTTGCTGTTCGCTCCCTCACTCTACGCCGTTCGTTTCGTGCAGACTATACGACTTCTTTGCGCATAAGCACGGCGCACGGTGCGACACGTTGTTAAGAACGGCCAGCTGCAGTGCAAGTTTGCCAGCCATTTATGCCAGTGGTGGGAACCTCATCTTGGAATTCCGCCGCCAACCTCTAGCCACGGCGTGACTAAGTCGACTTTGTGTCATGAACAATACGCGCATCCTCCACTCTCCGTCGCTTCAGCTAGGATGCGTTCGACGAAGCAGCCTTTGTGCTGAAACCGTCACCGTTACGCTCTAGCCTCGTCGCCGGTGTGACTGAAGGAGTTCGACGAAGCAGGCTTTGTGCGCAACACGACAAACGCCGACCTGATCTGCTACGGGTGGGGGAGTTGACGCGGGAACGCCGACGAAGGCTTCTTCCCACGCACCGACCAAGACGCAAGACAACGCGCTACCCGGAACGGCTCCGAGTTCTACGAAGCGCCTCTGACGTCGGCTCCGGACCATCGCACCTGTGTGTATGCGTGTGTGTGCGTGTGTGTAACCCGTCCCGGAGAGAGGCGGCCTATTTAACATGACTGAACGAACGTTCGCGTCACCTTGTATCGGGAGAGGACCGAGTGTTTAAAAACCGCTGTTGTGCGGCTGCTCAGGACACTCTCTCTCAAGCAGTCATGTTGGACTGATGTACTCTCTCTCAAGCGGTAATGTTAAACTGATGTACTTTCTCAAACAGTCATGTATAGACTGATATAAATACTGTAAATAAACCCATATTCCTCGTTCTAGATGCGAAGCAGTCCTTCCCTTCACCAACGTCCTCAGCGTGGATAAGTTGGACGACGGCACGGGCCAGCTACCTTCTAATTCATGCCCGACTCCAATCTTGACAGCGGATTACGAGCGATGGGATTGAACCCCCAATCATAACAGCGTTCAATGGGAATGTGAGAGCGCTCACTTTGACAGGTGGCAGCGCCGGCATAAGTATGTACGCGGCGGCGACCGGCACGAAGGAACTCGACGGCGCACGCTTCGCAACCGCCGACGCGTTGTCGCGCGTCCGACGCATTCGGCTTGTGTGTATCAGTGATTCTTGGCAAACTCGTGCCATACGGCCCAGCTCACTTAGTATGCTTGGCTTGTACGACGCGCCTCGATAGCAAGGGTGGAAGCTCGGGCGATCGAAATGCCGGGTCCTGTGCGTCTGTCTCGCGTCCTCGCCTTCCGCGCGCTGAGCTCATCTTGAGTTTGGACGCCCGCGTTAATATATCTAAATGCGTTCTAGAAAGGGAACTCGGTGGCAGTTGACAGCTGCAGAACCGTATGTATATAAAAAAAAAACAACCTTCGCGTACTGGTGTTTTGCTGTACGCATTACAGCTTTACTGCATCGATGTGCGAGCTATAGCCGATGTGCGAGCTATAGCTCCTGCCGCATCCTTACAGCCTGCGTACTGACGTGCCTCTAGTATGCCTAACGACAACGACGCGTACCGGAATTCCCAGAATACGCAAAGAAAAAGTACTTGCTGCGCGGCGTCAAAAACCGTCCTGGTTGCTGTTCCTATCGACCAGAGCTGTAGGTTTCCGAGTTTTTTTGACAAAGTGACAATATTGCTTGCATTTTAATAACCGTAAATAATTCCATCTCTACCTCTGTCTGAACTTTAAAAAAAATATGGTGACACATCTGGGCCCAGTTGACGCATTATCGAAGATTGGAACGCACCAATATTCGATTGGTGCGCACGAGGACGAGTGCGCTGTGCGTTACGCCGCTTAAATCCTTCCGAGATGCTGCACTGCCTCCGAATTCCACAGCACAAGTTCGTCCTGCCTGGCACGCACTTGTTTTAATCAGTCACTCTGCACGGTTCTTGTCAGTCAACCCCACTATAGGAGCAATAGAGCTTGAGAGGCGCTCTCTATTTTGTTTGGCAGTTTCACTGCAAATTCTGCGCGGACTGGTGCGAACCAATTCGAGACATAAACGACGCGAACTCGTTTCGAACAAGGTATAAAGTACAATTCTTTCCCTAAATAAGTCAATTATTACGGCTACCATATTACTGCGAATGTATACGGAATCCTTAAAGCAGCGAAGCCAGAATTGCGCAACAGACCGTGCAAGCACGGATCGTGTTCGGTAAACACAATCTTGCATTCGAATTCTGGTAGAACAGAGAACTCCTCCTTCCACGTTTACTTGTGTCATTGACGGTTCGTGTGCATGCAAATTCCAACGCAAAATGCGGCAAATTTTTAAAGACGTCGACAAAAAGGCAGCAGCAGTAGACGAACTTTTCCTAACTTTTCCTAACGTACAGTCGCCCAAATCTTTAACTGGTGTGCGGGAGCGGCGACTTTTCCGTGCGTCAGCGCCGTTTGACGGGGCGAGGCTGGAAACAGTCTGAGGCTAAGCGCATGCGGACAAAGCGCGCTCAGCTGGGCCCATCGTCTACTAGGCTGTTTCCAGCCTCGCCGCGTCATACGGCGCTGACGCCCGGAAAAGTCGCCGCTCCCACACACCAGTTAAAGATTTGAGCGACTGTACAAGCTTACGGAACGTTTAGACCGGTGACAAGCCGCATGGCAACTGCAGATGACGTCAGAGCTGCTGCGCCGACAAAAGTGAATGCAGCTCGCCGTGCCAAACAAGCGCGCGCGCATCATCGCGGAAGAAGGACGTGCTCACGTTCTTTTTCTTTTTTTTTTTTACAACGCTTATCTTCAAAAAGACGACGTTAGCGGAATGAAGAGGGCGAGCAGGCTGCACGGCAACAGAAGCGAGCCGAGGGGCGCGCTAACAGCGGCCACGACGAAACAGTTTCAACAGCAGCCAGAGGAACGGCTGTACAGGCAGACGGGAATTCGTCAAGAACGTTTCAAACTGCAAGGCATCGTAAATGTTCTCAAACGTTTTGAGCACAAGTGTCCCCACCCTATTCCATATAACAACTGTATGCTGTACTGTCGTCCTTTGCTACTTGGCCCTGCGACATATCTTAGAAAGCCATCCTAACTTAATCCAAACATATCTTCTGGAACAACCCCCAATGGCCGCTGTATACATGGCTGTTCTGCATAATTTGTTGTAACGGAAGAGATACGATGCTGTGCCTATACGCGCGTCGGCGTTTTGCATGCATTTCAGGCGACTGCCGACTTTTCGGCGTGTTCAGGCGTACTTGCGATACGCGGTAGTCAACTGCATGCCCGATATCTTTGGACGGGACGTAAAAAAACCGCTGGTACGATGTTTGTGTCGCGCGCGGTGATAACAATGCAGCGAGACGGCAGGTGGAAAGCGGAGGGCCATGAGTAATTTCAACCATCCTTGCTTTCTAACTCAAGATGTTGATTATTTCATGTCACTACAGTGTCTAACTATCACATTTAGGTGCAAGGAATTTCGTTTAGATGGTTTCAATGAGACTATCCCTGCATTCTGCACATATGTGTTTGAATGGCGAACTTAAGTCTTGGGCCCGGCGAGAAGCTTCCTTCCGAAAGGACAAGAATACAACACATTGGCTTCTCGCAATCGCAGGCACGGAATTTTATCAGTCGCTCGCTGCTTCCTGGCATCCAATGCGCAGGCAGATACGAAATTGATCACATTTACAACGCCTGGCACGACTGGACTGCGCACAATGTCGTGTCAGTGCAAACCTGCATCACGGCTAGGTCAACTGGTATACCCCCCAATGTAAACGGGAATTGCGTCACGAGCGCCAATTTTTCCCCTGGTGCTTGGTAAGACAAACTCCGAGAGAAAAAAAATGAAGCCTGCTTCCATGGCAACGGTTTTGTTGATGCGCGAGAGGGAACCGCCATGCCGCTTGTCGTCTGCTATGCGCTCGACGAGCAGACGACTTTTTCTGCAGGCGCCAATGGAAACCAACAACGCCTGCATACATTTTTTTTCAAACTGTCTCCCTGTTTCCGATTTTGTTTTCAAAACTCGTAGGCTTCGATTTTTTTCTTACTCATAACGTATATGCATCGCAACTGTGTGAAAACTTAGCTTTTTCTGTCCAAGACGCGCGAGTCAGCATGCCATGCCACGCGGCATGTTTCGGCAAAACATAAGGAGGCAGAAAAATGTGATTTATTCACTGTTTTTATTAGCAACCTATCGCACAGTAAGGCATTCAATACACAATACAATAATGTAGAGCTGAGTATCCGATTAGTCAGTACAAATGGGCGCATTCTGCACTACGATCATACATACGTAAGACAGCTTCCTACAATTTCTCATAGACAGAAAAGTGCTACAGAGGCCATGTTTATTTGCTGTGCACAACACCACTCTTGCAAAACAATTTATTCACAACAGCTATTTGTGAATAATAAAAACATTATCAAGAGCAGCAGATCCACATTTCTCGCGTACCAGTAACAAAAACTTCCTTTTTATTTCAAGCAACGGGTACATTTGATAGTCCAAACAACATGCTACACATAGTCAATTTTCTGCAAAGCTCTCCTTGTGCTAGTGTGCCGATAAACATCCAGCAAATTATATTGAAAATGTCTATAGCTTTTTTCATATTTGGTTTTGTTTCGCAATACAACACGTAAGACCACTAGAGCTTCATTCAGATCTGTAACACTGCGAACAAGGTATCAATACGAAATTCCTCGCGAGCACACTGCAGATTTTTCTTAAAGTTTGTAATGCACTTCCTTTGTTCTATCGTCATCTAGGCATAAACGGCACAGTTACAAGACAATAACAACAAATAGCGCTAAGCTTCTGCTTCTTTTTTTGGAGAAACAGTAAATGCAGGAGAAGCATGTGTCAATCGCCGGTTGATCGTCAGTAGAGGTGGAGTAAGGACAGAGTGATGCACAAAGGTATCATTGAACGCGTAGCTTCGGGGCATGGAGAAATATTTTCTAAAAGAAACGCAAGTTGGCTGCATTCAATGTATCAGGGCCAACCTGCTCAGAACAATTCTCTTTTGAAAGGTTTTCAAGACCCTCCTCTAATATGCTGAACGTACATTACGCGCTTTCTTTAACAGTGCTTACAGGCTCAGCTTCGCGCGACTCGTTTGAAGCATAGGACAGGTGCTAGAGCCATGTTACGAGTTTCATCATTGGCTGGAGGTCATCAGTCATGAGAATTTCGGTGTCGACACAATAAGGAGGCGAAAGCATCTCAACTTTTCTAGAACACTCGTTTCTGGCACAGCATGCTTTCTTTGATTATCAAGATTGTTCGTGACTTTGCCGAAAGGAGGCCGTACCCCCTCCTGTACTCTTGCTATATTAATGAAACCATTGAAGAGTGTTGAGGCACATTAGTACTTGAACAACTTGACTGAAGAAAGCTCAAGAAGATTCTAGCATCCGAAAATCCATGTATAGAGCTATGTAATAATCTTTGAAGACGAGGGTGCAAGTGTGGGAGCAATGACTGTTTGCAGAAAGAATACGTTGCACGATGATCACGCAAATATTGAAATATGCCGGAATATTTTCTAAATATAGGCTAATCAGGAGGCAGCTAAAAGCTATCGGCACTACAAAAAAAATAAAATATCAGCAAGAAATATTTTCTTAATTTTTAAGCGTTTGGAGCTTTCCTTTTGCAGCGGGTTTTCTCTCGAGATGGTCTTTTTTTTTAGTTCCATATTGATGTAATTTCTGTGCAGCATAAGCCACGCATAGCAGAACCTTTGCAGCAGGTGTATGTGACACTTACTACAGCAAAAAAAAAAAAATCTTATAGTACACTGATGTCTAGCATATCTTTCAGTACAGTCGACACACCGCCCAACTGCGCGACCACACCAACGGGCTCCGGAAAACATTTCTCATGTCCTTCCCTTCCTCCTGCGATAATGGAGCGTCACCTGACACTGCAAGAGAATGTAGAACTCCGGGCTCACATGATGCATCAACTTCTTTAGTGCTTTCCTCGTGGTAACCTTTCGGCAGCTCTTTAACTTCGCCGACTTGCGATACCTTTGTGCATCATCTCTCAGTCGGTTAATGACGCCTGCGGTCTCTGGTGAGTATATCTTCCGCTTTTGGTCTCACTGCGGCGGTGTAGAACCTGTAAAGACAGATACATCATCAGAACATGTTGACAGGCTGAGTTGGCACATTTTCGCCAAAGTTGCGCGTTGTTTCAAGGAACCCTACACACACGCACACACGGGACAAGCGCAGCGCCCTGTCTATGCTTGAGTGTCACGTTGCACTGTAAAGAGAATTCCCTCGGCAACACATGCGTGCCATATATGACATCACTTCACGTTTATGGAAACAGGACATGAAAAGCCCGTTCATTATCAAATTTCTGGTGCACGTGACACAAAAAAAAAAACGGAACTGTTTTCGTAAAATACTACATTTAATCGATGCAGGTTAGTTCTCAAAGTTGGTTGCAGGATTTCAAGTACAAAAATGCCTCCAAAATTTAATAAGCAAAGTTCGAAGCTTTAGTGCTGCAATATAGTCAAGTAACATGTTAAGCATTGCTAGTTTCTCAATAGCTGGCTGAGAATACTATAGGCATCAGTTTTTAGAACGTTTTCTTGATCGATGAAAGTTTTTTTTTCATCTTGATAATGATTAGCCAATTTAGCGTTGGAATAGTTTAAAGCTGCTGGGCAACATAGCATTGCAATTTTTGCTCCCGGAAGGCTTTTTGCTATAAATCGTCAAAGCAGGCTGCTTAGGGAGAAGACGGCAGCGCGCGGCAAGAACTGGCTTCGCCGTATCGCATGCTGTAGAGCCAAGCGCGGCGCGACATTTTACGGAGGTGAATTCGCTCATTGTCGGCGAAAACTGCTCGGCTTTTTCGTTTAGCCTGCAATCGGGAACATCGCGCACCGCAGACGAGCAAGCGATAAGGAGAAACCGACAAGCACGCGGTTTCTTGGCGCGCGCGGAGCAAATTTCGCTGCGTGACGTCACAGGGCACCCGTCACCGTAACAAACGACGAGGAAAAGACCGCGCTCGCCGTGCTCGCGGCACTTGCGCCGTCCCCTGCCAAGTGGTTTTTCTACGAAGACAATGTACTGCAGAAGCACAAATTGGCAACCGCTAATAACTTGTTTTCCTGACCTTCATCGACCAGAGACTGCTCTTCAACCGACCACGACAGCGTGGTCTCTTTCCCTCAAGTGGTCCGAGCAGAGGCCGTTAAGGCTACGGCCTCTGCTCACCCGACACCGATTTAGGTCTGCCGACTGTCGGCGACAGCGTTTTTTTATTCGTGTCGGAGCCTCTTTCACACTCTACCGACGCCGACAATCTGCCGACGGTCGGCGAAGAGCTATGTCGGCTCGGCCTGTAGTGTGATTGAGCCGTTATACATTTGCCCCCATGTCATCGCCGCCAGGCCTCCCCGTTTAGCGTCATTTCGCCATGTGTCACAACTGAAAAACGGGCAAAATACCGCGTGGTCATAATTGAAGAACACTTAAAAGCGAAACCAAAGTTGAGAGAACGAATAAGCGACTAAATAATTCTGCCCTGCTAGGCACAGGTCAAAAAGTGAAGCGAACCTATACCGTTACATAGGTAACTCGATCTTCATCTTGTAATTCAAAACGCAAACAGTGACTGCGACGCAACTGATTTTCTCTTATTACTTCTGCCGTATTCATGACCAGTCAAAGGCGGTAATGTAATAACAATAAACTAGCGACCGGAATGCTCTGCAGCTTAACCAGTTCATGCAGCAACCATTCAAATACCTTCAGCAGATATAAATTGCAAGTTTTCGACTCGTGGAAAAAATGAAGAGCGACCGCTCACATTTACCGAAGCGAAATTTCCGTCCGCGCTTCAGCTAGCATCAATCGGCCAAACAGCTCCAGTTTCCTACAACACCGCAGGAAAATGCGCCGCGCCAGGCCAAATAGATATTCACTTGAAAACAAGCGCGGGAGATCTTTCGTTTCGTCCTATAGCTGCTTTGATAAGCAGAGCGCTTGTTTCTTCATAACGACTGCAGAAAAAATGCTTACCTCTCGTCCGCTGGGAAGCGGAAAAATTTCGCTCTTTGCGTTGCTCCCCGAGTTGCCACATCACACAGCCACGCAGCAAGCCTTGTATCCTTTCCTCGTTTCTTTTTTTTCGACATTGCCGGAACGTTCGCAGGAACAGAAAGGAAGTTTGAAACTGCGCAGCATACGACAAAACGTGAACGTGCACGCAAAGCGGCAGGAGCAGACGACCAGAATGGCAGCAGAAGCGACCAGAGCGAAAGCGCCGCCCGTTGGCGCCACAAATGAAGCGACCAAATAAAGATATAAGTTGCCGAAAAAAGAAAACAGCCAAAAGCACATTTTATTTCGACGCATAAGTGCATCACTCCACTTTGTTGTTATGTAGTCTGAAAGGATAGAGGCACATATGCAAAATGTTATTGAATTCTCCTTCGGCCACTGGTGTCTCGGCGACGTTTCATTGCCAATACCGAAACTAGCCCCCTTGTCCAGGCCACTGCCTGCACCGCCAAATGGACCGGCGCCAAGCGTTGTCATCAACTTGACTCACGGCAAGAGGTTGGCACCCAGAGTCAGTGCAAGAGTAACATAGAGCACTACGATGTCAGCCGCAAATGGTCGTGACAGCCCCAAATATCGGACCCGCGCTTCCTAGTCGCTATTTCGCTTCTCCATTCGTGCTCGAATCTCGCTATCATGTGAAAGTGGAGTGGTGAGCTATTAGCTGGTAAAGAAAAAAAAATAGAACACAATAACATAGACGAAGTATCCCTGCAAAGCAACGAAAATCGTTAAATCGTTGAAGCGGTCTTCACCTTACAACACTACGTACTGCGGAGAAGCCAGCTGCGGCGAACACTTTTCTTGGAGAGAGACGCGCGTATGGAAAACACATTCACGTTATCGAAGTGTGCTAAGTAGTAAATAAAACAACACAACGAGCGGAAACTATCAACCGACATGCTATCGAATGCATAGATTTTACAGCGGAGCTGTATATGGCTAGAGTACCATAGAATTTTAGTGTCTGCACACACCCCTGTAAGCACTCATACCCCCGTAAGCAAGCAAGCAACAAAAAAAAAAATACAACGCTTAATAGCTACACAAGGCAGAGCAAGCTACGAGCACTCAGCAAAGTGAAGCGAACAGTGCTTACATTCTTTCTAATCACACGCACAACACACAGAAAAGCACGCCGAAAACTGCCATCACCCCCGTAAGCAGGCAACAAAATGCAATAGCTCCTATCCCCGTAAGGTTCATGGCCGCTCACTTTGCGTGGGTTAGCTGCGATGACACTAGCCCTCCGGTCGTTGTCGGCGATTTCAACGTGGATGTGTCGGGACCAAAAAGGGAGTGGTTTACGCACTTCGTGTTGCAGACATATCGCTTGAGATGCCGCACCGTTCAGGCCCAACCGACAACCCAGCGGCGTACGTGCATCGATTTGTCATTACTAAAGAATGTGTTTGCAGTTGCGAGTATGCCGATCAGTGTATATCATAGCGACCACAAAGCCATTGTTACCGTCGATATTAAGTGACAATGAGTGATGCACTAAAATCTTTACCACATGATTTCTTACCACGATTGTTTACAGCTCCGCTGGTCATCCACCTTCGCATGGCGGAATGTTTCTTTATTAGAAAGAGAGCTGATAATTTGTTATCGAACTACTATCGACTTTCAGTTCATTGGTCACAGCAGAGTTTCACACGAAAGAAATCCGGTCCTACAATATTTCATCCACGGTGAGGGTAATGGACAGCACGTGTAGTGTTCCGTCATTACGACTTTTAATTTTCTGCAACACATACATGGGGTTGTTAATTGCTCTTTGATGGTCAGCTCCGTCGAGTGATTTGCGCGAAACGTTCGTCTTAGGACACCTAAACATGCTGCGTTCGAGAATAATTTATTCTATGACGTCACTTCAGCAAAATAAGCAACCTACAAGATCTTGGAGTATACGCGTGCCGCTACATCTAAATATTTGGACACGGGTACTCGGGAAAATTGTCATTCCAAGCCCTTTCGTTTATACGCAGCGTTTCGAAAACAGTCTAACCGCAGCGGGCTTAAAAATGAGACGGAACCATTGCCACGCAAAGAGTTTGTGGTGACACAGTGGTGGAACAACCATTTCACCTTTCGGCGCAGCTTCTGGCGCAGGCCACAATCCGATTTGGCACAGCAGCAAGCACTTTTGGCGCAAGGTCCAACGCGCGCGTGCTTACCATATACCGGGTAAATTAATTGATATAGTCGACATGTTGTGGAGACGGGTTTGCGCGAGGCTTACCCTGCAAGCGCAGGGCACTACGGCCACGTTCGATACGGCGCAGAGAAGGCACCGCAGACAGATCGTCAACAAATGCGTGTCTATTAACCCAGGATGCA
The DNA here is from genome assembly GCF_038994185.2 of Dermacentor albipictus. NCBI lineage: Eukaryota > Metazoa > Arthropoda > Arachnida > Ixodida > Ixodidae > Dermacentor > Dermacentor albipictus. The sequence goes on from NC_091821.1 coordinate 472,273,699, forward strand.
ACACAGCGCGACAGGCACGGCTTGTGGGCAAAGGCGCACCCGCAAGACCGATCGAGTACGCGCGCCTGCACTGAACATGACATCATGCAACATGCTCGTGTCACGCCACGCACATTAGGGAGTTCTCGAATTGGGACCGCAAAGCCGTCTGCAGATGCAAACAGCGTCAGCGCCACTGCGCATTGTCAGGATTGGGGGCTCAATCCCATCGTCCGTGGTCCTTTGCCAAGATTGGAGTACGGCATGAATTCGAAGGTAGCTGGCCCATGCCGTCGTCCAACTTATTTACGCTGAGATCGTTGATGAAGTGAAGAACTGCTTCTCATCGAGAACGAGGAAAAGGGTTTATTTACAGAAATTAACTCAGTCTAACATGACTGCTTGAGAAAAAGAGTATTAGTCCAACAGGACTGCATGAGAGAAGTGAACCAGTCTAACATGACTGCTCAAGAGAAGTGTGTCCTCAGCATTCGCACAACCACAGTTTTTATACACTCGATCCGCCGTTCCTACGACGCGGCGACTGTTCGTTTACACATCACCAACTCGCAGCTGCTCTGAAGATCAGTTTACGTACACAAAGGCAACCGCGCTCTGTACACAGAGGCAACCGCGCGGGGTGCCGTTCCGGGAAACTATCGTTGCCGAACGAGCGTCGCTCGTTGTTCCGCGCCACTCCGAACCGTGAGAAGCACAAAAATACGTCGTCCCCACGGCGGCTTGTCCAGGCGTGTCAAATCAGCTCCGCGTTGGGGAACTCTGGAATCATTGTCCACGCACCGAACTCGTCCCGTCACAATGTCGAAGGGGCTGGAGGAAGGCGGCGGATTCCAGCGCAAAGGCCGCTTCTTTGAACGCCTCCCAGCTGCGGCGACGGAGAGGGAGAGGTGCGCGTCTTGCACCCCTTGTCGTAATCGGGTGGCAAGGTGGCAATCTTGTTGCGCAACTCGCCATTCTTGACAGCATGCGGGAGACGCAAATATGGTTTTGCGTTTGCGTCGGCGGCGCTATCTCACCAAAACAGCCCAGCGACACAAACTCCACACAAAGGTTTTGCGTCAACGAACATGGCAGCACCCACTGAAGTGGCTGCTCTGGCCTTGTACCACATTTTTAACTATGCACCACGTGCGATTCTGATCGCAGGTGCTCTTTTGCAAAGCCTCGTTATTACTTATAACCATCGAAAACGTCTACCTTTAATTCTAGAATATGACATCCTCCTCCAGCAAACTCAGCGGTACCATGCGGGTTCGATGAAGATCGAAATAAAGCGCCTGCGAGACAGTACAGCGGCACCACATTGTACGTCCGTCAGAGAAAAATGGGCGAATGATGAACCGGACGACTCCGACGGGCCCATAGAGTTCCTCACTATAGAGTGAGAAACTCTATGGACGGGTCCCCGCTTCCTTTTGCAATGATGATGATAGCGTGCTGCTGGTTTTGATTTCAGTTTTGCTAGCTGTAAAGCATCGACGGAAGGAGGGTTTCGCTTTTCAAGTGAAAGCTTTACTGGCCGCGAACTTGCGATTTCGCCGTGGCGGTGCTCCGAGGAGGCACATGACGTCATAACGCGCGCCTCGCCGCGGATATTTCTCTCTCTCTCGCTCCCTAGTCACTACTGCGCATGCGCATCTAGTAGCAACGAGTCACAGGTGTTCCGCCGCTGCGCAGCGCCGCGCCTTTGCGCCTCCGCCATTTGGCATGACGTCAACCGCGTTCCTCGTCGTTGCGCTCGCCTCCGCTAGCTTCGCCAGCTGCGTCGCATGCCTGATAATATGTCGGAGGATTGAAAAGGAGAGCTCGCGTGCGCCGCAAGCACAGTTGTGGCGGTAGTATGGACGGCGACAATTCTGATAAGCAGGAGGAGGCCTGGAATCGACATCGGAACGAGATGAAGAGGAACCGAATCGCCCAGGAAATAAACGAACAGCGCGCCGAACGACTGGCTAAACGCCGCCACATAGCTGGACAACCAGACTAACCTGGACTTGCAATCAAGATTAACCAAGGCTAACCATGCTATGCCTTAGCTTTCGCTACGTATATCCTGGTATATATAGCCAAGCTAAGCCACTGCCAATTTTTATACGTTTTTGCGCAGGCTATATGCGCGATTTCTCGCTAAAATGCCGTTTTGGCGCAGGACGGCGCGAAGGCTCGTTCTCTGCGCAGTTTGGCGCAATTGGCGCAGCTGTTCCAGCAGTGTGTGACAAGGGCCACAACAAGGACGCCTTGAGCCAGAGGGGAAAATTCCAGGCGAGTCCAATTACTGCGTGCTGCTCTCACATTGGTTTGCACGCAGGCGCGCTATACGGCGCAACACTTACCTCCCGCAGTCTTGGCACAAAAGCATGCGTTTCACAGTCTGACCATGCATCCTTGATACAAATGCAAAAAAGCGGCTTCCCGCGGTAGCGTTCTTTTCCGGTACTGTAGAAGGGTAATTTACTGACGCATTCCGAACGATTTTTCACGTGTCTCTTTTAATTCGCGCTTTTAGCCCCCCACGGACTGTTATCGCAAAAGTGACGCCTTGTACCGCCAACGTAATGCAGAGAAGAAAAACAAAAAACATATTCACCTTTTGGAAGTCGGCGTTGTAGACAGCACGCTTGTGTGACACTGTGGAGTAGTAGGCGATCTTGGTCAGCGACCCTCCTGGAAGGGAAAACAGGAAACCTTGTTTGGCACGAGACAGAGTAACGCGACACAAAACGCTCAGCGCACTCGAGAAGCTAGGGCCGGCCAGGTCGATGACCCCGACGCCTCTCTGGAGCGTATATATCAGCAAGCATGCAATTTGCAGCAGAAATATAGAAAAACTGAGCCAGTTGGTAAACCGCTACCTCGAGGAAAACAGCCCGGGCAGGCAAGAGACTAAACCAAAACGAAAACAAGGCATGAGCCGACTGTAGCTTCGGAACGCTGTATCGATCTTGTTTTCTTCCTTCACCGCTTTTTTTTTGTTTTTGTCTGCTCACGCCATTTTTTCTTTCCGAGGCACAGCTGAAGCAGTGCAGATGCCAGCACAACAGCGCATGTGCCGCCGACGGCGCTGGTTCGATTACCGACTGTGGCGGTAAATTTCCGCGAGCGGTAAACTCGAGGTGGCCAAAGCAATTCGAAGCCTTCCGTCCATACGGTCGGCGTCTCTCAAAGAGCGCACGTACTCTATTGAGAGGAAAAATCAATCAATCAATCAATCAATCAATCAATCAATCAATCAATCAATCAATCAATCAATCAATCAATCAATCAATCAATCAATCCACGGCATAACAATTGTGGTTTTTATGGCACGCGGGCGGGCAAACGGCGACATTTCAGCCGTCGGTGGTTGTGCCTAAAGGCCCTCCACCATCCACGCGCCACCGCCGCTCTTGCTGCGAAAACGTGGATGGAGGGGTTTCAGTTGTGCCGGTGCTGGGAACAAGCGAACGTTTCATGATTCCGGCGCGAATGTTTAGAAAACGCGGCGCAATATGGTTCCACGAACACTTTATTTGTTTATTTTATTTGTCATTAAGATTATTATTATTGTTGTTTTGCAGTTGCTATTCTCATGAAAGCGCGATTTCTTATTTCTGCGGTGACAGCTACTTAAGGACAAAATAAAGGCAAACACGTTTTTTCGCTATCGTTCATATCTTGCACATATCCAGTCGACCACTTTGATATATATACCTCTTTGCATGTATAATTCAACAGTATCCTGTTGCTTCTATTTTAGAGGGGAGAACTGCCGAGGTCGCAAACGAGGTAAGAGGAGACAGAAGACGACATATGTTGCTATCACAAACTACGCACACGTCGTATATACACTGATCGTATACAAAACGATAAAGGGGTCAGGCGAACACGTTTATTGCGAACCGCGCGCTCATCTTGGGCCTTCCCTCATCTCCTCGGGACGTTGGTTCGAATCTCACCGCGTCCGTCAACTGAAGAGGTGGCAAGGACTTCAGCTATGCACTGCAGAAATAACCTATCCTCTTCCGCCAAAATGAATGAAAACGGCGATCTGAGACAACTTACCGGCGTAAGCTGCACTTTAATGTTCTTGTTCAGTGCCCCTTTAATCATCATCGCGAGCGTCGGTTCGTATACGGATTCGCAGCCGCGTCTTAATAATAATAATAATAATAATAATAATAATAATAATAATAATAATAATAATAATAATAATAGCCACAAAATATACAAAACAACACAAGCAGGCCGGTCTAAGCCTCAGTTGGCTTGTAGGACCGTGCCTATGGATATGATAGACAAGGAAAAAAATATGCATAAATTGATGAGACATGAGGCGTCACAATAATAATAATAATAATAATAATAATAATAATAATAATAATAATAATAATAATAATAATAATAATAATAATAATGCCTTTATTTCCCACCAAAAGAAGATGGAGGAGGCTGCAAGTAAAAGCTGCACGAACAAACGCCAGCTTGACAGGGGCCCGCAACCCCCTCTACAAGGCGGCAGTAAAAAAGGGTTACACGAAGGGAATCAACGCCGCAAACATACATAGGCACCGAAATGGACACAAAGAATGAACACAAATATCAACCAATGAGAAAGTTTAGGTACCTTGCACACAGTGTTGCCGTATTTCAGCTTTACTTATCTTTAAAGTGACAGTGATACTTTTGCTGTATTTATTCAGGAGGGTGGGCAGGGTGAAGGACCGTTTTTCTCTGTAGTAGGTAGACCGACGGGTCATAACATCCCCATTTGCTTTGTGACGGGCACTGTATACGGAAATGTTTTCTTTTAGTGATGATAAGCCGCGTAGAAACATTCTATTCACAAGTACTTCGCGTTTGAAGGCTAGTATTAGGTTATAGTCATATAGATTTTTTAGTGATATAACGTTTTTTTAAAAATAAATGCGTGTATGGCTGTTATATGGTAAGTCATAAAGCAGTCTGACAAACTTTTCTGGAGGAAAAAAACGTTTTTTGTAAATTCGTTTGAGTAGTTGTGCCCCAAGCCAATAAACAGTAATTTAGATGGGAGTAAAAAAGCGAATTATAAAGTAGAAGTTGGAGCTTGAATGGCAGATATGTTCTAAGGCGGGATAAGACGGCAACTACATGAGCTAACTCTGTCAAAACTCTGTAAATGTGGTTATCCCAATGCATATTATTAGAAAAAGTTACTCCAAGGATTTTAATTTGATCAGTTATTTCCAATGGTTCGCCCCCATAGGTGAAATTTACTGGATCGTCTAACTGCTATGATTTTGGCCTAAATATAACGGCTTTTGTTTTATTAAAATTTATTTTCAGCTAGTTTGCTATTGACCATTTTTTTTTCAGGTTTATAAGGAGGGAGTTTGCCACACTTACCGGTTAATTACAATCTGGAGCTGTTACAAAAATACTGGCGTCACCCGCATATAGAACATATTTTGGTCTAGTAAAGATATTTGTAATGTCGTTGATATAAATAATAAAGAGCGGCGGACCCAGAATGCTCCTTGGGGAACGCCTCTAATAATGGGTTTTAAGTCAGATTGATACGAGTGAAATTTTACAAACACTTACCCACTTAAGTTCAGCAAAGACGTTTCGTGTCTTAAGGTAACTAAAAGGTGATTTAGCTTACTTAATTTATTTATTAGAGAGCGATTATCACGCATTTATTGACTTTACAGCCACAACTTAATGCGCCCACGCAATAAAAAGAAAGAAAAGGTATCTACACTGGAATTTCTGACCGAGTTGCCTCTATACCCGTTTGAAGAAGGTGGTACGGGAAAAATCGCCTTCGCAAAATGACAAACGGCAGACAGAAAAAAAAATAAACCACAAACGAGTACGCGCAACGAAGTCCGATAAATGAAGCCTTCCACTTGCGAAACCGCACGCTGACACACCGAAATAGCGGAGCCAATCAGTTACGGAAAGCGACGCTAACCTTCGAAAAAAGCTCAATTCATCTTGCCTCAGTTGTTTCGGCGGCGCACTTACAGAGTCAAGGTCGACACGCTTCGTTTCGGGCCCCCGCCTCCACGATCGAGACGAGCGGGTGGACAGATCGGAGTCGCGATGTAACGCGACCGCGTTTTCAAAATGTGGCCGTCAAACGGCACTCGCGCCAGTGATTGGCAACGTGCCCATCTGCATCTCAGCGTGTGCATCTCATTACGATACCTTGCGAGCCGCGCCAGTTCGGGCAGGGCACGGTTTCACCGAGATGCCCTGTAGATTAAGACCGCTCTACGCAGCCAACGTAATGAATGCACTTTTTGTATTCTCTTGAGACGGTAGAGGGTTCTTTTTTTGTTGTTGTTGTTAAAGAGAGAAATAAAGCAATCGGTATTTCTTTCAAAACTATAGCTTCTTCATTTGGCTAAAAGAAGAAAATGTGATTGTTATTGGAGGAAGTGACGGCGGAACGCCTCTTTGCTGAATTTCGCATTGAAATTTCATACTTTCGCGCAAGCGTGCGACGTCGCTGATTCCGATGTATTCACTGGTATTGGGTCGCTTTCGGCTGAGGCAAAAAAAAAAAAAAAGAAAGAGCAAAATAATCTCGGAACTTGTTAGATTGAGTCGACGGTTCCTTTGCAATGCCATGTTAGTCATTCTTCACCGACAGACGCTCGGTCCTAGCAGACGGCGTCAAAATCGTCGACGTCAAGGCGACCTTCAGGCAGCGTCGCTTAAGCCAGGCTCCTGTCACGGCTGGGGTGACGTATGTGCTATGTACAGAAGCGGCGTAATACGGCCAGGCACGTACCCGAGGGGGGGGGGATTGCTCGGCACCCCCCCCCCCCCCGATATTAAGAGGCATACCCCCCCCCCCCCCCCCAGCCTTCCGACCATGTGACCACTCCTCACACACATTCCTAAAGCGCCTCAAAATCAATCTTGAGACTTGACAACTATTCGGCGGTCAACATTTTGCTGCCTCTTTTACTCCTTTTGGATGGCGGTAGTTATCGGCATGTCCTGGGCTGTGAAGGCCACTTTCCTCATCGATTCGGTGCCCGCGCGATTCGGTGCGTTCAGTTGTCACCATGTATTGCAACGGTCACGCGCATCGCTGTTGCTTCGTTGGTTCAACCTTCCTTGTTCAGGCTGAGCCAGGGACCAGGAAAGGAAGTCGGTTTGTGGTCAGCTCGTCTGTATGCTCGTGGAACGAGTTGCGGCCGGAGAAAACGCCAGTTGCGTTTAAATTGTCCTTTCGCTTCATTATTTCCTCGAGGGGCGGCTCGCCGCGACGCTGGCAGATCCTCGGAACCGTATACCCACGATATTGGTTACATAAGGTGCAAAATAAAATCATGCGAGAAAGCGTACATCATATCAAACACTGCAATAACTGTTAAACCCACAAGAAATATGATTATCACCCATTACCTCGCCTGGTTTTTCCCTAATTTCACAGCACTTCTCGTGTAAAATTTACAACTGGAAACAAGAGTCGCAAGGAGTTGAGAAATTAAGCTATCTACATAGGGAGAGAGCGGCAACGGCCAAACAGGAAGGAAAAACGAAAATTAACAAACTTAACCGTTGTTTGTGAAAATATTTACCGATGAACATCTGTTTATTGAAAAAGGAAGTAGAGAAAACGCCGCCGAAAGTGGAGAATGATTCCCTGTGTTTTGAATGACGCTTCTACAGTTATCAGTCGAGCCGCCTGACGTACACATTTATATGCCGTGCTTATGTAGGTGTTTTTCTAACCTTCCGCGGTGGGCGCAGTACGTCTAGAACCGCAGCGTCCTGCGCTCTGTGCGGTTATACGGGACTGGCGGCCACGCATCAATACGCAACTTCCCAAATAACAATACGACTCCGTTTTGACACTTGCTAGAGCAGTAAACGATGGATACAAAAGTACTGTGATTGTCCCGCAAATATATCTTCCTCTACAATTCTTTCATTGCTAATTCAGAAAAACGCAACTAGAAATCTTAATTTTACACTTTCGCTTGTTTACTTTTTCTTGGCAGTGTTCTTCCTGCGCTTTTTTCCTGCGCGATTCCCCGTGATGTGGTTCCGTGTTTGCTAAGTAAATGAGAGGTGTATCTCCTGTGAGATGCACCTTATTTAATTTCTCTTTGGCGTGTTTACGCGTCTTTATCGTGAATGATGGGCATTATTCACATTGGTACCAGTGAAGATACACCCCGCCCCCCTCATTTGCACAGAAAAGTTACCTCGTGTTGCCGCCTCCCCCCCCCCCCCCCCCCCGGAAAAAAAAAATCTTGAGTAGGTGCCTGAATACGGCATAATATTTCTCCTAGGTGTCGTTCTTTAATGACGCACAGTTCAGACAGCAGCAGAAGTGCGAAGCGGGGTAAACTCTCGCCCATCTTTCAGCGGCAGCGGAGGTGAACCTAGCGGAGACGTGCCTAAAAACGCTCTCCAATATAGTCCCAAAGTCTCATTCACGTCTGTTTGGGCTGGGAAACAGAAAATATGAACACATTTTTTTATTTTTTACAGCAGCACTTACATCGGAACAACACAAAGCACGCCACTGCGGAAGTTGAATGTGACATTTATTTTAATCTTTTTCTCGCTTTGCACTTCCACGCTTGGGAAAATGCGAAGCCACCGCAAGTAGCAAGCTATAATTGTTCAAGCTGTGTCAAACTGGGCCGGTCTACATGGCGCAGTAACAAATGTGCGGAAGCTCCGTCCCTGCACCTTTTCCTCTTTCATGGCTAAGTGGAAAATAAGCTCGAACGAGGAGCAGACGACGAGTATAGCGCGTCTGTCCCAAGAGATCTCCACTCAAGTCGGTTGCCAAATCGCCAAGCCCCACGTTTCAAGAACCGGACACAGTGGTATTGCGAAGGGCGTACGGGGTCAACACTCTTAGGCAAAGTTACACCATTTGGGGTGTATCTCTGCCACACAACAATAATCGTCATCTGCCTTGCTTGCGTTTGCTTTCTCGAAAACGCCGCGCCCGCTACTTTCCTGTCGGGAGTGCTATGTCAAGCTGATAACGCGCATGCCGCTCGTTACTGGGAAGTACCGGGCTCGCCACGTTAAAGAAAGGAAATGCGAACAAGACAGATGACGATCATTCTTGTGTGGCAAAAGGGTGTAATTTTGCTTAAGAGTATACTGACTGTCGCGTCACCCGTGGACAAAATGCCATTTTCTGAGCACCACATAACATATATAGGCGTACGCTGTAAGAAAGGCGAAATCAAAAGTATCTTCAATGGGCGTTTCTTTTCAGTCAGGTAAGCTATTTCAAGCACTAGTTTAGCAGGCGATGGTTGAAGAGGGAAAAAAAAGGCGCAGACTATACCAAATTACCAAGTACGGTACTCAGGCAAGAATATAATCGTGTTATCTATTAAGGTTGTATTTCTGGTCTGCATTTAAGTAACACAATAGGCAAGATTATAACTGCATTACTTGTTAAACGTATATTTCAAGCGTATATTTCTGCTCAGGGAATCCTCTATTCAGTGTATCCTCCTGCTCAGAATTCATACATTACATTCTTCCACTGTCCTGCTTAGTCAGCAATACCAGTATTTTTCGCATTCTTGTAGATTAATTTTATTGAGCCTGATAAATTGTCTAAATTCATCTATGAAGAATCTCAATTGTCTTTAACCGTCGACTATTTCAGGTGCCAGACCAAATATCCCCTCATTCTCTCACGCTGTTACGGTTGGCGTGTAACACCCCAGGCAAAAAGGATGCTCAAAGACCATGCCTAATCGAAACGGAGGATGGATTTCTAATTTTCTCTGGTTGTCTGGAGTGGTTGCCGGTCTGGCGGGCGCCCCGCAATGATTTCGGGCCCCTTTGTGTGTGTGCGAGCAAGGGGAGAACCCTTTCCGCGAACTGTCCAATCCTGGGAGAAAGGATCAGCCGCCCATCAGTGACCAGACTCCGTGAGTTGCCGCCAGAAGAGGCATGCACGAGCAAACGGCACCTGGGAGAAAGGATCAGCCGCCCATCCCCGACCAGACTCAGTGCATGTCACGTGACGTTGATGCGAGCAAGATCCCGCCTACGATTTTAGTGGGCCTATTTAGGGGCCCTGCAATGTACGTTTTCAATGCATTCATTCTCTTCTTATCCTTCACCAACCATTGAATAAACAGTGCAAGTTTCGCACTAGAAATCATCTCGTCCCGGCCTGGTCGCCATGGTCTACCGGACGCCTGCAGTCCGCCGGCAACGCCACGCTACCCAATAGTAACGCCGCTCGAGCTTCGAGAAACTGGCGTCGCAAAAACGCACGTACACACACACACAAAACAACACACACACGCGCGCGCACGCGCACGCGCAGTGGGAACGCTTGGTCCTTTGATGTTGTTTTCCCCGCATGACTTGTATCCCATGTAATGCGGCTTCTCCGCGTAGCTAAGCGCCGGCACGGAGATTAGTATGCGAGATGGCGCGAGTGATGCGCTGCTAACGCCACCTAACCTAACGGCGGGTTTACCTGGGCGCGGAAGGAAGTAGCCTGTTCCTCTTCGGCTTGAGGTCGGCCAGCTGCGTGGACGCTTCGCGCGCTTGCCGGCCATTCGCGGGATCGTCCTGCGCAAGGCTTAGGAGCAGGGCACCGGAATGGACGAATGCGATTGTTCGAACGCGCCACAGATCGCGCGACCGTGTACGCGAACGATTAGGCTTTGGTGTACATCATGGGGGCGAACGTATTCGCTCGCTGTGCGGTCGCGCGAGTCGAACTTCCTCGATTTGTCGCGCGCCCATACGCTTGTTCTATGGGTTGTGATTCGGCTAGCGGGCGTTAGTGTCGGAAAGGTGCAATACATGCCCTGTGATTGTTTCGCATTAAAGTGTCGTCATTTCTTTGTCCCAAGAGCACGTCCGAGACAGCCAAACCCCCGCCCCTCCCCTCCCCTCCCCCCTCTCAAGCTTCCGTACCCGCCGCGGTAGCTTAGCGGCTATGGTGCTGCACTGCTAAGCACAACGTCGCGGGATCAAATCCCGGCCGCGGCGGCCGCATATCGATGGGGGGCGAAATGCGAAAACGCCCTTGTCCCGTGAAGCTAGAGATCCTCCGGCGGTCAAAATTCATCCGGAGCCACCCACTACGGCGTGCCTCATGATCAAATCGTGGTACAGGCACGTACAACCGCAAAATTCAACACGAAAGCTTCCATGTATCCCGACACAATGCAAGATAAACAATGTCGGGCTGGAACGACCCTATAGCCCAGCGCCGTCATACAAGTACCGCATCGCTTCGCGCTCGCGTCTGTGACTCCACAAGCGAGCTACCCGTTTGCACCAACAGGGCGTGCCCGAAAAGCGAAACGAGGAGCACGTCAACCTCGCGAGTCGCCCGGGTAGGCGAACGAGCGGACCTCCTGCCATGTTCAAAAGAAAAAGAACAAGAGAAATACCGTCGCGGGGAGCTGCAGCGACGTTTACCACACGGCTCTTTACCGCACCCCTGACCTCGAACGGGTACAACGCGCTCATCTGCGGGTGTCCTCGCTGCGGACGTGTTCTTGCACGTCGGCGTTTTCATCGCGTAGCTAGCTCTCGTGAATCATGCCTCCGCCCGGAATAATACCCGCAGAGAGCTTATCATTGGAACAACGACTGAACGTGTGAATACGCGAAAGTGTGTAAGCAGGCCGCGGCAGGGTTAGAGAACATGGAAGCGGATAGATAGAGACGAGCAGGTGTTACACAAGCCGCGCCCTATCGACGAGGTCAAACAGAGCTAGATACGTCGGGGGTCCCGCATAGCTGATAAAACAGCGCCAACTGGAGACAAGCTGCGGGCACTATACACAACAGAGGGAGTCTGCGCGATGCGGGAGCGAGAACACACACACACACACACACACACACACACACACACACACACACACACACACACACACACACACACACACACACACACACACACACACACACACACACACACACACACACACACACACACACACACACACACACACACACACACACACACACACACACACACACACACACACACACACGCACACACACACACACACACACTTATTATTCGACTTTGGCAGGTGCGAATGCAAGGTATCTATACTACTATCGACAGTAGCCGTTCACACACACGTGTGGGTGTGTGTGTGTGTGTCCATAAATTTCAGTTCCTTATCGCCGAGACGGCGCGCTGAAACCACTTGTCACGTTATGTCCGGATGTAAACTGCTTTCGAGTATTTATATCTCTTTCGGTATGCGTGTTTGCCTCGCGCGAATCTTTGGTTTTCTTCAGCTCTGGACAACAGCCAAAACGGTTGCAGTGGTGTGCGAGCTGTCCGGCTATACATACCGGGTTAGAACCGGGGAGTGGCCCACGCAGAGTAAAAGATAAAGTCTGTCATTCGTCTTACGTGTCGAGATGCGCCGGGATATGGCGGTAGACGAACCCTGCCGCGCTAACGCGGTCGCAATGGTGATATCTAGACTGCACGAATCACGGCGTCCGTCTGTTTAGTACCTTTGGAGAATAAGGAGATCCGGCGGGTTCGCCTTGCTAGTACTAACCGTAAGAATTAATAGACATTGAAGTCAGAGAGACGGATTGTAGGTGAAGTTAATTGTTGTTGTTTTTTATTTCATCACTCCAGCGTAGGCGACACCGGCCGCAAGGAGCGCTAAGAAAATAAGACGAGATTGCAGACAACAACGACGAATGCCTCATCACTCGCGCCACGCCCTGCCGAACATCAGAGTTTACTGCAAAAAACACTAGTGGGAACTCTAGCGATCACTATGCATCCACGTACGGCTAATACGTGGATTCGTCTGATATTCATGCTTGCGGCTTCAGACGTTCTTGTGGCTTTATGCATCTTTATCTACGCTTTATCTACCTTTATCATCGACCTGAATTTGGAAACGATCCTATATTCTAAACGAAAAATGCCACAGAACTCCGCGCACTTGCAGGATTGATGCGAACTGTTGCATACAAAACGCAATATTTTTCAGAAAATGATCAATTTTGCGAAGTCGCGAAGCCGTCTGAAGCCACGATTGAGGAAGAAATTCAGGTAAATAAATAATTTCCTCATCCATCACTGCTCATCATTCCCCAGCTGGCTGAAACGCCGTGCTCAAACACGGGAGTGTTCGCGCTTCTGATTTGGATAGCAAACAAGTCTAGTCATGCAGAGCGTCAGGCCATTTAGACATTTTTCATATCTCGGGAAAGTTTTGCCTAGTGATAAGCGATCGCATGTGCCTGCTACATCAGGTTGCGCATATTTTGCCATTCTGTAATGCTAGCGTAGCGCAAACGAGACGATGACAGGATAACACAAGCACTGCAGCGCCGCGAAATGTATTGAATGCGTCAGAAACGCCATCTCAATAAGAGGCACGCATAGCGAAGGTCTCGGACTTGATTAGGGTCTGGCCATGTTCGTTGACGCGCACCTAAATGGAGGCACACGAGCGTTTCTTTCATTTCGTCCCCCATCGAAATGCGGAAGCCGTCACCGGGATCACAACCCGCGACGTCGAGTTCAGAAGCGCCGCTGGGATACGGCGGCGGATTGCACTCCGTTTGTGTTCTCGCCTCTATTGCGGCTGCGCTATACTCGTGCACATGCCATGCACAAAGGAACCCGCATTGCGACACTAACTGATACCGTTTTGCGTCTACCGCTCGCTAGGCTGTGGGTTCTGGCACTGCGGTCACTGTAGAAAACGTTAGCGCAACGTGTCTGCAACTTACGTACACGGACACTAAGCGTTGCAGGCAGACGAATTAGGATACGCACGCACTGGCCAAATATTCGCTATATAATGTGCGTGATGCTTTGGAATTGAACAAAAAGAAAACGAAGAAAGAAAGAAAGAAAGAAAGAAAGAAAGGACACGGCGGGTGTGGACAGAGCAACGACACTGGAGTAGCCGGTTTCGCACTCACTGGATACGGAGTGGGTTTAAATAGAGACCCGTCCTAGCGCATAATTAAGCGAAGCGGGGATATCCCCGCGATCGATCGGGTCAAAATTACGGGCCCGCAACGGCGGCTCGTATTCCGTGAAAGGAGTGAGCAGGTGGCGCCCTTTTCATAGGAACCTCCCCCCCGCCCCCTCGAATTGACGGAATCCCGAGCGGAGGTCGTCGACTTTTCACCAACGCACTGCAAGTGTGTGTTGGATAGCCCGGCCAAAAAGAAAAAGAAATAATTGTGACTTCTGTACGTTACATGTTCATAATTACCGATATACACCGCAGTATAACTTTCCACGGCTCGTTTCGAAGGCAACACCGCATTCACTAGAGGCGCATTTGCACCGCTTGGAAGCATCGAACTCGTGGCTGAGTGGTAGCGTCTCCGTCTCACACTCCGGAGACCCTGGTTCGATTCCCACCGGGCCAATCTTGGAAGCTGCTTTTTATTTATGAAGCGCCTGCCGTGATTTATCGCTCACGGTCAACGCCGCAAACGCCGACACCCGACGCCGACACCGACGACACCGGCTTTTCTGCGACACGAGCTCCTTAACGCTATCGCGTTAAAACACGATGATCGCGCAATCGCCGCCTACGATCTCTCGCAGCGAGGACGCCGTCAGAGTGGGCGACGAACGCCGCGGCCAGCTGGCAACGTTCCCCGCGGGCGGAGTGAGAAAAGCCCCCGACGGGGATTCGCGTGCGAAGATTAGTGCTAGACGGAGAGCGGGCGCTGCGACAGCTCGACCCCGATGACAATCGATGGACGTGGCTGCACAAATGGCACACAGCGACAGCTAGAAACAATGCAGCGCCACCGCATCCCCTCGCATGCTTTCTTTTTCTTCATAGAAAAAAACAAAAACACAAAGAGTATTTCGATACAGGTCTAGGAAAACTGCAGAAGTATCTACCGCGCTGTTAATTCCTAGACGCTAACGTCGGCGCCGGCACGTTGAAGGCAGCAACGACAAGCGACTGCCCAATTATTAAGCAAATAATTCCAGCCATTCTGGTTGGATTCGGCGCCAAATGGTGTCGCTATGAGCGTTATACCCTTGGTGCACATATGCGGCTCTCCAGTATTCTACCTCTGTATACACCTACGCTATGCGCTCGAATTCTCCATTGTCTCCGCCGACAATCGGCAGGCAAGCGTGAAAGCAGCACTAGAAAACGGGACGACATCGAAATTTTCTAACCCCCTATTGTCAACGTTTTTTTGTCGTTTACTTACTTCCACCAATCTTCCAATCGCCCCTTACTAATCCCTATTGCGGACTTGTTTGCTTTTCCCTTGCTCTCGCTGAACCCAAGGGCTTCAAGGAGGCCAGTGGTGCCTAAATCGACCGCTCGGTAGACGTCTTCACAATCTAATAAAACATGCTCCACAGTTTCCCTAGCTTTACCGCAGCAAGCACATGCTTCTTCTTCCTTCTTATATCTTGCTTTATAGGTGCGTGTTCTAAGGCATACCGATCTCGCTTCGAAAAGTAATGAGCTTCCCTTTGAGTTACTTTGAGTTACCATAAAGGGTTTCTTTCCTGATTTTGTTTTTTCTTCTTAAGTGGTCACTCATGGCAGGTTTCTTTTCCATTACCGCCACCCATGAGATTATTTCAGCCTCTCTGACTTTCCGCTTTACGTTCTTTGTTACTGTGCTGCCCACCCTACAGGCCGAATATTTGCTGGTAAGCTTCCTAGTCTTTTTCCTCCTCTGTGAATCAATGTTTTTCCTGTACAGATACCTGAACGCTCTCCCAGCCCATTTACTTTCTTCCATATTCCTCAGTCGTTCTTCATAATCAATTTTACTGTGAGCTTCCCTCACTTCAAAACTAGTCCAGCCCATATCACCGTGCACAGCTTCATTTGTAGTCTGCCCGTGAGCGCCCAATGCGAGGCGACCCACTGACCTTTGGTTGCCATCGAGTCCTGATTGTACCCGATTTCGAGCAGACAACCGCATTTCCCAAAAAAGTAAGTCTGGAGCCATTGCGCCTTTCCACATACTGCGGAGCACCGCGTGCGTATTGTATCCCCATAACGCTCTGTGTTTAATTATGGCTGCATTTCTCTTCCTCTTTACTGTCATTGATTTTTCCTGTGTTTCCATATATCTATTGCCTTCGTTTATCCATATACCAAGGCATCTATATTCTTTTACCCAAGTTGTTTCCTGGCCCTGTATTGCCACTGTCTGTTCACTGTTTTCATTCAATACCACAACACCTAATTTTCTACCGCTAAATTTTCTAACACCTGATTTTCCAACACTATTCGCTAGATGGCGCCACTCCTATCATGCGCCAACTAGCGAATAGCCCGCCAGCTAGAGCCAAACCCCGTGCATAGCCTCGAAGATATTCATCACTGTCACCTGTTGCAACGGTGGCGCAATGCATCGGTGGCGCAGTGGTTAGCGCGCTCGGCTACGGAGCTGTACCAGTGGGGCAGAGGATCGAATCCTCACCGTGGCCACTTTTTTTTTAATGGCGTATTTTGCGTGCAGCTTTTCTGCCACAGCTTTTCTGATGACAGCGGGGTCGCACAATGAGCCAAGTAATGCTCTCGCATCGAAAACGCAGTCAGGCTTAAGAGGAAGCTTTAGCTCGAGCCCAACTCCGACGCGGCCTATTCAAATACATGTAAAAACGCAAAAACGTTTTTATGACATAACCCCTGGACCGATTTTGATGAAATTTGTTGCATTTGAAAGAGAAAGTTACATTCTACTGACTATTGGAAGCGGAATTTCGATTTAAGGCTTCAATTTTCTTAAGACGATTTTCAAATATTTGACCGTTTGAAAAAAATAGAAGCACGAAGTTTACAAATTCATAGCTCTGCATCAAGAACTGATATCGCGGTTCTGTAAACGGCATCCATTAGATCATTCAAAGCGGACAAATACAATATGTCATTTTACATCTTACGTGAATTTGTTACGTTGGTTACAACGGTTTTGCAAAAGTTGTATTTCCCTATAATTAAATTTCTTTATATTGATGTGTAACATATCAATTTTGTCCGCTTTAGATTTACTATTAGATGCAATTCACAGAATTGTATTGTCATTTTTAGTGGTTGAGTTACAGAGTTGTAAACTTCATAGTTTCGTTTTTTGAAAAGTGTTAATTTTGCCAATTTTTAATAAAAATTTGACGACCTAACTCAAAAATTCAAAACCAACAGTCACTAGATTTTAAGCTTTTCTTTTAAATGCAGCAAACCCCGTCAAATTTGGTGCAGTGGTTGCCGAGAAACACGAATTCTCCTTTTACATGTATTTAGATAGGAGCACCCGAGCTAAAGCTTCCTCTTAATGGAGCGACGTTGAGTTTTTCACAAGTTTCCATATGCGAGGTACTCAGTTTTTTGTCGTGGACGTGACGTGGCGTCATGTCGCAGAACCTCCGGACAGTCCTCAGATTACTTGGGCTCGAAGCTGTGTCTTTAGCTGCCAACGCGTATATACTGCCTCTAAGGCTGGCAAAAATCGGAAGACACCCTGTAATGGCTACAACCTAGACTATACCATGTGTCCCGGCTAAAGTTAGCCAAGCTGTGAAAAAAATATTTAAAAAAATCAAGGTTACGATTAAAGGACCTACGGTGCTCAGTCGTAGAGGGCTTGAGATCGAACAGCAGAGGGCATCAAAATTGCATCTGGCACCGTATTTTTGAAACATTTTTTTTTCTTCTTGTAACCGCTTGGCTAACGCCATCCGTACTAGCGTCATGACCGACAGCTGCGTCAATAAAACGCGGCCGCCACCATTCCGTCCACTACACACCACGAAATGCACCCACTATCGTTTATATTGCATTGTGATCCTTTTATCAAACAACACCCTAAGCAAAGAAAGAAGAAAGAACTAGCGCAAGGACCTCACTTGTAATAAAACAACAGCTCCAAACCAGAGATGCGTCGTCTGCACGCATGAATAATAGAGTGACGCTGAAATGGACCCGGCCCGACCGCAAAGCAAACAAGATCCAGCTATCAAACCTGCAGGAAGTGTTCTGTGTGCTCGGTACGAAATCCAACGCACCCGGAGTGCCGTACACGTTGCTCATTAGCCCATCTGTTCGTTAATAAGTCCAACTGACGCACCCGGAGTGCAGTTTATGTGTTGCTCATTAACCCACCTATAAACTGTCTGAAGCGTGTTCAACTAGAGGTTGCCGTGATATGTATAGCCCCTCCCAGTGATCTCATCTCAAGAGTGTTTCCTTCGACTCCCTTTTTTTTTTTCATGCACCGGAAGAAGAGAAGGAAGAAAGATAAAAATCTGATATCAAGGCGGGCGGTCGATGCAGACAATTTCTTGAAAAACGTCAAAGCTTTGACAGCTCTGTCATCAGGCCACATAGGCCTAAAATGCCGAAATATATTTCCCCGGGCCTTCGCTCGCTGATCTCCCTATTCGGAAATTTCTTTCACAGCAAAATGGGGAACTATTGCGAGTTTACACGGTATTTCCAAGGACGCCCTATTAGTATAGCACTCTGCTCACTAAACAAACTAAAATGAAAAAAAGAAAGAAAAGAAAGACGTCTGCATAAATCGGCGCGTAATTTGAGCACAACGAGCCCCTTAAATGGCGAATAGCATCCTCTCGCTTCCAACGCACGTTTGGTTTTACCAACGCTAACATAACCTTTTTTGTTTGTCTGAGTATATAAGGCCAAATTACCATAAAATACCGTAGTTGCTCGATTCTAAGCACCCCCTTTTTTTCACGATCGCGATGCCCAAAGTGAGGGCGGGTGCTTAAATTCGAAAAATCTGGAATGACCTGCCCTCCCCCTTTTCGCTGCGACATCACGATGAGACGGGTGCGAGAAATAACACTTTAGTAGGGCCTCTCTTGTTTTTAATATACATTAATGACCTCCCAAAGTACCTAAAGTCCTCTGACTGTATCCTTTACGCTGACGACACTACCATCTTCTCCTCAGACAAAAGTCTTGATTCATTGATGTGTAAGCTTAATCACGACGCGGCAAATATTGTAACCTGGTGCCAACTAAACAGACTACATTAATACTGCCAAATCTAACTTCGTGATCTTCTCAGCTAAACAAAAACATATCTCAGTGTATCCATCGCTAACCTTTGCTTCCAGTGCAATTTATCCTACTGATAGTGTACTGTTTCTTGGCGTCATATTAGATAAACACCTAAAATTTGACGAGCATGTTTTATCCTTAACAAAGAAGGCAGCATATGGAATTAGAATATTAATTAAAGTTCGCAATTTCTTTAAAATGAAGACACTCATCTCCCTCTACTACGCTTTTACTCACACGCATATTAATTATTGCATATCATCATGGGGAAACACGTATCCCACACATTTATCTCCACTACAGCATACACAAAATCAAGCAATTCGCATCATTACACGTAGCAGCTACACATCGGAAGCATCTCCATTGCTCAGATCTAACGGCATTTTATCGTTACAGAAATTAAATAAATACTCACTTGGACTACTTGTTTATAAATCTTAACGGAAAGCTCCCATTCCCTATAATTACTACCAGCCAGTATCCATATTCCACGTCTACCCGTTTCGCTTCTACCAACAGCTATTTACTACCAAAACCTAGAACTAATTATGGTAAATTTACTACTAATTTTTCAGCCACACTACTTTGGAACTCATTACCGTGTCATATTAAGATATCCTCTCATTTTTACACATTCAAGTCAAACCTTCGTAAATTTTTGCACTCAATATAACAATGTGATCGTTATCATTTTATTAATAAGTGCTTTGTGTCGTTAATGTTTTACAGCGTAAGCAAGTGACTAACTTAATATGGCGTCTTTTGTGTTTTTATATAGCTGCTTTGTATTTATATATCCTACTCACTTGTAATGGGAGGTCCCCTGTACAGTCTGTTGACTATGGGACCTCCCTCTGTATGTATGTATAATCCCCATTTTAACCTTATTAATATGCAAATAAAGAACTCTTGAACTCTTATTTTGCAAACATCCCAAAGAAAAATCGGTGCAGACAGTGAGCCCACCGCTTGTGTCGGATGCTTAGTCACTATCACTGCCACTCACGAGTCCACGCGGCTCTGCAGTCCGGCTGTGCGGCAAGATCGCGCCGCGGACGCCATTCCACCTCGGGGCTCCGACGGCTCCGGCTCGATGACTCAGCGAGCAAGCGCGCTTGGTGGTCTTGGGTACGCGCTCTTCCTAACAAATAGCGGGGTGCTTAGATTTGCATGCAAACTTTTTTTCCAAATTTTTTTGCGAAAGTAGAGGGGGGTGCTTAAAATCGGGGGTGCTTAGAATCGCGAAAGTACGGTAGTTTAAATAAAATCCGTGAGGTCATAGCGCTGTTAAAGTTGCGACAGAGAGTTCAAAAGAGTTTTCATTTCTAGGCTAGTACTAATCAATTTCCTTTGCCGTCAAATGTACAAAAATAAAAGTTCGGAAGAATAGTAGTCTAAACCTATTCAGCGTTGCTCTTCAACGAAATTGCCCCCACCTCTCCGGGGGGGGGGGGGGGGGGAGGTGCGCTTCCCCACGAACACGAACCTACACACAAAAAAATAATAAACGACTCCACCTAAAGGAAGAAAAGAAGACCGGTCCCCAATCCCCTTTTCTGCCGCAAAGTCTGACCCATTAAACGCAGAAATAAAGATGTGAAAAAAAAGTCGCAGTTACCCACGAAAGGCGAAGCACCGATTTCGATAGCAAATTAGCAGATAGCTATACGAAGTAACGATAGTATATATATCGGCCGTATAACCTTGTAAACATTCGCTTACTAACTAAGTTAACAATGATAGAATATGTAAGCGTGACTGTGTGTGTGTGTTGGCTCGCGGCAGGAGCCGCGAGCCAACACACACACACACCTCCGTGCATCTGTAGCTTTAACGCGAACGAAACGTCGAAAGCACAGCGCATACGAGGCTACCGGCACTACGCGCACTCTGCAAACATGGCAGATCGCTTCGAAGATCGAAGATGAGGCCCGCGCGGGCGCGCGCATTGGCCATGTCCCACAATTGCATTCAATTGCACCACAAATGCATTCCTAAGACAAGACTGCTCTCGTACATAGTCGTTATTCGGGTCATTCTTGAGCGGATGGCTCTATTTCCGACGCTCTGCGAGCGGCCACCGGGTCACACGCATCGGGCTCCCGACAACAAGCCGGCGGATCTGACGTCTTATCTACTTTCAGCAGCGACGGGGCGAACCGACAGGCGGGGCGCTGTTTTGTTTTCCCCCGCGTTGCGCCGTGCACGGTGCTAATTCCTAGAGACGGCACGAGCGGAGATTACGTCTCCGACGAGCGCCCCACTGAACGACCACACAGATAAAAGGCACACGCGTACGATCCGTCCGCGTCATCTATAGCGACAATGACGACGACCCGCCGCAGTAGTCTCCCTCCGCGGGGCCGAGGGAGCCTGGGTTGTATGTTATGACAACGCTGCTAGCGCGTGAAACTCTATTGAAGGTCGCCTATACACACTAAATACGTTCCGTGAGTGCCAAAAGAAAGAAGGAAAGTAAAACGTACAAATCGTCGAACATATTGACGCATATACACCTGCACACACCTACGCCATCGGCGCAGGTGCGGGCCGGCGGCGTGAGCATAACAGTCGGCTGCCGACTCTCGCGCAGCACGGTGCTTGGCGGGCGCAAGTATTCGCGCTTTCCAGATACGCTAGCGCCGCCGCGCGGATTTTTTCGGAACCCGGGAGGCGGTGATGGATCTCCCGCCCACGCGGTTTCTGCAGCTGTGTTGGCGTTTTGGTACCATTTGATATGGGAAAACAAAAAAACAGTCGACGAGCGAAGAGCAACCGCATGTGCAGTGTGCCACAATGCACAAATCATGCAATATTGGGAAAAGTATTGGGAAAAGCACCACTTTCCAAAAGAAAAAAAAAAAGACAGGAAGTTGTGGGTGATCAAGCTCCGCATCGGGAAGCAAGTGAGCGAGAAAATAGTCATATGTAGCGAGAATTTCAACAAAAACTTCTTTTGGGGCCACCTTGGTGTGTGTACTTGACTGTTGCTCAATGATTTCATTTTATTTTTGTGGCGAGCTCTTACGAAAGCGGCTGAAGAGAAACGCTGTGCCTTCGCAAAAGATCCCGCTGCGGTCCCACGAAGCAAGACTGAGACCATGGTGCAACTGAGACCTAGCGTTGGCCGAAGAAGGCCCTCTACAGATTCCCAAAGTAAATTTAAGTACACAAGTGTCACCGTTTATTAAGTTTTCTGCCTGCACTCGCGCTGTTTCGGCAAATACTCTGCGACGGTGCCTGACGCTGCGTCGCGAGCATTGCAAACTAGAGAACCTATTCCGCAACTGTTCGTAGTCGTTTTGTGTGAGAACGAAACAGGCGGTCTATGCACAAGGCGTTCGGTGATTTTTTTTTCTTTTGCTGTATTCAAAGGTGTGTACTGATCGGGGGTCGAGCGCACGTGTTTCTGATTTTGTAGTTTTGTTTGGTCTTAAAGTATCTCTTCTATAACAATGTTGCAAGAAACAAGGGCCAGGACTACGTATCTGAAGCGATCATTGATGAAGAATGCGCATGCGAGCTTCCCTACAGCACGCGAAAACATTAATCGTCCTGTAAAACGGGGCGCGCTGGCACACGTCATAGTGTCACTCATATATTGTAAATCGGCACTACTGAAATGTTTACGTATTATCTGGCATCATTAACAAGCATTCCGTATATAAGCCGGTGCGTCGAGCCATTTATCTCATCGTGAATGCACCCAACGTTTACCTTATGCAGCGGCATAAAGCGCATACTGCGCTTTGTTTACATCTGAGCGCTACCGATTAACTGCTTGGTGTCAATTCTTGTACATCGCGTATAGGTTACGAAGCGTAAGGATACATAGTGACCTTTACGGCGCCGGTTACACTGCAGACTTGAACTGTTATAGTATGCGGCGGGCCTCTCACGGCGCTTGTCTGCAGGCAGAGTTACTCGACCTGAACAGCCGCGCTTGTCGTCTTTCGTATTTCACACCATATTATATGGCCAGCGTTAAACGTAGCCTCTCCCTCTACAACACATCCCTGCGTTTCCTTAGCAATGTTAAGGATCGCGCTTAGAGATACCAGAGGCCCGTAAGCCGCCTGCTTCTGCAGATGCGCACGCTTTCGTATCGCCTCCATCACCTCTATCCCCGCCATATTGCAACGTTCTCCGCGCCACCTATAGGCGCTGGAAAGTGCGAATAGCTCTGTTATTCCGAATAGACGCGATGGAGGAACGGGTGAGGATTGAGGACGGACACGCGCAGCGACTGAAATCGCGTTTTTTGCATATCAGGCAGCGCCTGTGTTCGTAAACAGGGAGCGTCCCGTGATTCACCGAGTGAACGAGTACGCGCGCAGAGCTGTTTCAGCGTCTAAATCTAAACGCAGAGGAACAAGGTGTTTATGAGCAGCTTGCAGAACTGGCAACTTACGAGGAACAAAAGCGGCGAGCGGGTAACGCGTGCCTCAGCTCAGCACATTCCTTCTGCTCTATAGATAACACGCTTTGTTTCATCGCCGCAGGGCGATCATTCCCTTGGCGGGAGCCAGGTGGTATCGTGTAAACGGCATGACATGACAAGAACTTTATTTGAGTCCTGAGGGACTGAGACCTCGGGGAGCCAAACCGAAGGCTCCCGAAGATCAAGTCGGTGGCTCCGCCCACGATGGAACCGGGAGATCAAGTCCCGCGGCAATGTCGTGGGCCCTCTGGACAGCCTGGAGTTGAATATTGAGATTGCTGCTCTTGAGAGAGTCCTGCCATTGTTCTTTCGTGATGGGTGGAGAGGCGTTAAGGGCTGGGCACAGCCAGAGCATGTGGTCAAAGGAGCATGAGTCATGACCACATTTGGGGCACGACTGTGAGTGTTCAGGATCTATCCTGTGAAGAGACCGAGGAGTGGGATATGTACGGGTTTGCAGGAGTCTTAGTGTGGTAGCCTGAGGTTTATTCAATTTGGGGTGAGGGGGTGGAAATGTCCTCCTGCCTAGTCGATAATGAGAAACAATTTCGTGGAATGTACTTAATGGATCTTTGTGGATGTTGACCTCGTTCCAAGCCTGGCTACCCGCGACAGCGCGGTGCGTGAAATCGCGCGCTCTCCGGTGGGCCTGCTCGTTAGGATTACATCCAAGCGGGTTAATTGAGCTGTCTAGATGGGCTGGGAACCACGAGATTTGGTATCCTCCTTCGGTACTCTCCCTAGTCCTTCGTAGTGCTTTGATCACAATACTGTACGCCTGTTCAGATATGAGGGCGGACGAGAACGATCTAACCGCGGTGCGCGAGTCCGAGAAGATGATAGCGGGAACTTTTGAGCTGTGAAAAGCCAGAGCGATCGCCGCTTCCTCCGCCACATGGGCAAACTTAGTATAAACAGAGGCTGCATTGACCAGGTTGCCCCCCACGTCTACCACCGTGACAGCGAACTTATCCCCACTGTCATATCTGGCAGCATCGACAAAGAGGGCATCTAGCTTCTGCTGATTGATCCTTTTAAGGATCGACTTGGCTCTCGCGAATCTTCTGCCTTGGTTATGCACTGGGTGGATGTTTCGCGGGACGGGGTCAACCATGATGTGAGCTCTGGTTTCCCGGGTCAAGCTAACTTTGGTCGCCGGTTCATGTCTGGGTTGGATTCCTGCTTCTTCTAAAATCTTAATCCCTGGCTTAGTGGATGAAAGTCTCATTATCTGAGCCGCTGTGTGAGCTTCTATTAGCTCATCGATGGTGTTATGGAGTCCTAGCTCCAGCAGCTTCTCAGTGCTTGTGGACTGCGGAAGGCCGAGCACGCGCTTGAGGCCGGTTCTGATTAGGGAGTCGAGCTTGGCCTTTTCCGCTTTACCCCAATTAAGGTACGGCGCGATGTAGGTGACATGACTCAGGAAGAATGCCTGATAAGCTCTGAGCAAATTATCCTCTTTAAGACCGCCTCTTCGATTTGAGACGCGGGCTACAAGTCTTAGGACATTACTAGCCTGTCCAGTGAGCCTGTTGAGGGCCGTCGAGTTACAGCCCTTGGCATCGATGAGGAGACCTAGTATCTTGACCGAGTCCTTCCTCGGTATGGGATGCCCATTTTTAGCTCGAATTTCTACCGGCAGAGTTTCCAGAGGCGCAAGATTTCTCACCCCCTGTCTGGACTGGCGGTATAACAGTAGCTCTGATTTAGCGGGGGAGAGTTCAAGGCCTGTGTTTGAAAGAAAATCTTCGGTAGCCTCCAACGCGCTTTGTAACGACTGTTCGAGCATGGCTAGCGATCCGCCCGGCGCCCAGATCGTAATATCGTCCGCATAAATGGCGTGACCCACGTTCGGAATTGCAGCGAGGCGAGTGGAGAGTTTGTGCATGGCTATATTAAATAAGAGTGGGGAGAGGACTGAGCCCTGCGGGGTGCCGCAGGTGCCTAGTTCGTAGGGTCCTCCCGTGACCATGCCTAGTCGAAGGTGTGCCTTGCGATCAGCGAGGAAGGATCTGGTGTAATCATGAAACCGCTGGCCCAGGTTGAGAGACGAAATCTCTGTCAGGATGTGTTTATGCGCGACCCTGTCGAAAGCCTTGGAGAGGTCCAGTGCGAGGATCCCTCTCACGTCGCGAGTAGGGTTATTAAAGATTGCTTTCTTAAGCAAAAGCATAGCGTCCTGCGTGGACAACGCCTGTCTAAAGCCGATTAGATTGTGTCTAAATAGCTCCTTGTTTTCAATATGTTCAGTGATCCTGTTATGTATCGCGTGCTCCGCAACCTTGGCGATGCATGATGTAAGGGAAATAGGCCGCAGATTATTTATATGTGGAGGTTTTCCTGGTTTGGGTATGAGTACCACTTTTGCGGTACGCCAGTCTATCGGGACCTGTCCACTTTTCCATACCTCATTTATTTTGGCCGTGACTATCTCGATTGCCCTATCGTCTAGGTTCCTAAGGAGTTTGTTCGTGATTCCATCTGGTCCCGGGGCTGATCTGCCATTTAGATTGAAGAGAACGTGTCTGATCTCTGACACGGCGAAAGGTTCGTCTAGATCAGGTGCCGACAATCCCATGTAGTTCAAACGTTCTACTGGGCGATCCGCGTCTTCGGCGAGGGGGAGATAAGTACGTGCTAAGTTGTTGGCTAATTCCCTGTCGGTGAGACCGATTGCGGTTTGCTTTTTAATGAGCCTATCCGTTGCAAGGCTAAGAGTGTCCTTAGATTGTTTATCGTTGAGGAGACTTTTAAGTAAGCTCCATTTGCTACCTCTTCGCATACGCCCGTCCGTTTCGGTACACGTCTCATCCCATTGCTGCCGGGCGAGCTGGGCCGAATAGGTTTCAATCTCCTTGTTAAGAAGCGCGATTTTCGATCTGAGTCTACGATTAAGCTTTTGGGTCTTCCACCTGGCTGAGAGGGCGTGTTTAGCCTCCAGAAGGTGAGCAAGTCTCGAGTCCATTTTAGGAACTTCAACATCCGTAATGATTTCTTTGGTTGCTCCTTTAACCGCCTTGTTCAGATTATCTAGCAGATCTGCATAAGTTTCGTCTGGCGGGACTGTTTCATTTCGGATTTTTCGAAACAGGTCCCAGTCCACATACTCATATCTCGCGGGTGGTCTGGGTTTGACATGCAACATAATTTCAAGTATGTAATGGTCACTGCCTAGCCCCTCCTGGAGGTTGTCCCACGTGCCCTCGATACCTCGGAGGAAGGTGAGATCGGGAGTCGTATCTCGACTGACCGAATTACCGGATCTGGTGGGGAGCCTCGGGTCTGTGACGAGTATTAAGCCGAGCTCTGCAGCGTTGAAGGCCAAGTTTGTCCCTTTTGCACTTTTGTAACTGTACCCCCATTCCGTATTGGGTGCGTTAAAGTCACCCGCGACAACGAGAGGCGCGTTTCTCGCCGCCCTAGACGTGGTGCCTAGTAATGCTTTAAAGTCTCTTTTCCTATCCGATGGTGCGCTGTACACGTTGAGGATGAAAATTTTAGAATTGATTGTTCTGTTGGGTACGATCTCTATTAACTGGGCCTCGAGGCCCGCTTTGTACGCGCGGACCTCGTGCTCAACGAACGAGATGTTTTTTCTGATTAGGGTAGCGATACCTCTGCCCTTTTCTCTCCTGTATGCTACCGTGCGGTACCCCGAGAGGGAAATTTCAGCTGTACATAGCGTTTCCTGTAACAATATAACTTGCGGCTTGTCCGCAATAGACCTGATAAACTGTCCTAGTGGGGCCTTGCGCCTCTGGAAACTTGCGCAGTTCCACTGCCAGATTTTCAGATTCGTGCTGTTTGCGTTCGCCATTTTGCCTACTGAGTATGATGAATTAGCCCTTTAGCCCCACTTTCGGGATTCGGGTTTGCCTGATTCTGCACTGTCGACACCGTAAGCCTGCCTTTGGCTTGGACCTTGGGTCTCTCTAGTTGAGTTAATCTCGTCTCCATCCCGGAGAGCATTTCCATCATGCGTCCTAGGGTCTTTTCTATGGCAGCTAGCTTGCCTCTGCTGTTTATTTTGGCATCGTGTAAACGGCATCTTTTTTTTTTTCGTCGTCGGTGCAGGCGATGCGAATTTCGATTCATTCGGGCAGAATTGGCCAAATATATGGCTCAGAACGTCGTATAGACAGCAAATTACTGCCAAACGGCACCTCTGCACAATACTCCATGCGTGAACACGCCAGTGGTTTGCGGGAGAAGCATTCGCGAGAGGCACGCGAGAAGAGTAACGCTCCCCTGCCGTTTCATCATGCGCACACAAAAAGGGGAAACGAAACCGCAAACCTCATTTCGCCTTCTCTATTTAAACGCTCCTCTGAAGCCTTGTTCGTTTGCGAACTGGACGATCGAACAACACAGCGAACGCGTTGCAGCAAATGTCAAACTAGCCCTTTCGCGCGCTCGGTGCGGGCGATAGCTCGCAATGGGTGGGAAGCAGCGAGGCCGGTAAGTGTGACGCGATATCCGGTTTCCGGTGCACGTGAAAGTGCGATATAGACTTCTGTTTTCTCTCTCTCACTCCCCCATCACCCTCCCCACGTGTAGGGTAGCAAACTGGACTCAGTCTGGTTAATCTGTCTGCCTTTTCTTAATCACCTCCTCCTCCTCCTTCCTCCCCCCCCTCTCTCTCTCTGTGTGTGTTTTACCGAAGCCTTCAGAGGAGGCCACTAGGTGCGGCAATTTGAGAAGTATTCATTAAAATAATTACTTTTCGCTCATTTCTGCTCAGAAAGAATGTTGTTTTGGTCACTCTCGATGCTATAGCTATCATTGGAGCCAGAACTTTCGGCGACAAATTTTTTATCCTGTATCCCTTCGCCTCACCTCCTCCCCGTGCGTCGCGCGCGACTGGAGAGGGCGTGCTTCCGGCCCACCTTCCTTGCTCGCGCACGCGAGATTGAGCGGCGTTCGCCGGCTCGTGGACAACACTTCGCAATGCGCACGTGGACGTGCGCATTGCCACGTGCAATGAGCACGTGGACAACACTTTGCAATGCGGTGAACGCGGTTTAAATGATGGATTCGGGACCTCAAAGAGGTGTCACGCAATGGTAGAGCATTTTTCTCGCATTTCCCGCTAAATCGCCAGCGAACTGTATTGCGACAGTAATTACTGAGACGCTCGTCGGCGCCAACGCACCGTCGTGCTGTCACAGTGTATATCGACGGCCGTAACGCTGCTCTCTGGCGAAGACGCGCAGTGCGTTTGGTCAGTTTGGGTGCACAAATCGAGGAAGTATTGGACGCACGCTAGGCTGCATCGATTCTGCAGTGTTCCGCTGAAGGAATGCGTGTTTTTTTTGCGCACAAGCACGATAGCGCTACATCCTGGTGAGCAATTTGTGTGCACATGGCATCACGCACTGCGAAGCCTGCCGGTGTTTGTAGATACGACCGGAATCTCCAGCTTGTCCGCTACAACGCTGGCCCCTCTGCCGAGGACCGCCACCTGTCGCACATGGTGCTCTCTATTACCCCCTCATTCTCCCCCTATATCCACTCTCACCTCCCGCTCCCTCCCTCCTGACGACGCTTCGCGTGCTTCCTCGGGGTTTGCAGAATTGGGCGTGATTTCCTTCCTTATATCACTATATATATCATGATCACCACACCGTGGAACATACGTTCGCCTGAGCGGAAGAGAGTAAACTTCGGGCTTCGAACGCCAAATATTTTCTTCCGCCTCGCCTCGTGCACAGTCAAAGTGCGATACGCACCCGAAACGCCACTGGTGGCGCACACGCCAACGTTTTGAGACGCCTGGTAGGATGCTGTTTCAGATGCGCGGCAGCTAGCTCGGGGGTGTTGTGCCCCACCATGTCGCGTTCCCGTCGTATTGTTTGACCGCCGTCCGAAGGAACTTCGGCGAAATGCTAAACCTCGCTATCACTTTCAACCCTTGGGGTGAAACTGCACTCGCCCTAACCCCGGTCTCCGTCCCCTGTATTTTTTTTTTTCTCACAGGAGAATCAGGCGTCTACACTGATCTTAAGATAGCGTGTAGACTATAGACTGGGGAGGAAAAATAACGTCAGGTGTTCAGCACTCGCTGGCGACGTTGTTTGCGACACTCTGTGCCTTTTTTATTCTCAGGCCTAGGCCGAGTTATTTGTACCACTAATTTTCTGAAGTCAACTCTACGATAGCGGGCGCAGTCAGAGGCGGGGGCCGAGAAGGCCCGGCTCTAGCATCGCGATCGCGTTCGCATGTACTCGCTTTTGCTGGGCCGACAGTTAGACGGCCCGTCAAAGCTAAGCCGAGGCAACGCAGTGTCAAAACGGGGCTTCCGGCTTTTTCGTTGCTGGATAGGAAACGCGGCGCCGAAATTCACCTTGCAAAGAGGTAGTCTCCAGTGGGCATTATACAGTGAGAGGTCGGTGTGGGGTGCTTCCTGTTCGCGCGCCCCGATCGTTTGCGCCTGCTCCGGGGAAGTGCCAGCGGCAATCCGTTGCCGGGAAGCCCCCGACAGCGCAAAACGACAAGCTCGCGGAAACGTTCCGCGTAAACTGCCTCCTTTCGCCGCAAAGCAGCGCCCTTTAAGCCCAGGGGCGCCCAGAGGGACAGCGCATTGTCGCGCAAGGGGATCTGCTGACGGACCACTCGCTTTCCCGAAGCCGTCTTTTACGTAGGTTGGGTGCGTTTCCGCAGTACCCGTTCGGTGAAGAAACCGTGGGTGAAGAAACCGTGGCAAGCGGCCGCAAGGCCTGACGTCGTCCCTGTGCGAGGCCATGTCCTCGGCGTAGGCCGCTTGCAACGGAAGGGGTGGAATGGGGGGTGTGGCAACATGGCGGTGGCAACATAGCGCCATTGGAAGGTGCGCGCGCGCGAGGTTGTTGGTTAATCCTCATTAGATTTAAATTCGGGGATGCAAACTGCTTGGGCGCACCAAGAAGCCGAAGTCTAAATAGCTGGAGCCCAGGTGGGGCTCAAAATCGTGCACGCAAAAGTGCGCGAGAGTCTTGCGTACCCTAATTTAATATTCACTGTTCTCGTGCACAGCGCTGTCGCAGCCGGGTCGCTCCTTTCGGTGACAGTGTGACAATAAGCTCAAAGCAGACCGGCCAATATTTTGTGAGTTCATCTTACATCGATCTGATCAGTGAGACCGCCGCATTTACGCATATTGTTTTATACGAATAATAACTTTCCAGGTATTATCCATGCGCTCCTTTCTGTCAAATTATTCACAGCATATCCATCGTGCCCTCACGGCACATTATTAAACTCACTACTCACGGAACCCCCTCGCACCCGCACCGCTCCTCCAAAAAGGGAGAAAAAAATAATGCTACTACACGTCGGTTCAACAGTCCTTAACTGCGGGCGCATGCTTCCTGCTTCTGGTAACGACCAATGCGGAATCGAGTGCACCAGAAGTTTTTCCGAAGCTCAATGCCTTTATAATGGAAAACGGGTTATCTTTATTTTTCGCGACGCCTAGGAGCTTTCGGAAACACTCTAAGCTTCGTTACACACACCAGCGTCTGGACACCGAATAAGTTTCGGCACGTGTTCCGTCTCGTTCACTCATACTTACAGCCGGGGGTTCGCGGCAGGAGGATTAAACGCTGGATGTCTTGCTCCTAGGTGTCTCTCTCGAGGGTCACGGCCGAGAACCCACGTTTCCACGACTTTGAAATGACGACAAACGTTGCCGCTCACTGCAACGCCCGCTCAACAGCGAAGCTGTGACAGGCATGTCCCTCGACCGCTTTTAATGGAGGCGGCGATGACGGCCGCTGACGAAGGCCAATGCCAGCGTGGTCGGTATCGGATGTCAATGACGCAGCCAGAGTCGGAGCCCCGAATTCGCTTTGAAACGGAATTAGTTCTACAGTATAAAAGTTACCAGTAGACCTCGCTCCAACAGACAGGGGTCCTCTCGGGGCGGTGTATAGCTAAGCCGGTAGTATAACGCGTAATTCTTGACCCTATATAGAGTCGCGTTTCGCCGACTTCACGTTGCAGGTGAGCTGCCTAGATTGCCAAACGCTTCGTGGGTATACGGCGTCTGGGCCTTTCCGGTTAAAATAATTTCCAGTGTCATTACGTTTGTACTGTACCATTTCTCCTTATTTATGGCTTTAAGGTATGCAGACCTCTGTACAAAAACGGGCCGTGGCGAAACTCACCCCTAAGGCCCTGTATTCTCAAACGATATCTCGAAGCTCTTCCTCCACTCCAGTCAGTTGAGCACAGCGGCACCCCTCGACTGCAGAACATGCTACGCTTCTCAGGAACTGCCGTAGAGTGTCGATGCATTCGTAGTGACAACTTCTGCCGACGGGCGGCGCTGGCATCTACTCTCTGGAATAGGTGACTATTCGTCACCACCCCGTTTCAAAGGGGATCGTCATCACTGAGGCGAGGTTGAGCGATGAGTCAGTGGAGGAACATCCCGGAGTATACGGGTGGTAAGACTTCCGAAGGGTTTGAGTACTCGCTTACATAATAGCTTTGCAGTCTTTGGTGTACGAGCGGCTCTGATCGACTGGTATACATCTGCGGAGGTGTTTTGCGAGAGCTGGAGGCAACGAAACGCATCGAGTACCGCGCTATACACGAATAATGCAGACTGTGCGAACGACAGCGACGCGAGAGAATGGTGCTGCACGAGCCAGCAGACGACAATCACTGACCAGGCATCATGTTGCAACTGGGACAAAGGATATGATTCAGCATTCAGGATTGGAAGCGCTTGACATGACGTTAAATACTGTTAAAGAGCACCGATAGACATGACCCATAAGTACATATTGCGCCATAATTCTCACATTTGGCCACATCGATGAGTTTAATATGAACGTACGGTCCTTCGTATAGCGTCTATCATTATACAGTTGGGACAAAAACAAAGACGATAAGATGGGCAGACGACGACGAAACGGTTATCGCAGTTCAGGCTGCCTCGCTATCTAAAGCAGCCAAGCGCCATCGTAAATACATCGCTTACGGCTGTAGAGCTGCTTCCTTCCGGCGATGTAATCACGGGGTATTATTGTACATGCGGTAGATGGATTTAGTTCTTTTTTTTTTCGATAGGAAGGAACAGCCGAAAAGATTGAACGCCATAGTATGTCTAGCTCGTCCGTGCCGATATATCGTCAATACTTCGCACCATGATTTCATAAGAAAGCCAGCAGTTCTAGCCCTTCAAGGAAGAGAGAGCGAGAGCGAGAGAATAACATTACTGAAAGCTGAACTCAAGAGTGCATCCGTCCTAAAGTGGATAACTTGCCACTGGAACGAAAAGCCAGAATCTCATCTTTTCCGTTACGTGCTTCAGCGGTCACTCCGGACTCGAGGCTTCGATGCGATCAAGCGATTGAACAGAGGCGCGGCATCGATTTCATGAGAGCAGAGGAGGCAGTAACGCTGTTCTAGGAGCGTATGGAAAATCTTTCGCCGCATTAAATGATACATATAGCTAAATAATTTCGGCTATTACGGGCAATGACAGCGAGTGTGAATGAAACTGTGACTTACATAAATGGTTTCCTTAAGATTGTGTCTATTAATTACTCGCTATGACCCGCAGGTAAAAAAAGAAAACGCATATAATCCTCGCCGGAATTGGCTACCGACCAGTGGCGTATAGACAAAGGCGGGGGAGAGGGGGGAGAGAGTGTGAGTGTGGAACCCGGGTAGGTGCCTCGAAGTTCTTTAATTTCCTTGCTTGATTTCTGTGTTAGCATGCGGCATGTCCAGCAGCCTCCCACAACCTCGCCCTCCTCGTCCCCGGTCAAGCGCGTGCCTCCGAAAAAAAAAAAAAAGCAGAGAAGGAAGAATTGTAGTTACGCCACTGTTGCCGGCAATTATACAACAGCCCGCGACCGTTACTTTTCGTTCTGATTTGCCTTTCATTTACTTTTTTCGTGTTGTTTCCCCTTGCCTATTTTAACATGTAGCGTGAACGCCAGTCAATCGAGCACGGTTGCTCATTCGGAGGTCACGGCGAAAAAAAAAAAAAGAAAGCTGAGTTAACTGAGGATCACGGGGCAAGCATTTTTTTTTTTCGCAGGACAGAAGGAGGTCACCCAGAAGATGACATCTCATTGCTTGATAAGCAATCTAATACAAGCCCAACAACAAGAAGCGCGAGCTTGCAGTCATGCCGTGCACGTCGGACAAAACCACACGGCCTTGTCGGCAGCAAGCGATACGTGCGGAGCCAAATTACTTCGTTTCTGGGTTGGCCGTCGCTGTGCCTTCACGGCGCGGTCCCTGCGGGAGACGGCCACGGCCGTGAACGCAGCCAAGGGTGGCAGCGTGTCTGTCAGGGCGCACCGGATGAGAAGAGGAGGGAGACAGACGCAGGCAACCCCTTGGTGGCAGCGTTGGAGGCCACGCCCCGGCGACGGGCTAATTTTAGAACTAACTGGGAGTAGGGGGGGGGGGGGGGGTGCGCAGACTGAACGGGGCTTGCCACTCGCACGCGAGTCCCGGTACGACAATGCAAGCATGGCAGCGTGCCTTCAAAGGTCGCACAGGTCTCCAGGTGCGCGGTGACAAGGAAAAATAAAAACAAAAAAGAAGACAGACACGATAGATAGATAGAATAAACTTTAATGTCCAACGGAGAAGGTGATCTACCCAGCCCCCTGACACGCAGGTCAGGGGGCGAGTGCCGCCGCCTCAGATGCAGGCTGGGAGGTCTTGGGTCCCAGCAGCCTCTTCAGCCAGTTGGACGAGCCGGAGCTGGAGCTCAGAGTCCGAGCTGCGCAGCAGGGTCTCCCAGGTGTCTCTGCTACCTATTTTGTGCGTTCCCCCGGGAGAGTACGGACATTCCCATATTATGTGGTCGAGGGTCCCTCTCGCCCCACAAAGATTACACTTATCGCTCCTGGCCTCGGGGAACATGTGGTTCGCCATAACCGGGTGCGGATATGTATAAGTTTGTAGTCGTCTCCATGCGACTGCTTGTCTGTTGTTTAATTTTGGGTCTGGCGGGGATACCAGTCTACGAGCCAATCTATAATGCTGCGTGATCTCCCCATATTTTAGCATGCGCTCTCCGCTCCCTCGGTCATCGAGGGGCCCCGTAGCGGCTCGGCGGTAGAGATCTCGAGCCAGCTCGTGGGCCGCCTCGTTGCCGGGGACGGCTTCGTGCGCCGGAGTCCAAATTATGTGAATTTTTCTGTCTAGCTTTCTCTGGCCTAGGATTCTGGCCGCTAAGGGCGAGATCCTTCCCTTGCTAAAATTTTGTATGGCAGTTTTGCTGTCACTGATCACAAATTTCGCGTCCGTTCCAGCGCAAGCTAATGCGATCGCAATTTCCTCGGCAACTTCTATGTTGCGCCCGCGCAGAGTGACAGCGGTCACGGGAATACCCCGGCCGCTGACGGCCGTTGCCACCGTAAAACTGCCGCTACCTCCCGCCGCGTCTACATAGGCCACCTCATGCTCCGAGATATTACCGAATCTAATTAATTCTAATTTTATGCCTCCTGTCTTTGTTATGTTCCGGGTGCATGTTTTTTGGCAGAGGGGGGATAATCAGATTTTTTCTAACTTCCCTATCTACTTCCACCTTTTGGGTGGGGCCTCTGTCCGGATTTATTCCAACTTTGGCCAATATGGCTCTTCCTGTCTTCGTGGTGCTAAGTCTCTCAATTTGAGAGGTTCGCACCGCTTCCGCCAGTTCTGCCCATGTGTTGTGCACTCCTAGAGCCATCAGTCTCTCTGTTGATGTACACATGGGCAGTCCCAGCGCTCGTTTTACGCATTTTCTCATTAGAGAATCAATCTTTTCTCTTTCCACCACTTTCAAATCGAGATATGGCGTTGCATAGGTCACCCGGCTGAATATGTACGCCTGTATTAGCTTAATTAAATTTTTTTCCTTTAGCCCTCGGCCTTTGCTGGCCACCCGCCTAATTAGGCTCAGGGTCTGTAATGCGTGATTCTGCAGCCTCTTGACGGTCTCGCCGTTGTGGCCGTGTGACTGGAGAATCAGGCCCAAGATTCTAATTTGCTCGACTATTGGTACCTCTTTACCCGCCACCTTAATTTTGATGTCCGACGGTGCCTTGCACCTTAAGTGTTTCGGATTGTATATAAACAATTCTGATTTCTGCGGTGAGCATGCTAGGCCTCTCTCGGCCGCGTAACCAACTATGATGTCGGTGGCGGCCTGGAGCAGGCTTTCGACGGCTGAATCACTTCCCCGGTTGACCCAGAGGGTGATATCATCCGCATATATACTAAATTTTAATCCCTCGAGCTTTGCCAATTGCTCGGGGAGTTCTCTCATAGCCACGTTGAAGAGTAGGGGAGACAGCACTGATCCTTGGGGCGTACCCTTACTCCCTCAGCGTTTGGAACCTCATGCAAGCAGTTCTTCCCGTCAGGAAGTCCCTGATGTATCGGTATGTCCTGGTACCAACATTAATCTTGTTCAGCCCTTCCAGGACCGCCTCATGCTTTACGTTGTCAAAAGCCTTCGTGAGGTCCAGTCCCAGAATTGCTTTTGCATCTTTAGACCTTGAGTCTATTATATCATGTTTGATTTGGAGCATGACGTCCTGCGTACACAATTGAGGTCCGAACCCGACCATCTCATGTGGCCACAGATCGCCCTGCTCCATGAAGCCCATCAGTCTGGTCTGGACGACGTGCTCCATCAATTTCCCCACGCATGAAGTTAAGGAAATTGGCCGTAAGTTTTCCAATTGCGGACGCTTCCCGGGTTTTGGTATTAAAATAATGCTTGCCGT
Organism: Dermacentor albipictus; assembly: GCF_038994185.2. NCBI lineage: Eukaryota > Metazoa > Arthropoda > Arachnida > Ixodida > Ixodidae > Dermacentor > Dermacentor albipictus. The sequence goes on from NC_091821.1 coordinate 472,309,890, forward strand.
CTTCCACTGTTGTGGGAGCTCGCCTTTTTCCCAACATTCCTGCATGTACTTCGTTAGATAACTAATGGAATCATCGTCTAAGTTTCTGAGCATTTTGTTCGTTACCCCGTCAGGGCCTGGAGCCGATTTCGTTCTGAGTCTTACAATCTCTGCTCGCACTTCCGCTTCTGTGATGGGGGCGTCCAACGCCTCGTTAGGCGTTCCACCATAGTCGGGTAGTGGAGTTCGCGATGTTTCCCCCACGAACGTCTCAATTAATTTCTTCATGAAATAATCATCGTTCCCTACGAACGCGTGCCTAGCTTTTGGCAATCTTATACCGGATTGAGTTTTCGAGCTTGCGGGGTCCAACAAGTGCCGGAGGATGTTCCACGTCTTGGAGAGGTGCATGCTCCCCTCCATTTCGTCACACTTGTTGGCCCAATTTTGTTCGCATAATGTAAAAGTATAATCTTCGATTTCCTTATTATGCCTAGCAATCCTTCTTCTGAGGTTGCGGTTCCATTTCTGATTTTTGAGACGACGTTCCATGCTTTGCTTAGCTTCCCACATATGCAGAAGACGGCTGTCCGCTATCTCCGGGGCGTTATCCCCTTCGAGCGTTTTTGTCGTCCCTCTAACGTCCGATTTGAGCGCCGTCGTCCATTCCTCGATGTTTCTGATGGGCCCCAGTTCCTGCGCTCTCCTGATATCTCTAAACTTATCCCATTCAACGACGGCCGGCGCGCGAGCCCTGCGCGTTTGAAGGCCCACTTTCAATATGGAAACAATTATGTAGTGGTCACTGCCAAAATTTTGATCCGAATTATGCCATTCTAGATCTTTAATGTTTTTCGAGAATGTTAGATCTGGAGATGTATCCTTACTAACGCTATTGCCCACCCTCGTTGGACTCTCAGGGTCCGTGTGCAGAGTGAGCCCTATGTCATGCGTATCTTCCCACAGCTGTCTGCCTTTCGGGCTTTGGTGCGGGTACCCCCATTCCTGGTGATGTGCATTAAAGTCCCCCACTATCAACAGTGGCTGGTTGCTTGAAATTTTGAGGGCCTTGCGAAGCAGAGCCCTGAACCTCACCTTCCTTTGCCTGGGTGAGCTGTATAAATTTAGAAGGAATAAACTAGGGTCCTTCTGTTTTCCGGTTAGAATTTCGACAAACACGTTCTCGATCTCACTCGACTCTAAATCGTGTTCAATGGCCGCGATATTTCTTTTCACGAGTGTTGTGACCGAGGATTTCTCCCCCCTGCCACTATGAAATGCCTGATAACCTGACAGTTTTGCGGGTCCTCCAGTTTCCTGGAGGGCAATCGCCAAAGGAGTCTCATCTAATAGCGGAAGGTACTGTTGCAGAATCGACCGCTTGCGCCGGAAGCCGCGACAGTTCCACTGCCAGATTTGATTTTCATTTGCGCGCCTGGCCATTTTGCAGTTGCGTGACGATCTGCTCCATATTCTGTTGCCACCCGTTCATGGCGACCATCTCATTCCTTAGCCTTTGGCATTCCTCGGCCTGTTTCTGAACTGCCCCGAGGACAGCTTGAATTTGGATGTTGATATGGTTCATAAATTCATTCATCTTGGCAGACAGACACAGACAGACACGAACACTCAACACCACTTCGTAGAGATCCTTGGATCTCTACGAAGGCATTTGCGCGTGCGACCTTGACTGTCTGGCTTGAAATTGTCCCTCGACTTGAGATGGCGCGCGGGCTTTCGTAGAGATCCAAGTTCCCTTGGATCTCTAGGTAAAAACGATCTCTGCGGGGAAAAAGAAAGGAAAAAAGAACCGGCATCACGGAGTGCGGATTTGTTGGCGTCAACGACGACTTCGGGACGTCGATGGCGTTGGCATCGAGGGTCCCAAAGGTTTCTAAAATTTGGCTACTTTGGCACCAGATTTTCCTACATGTGGGACCTCATATAGCTACGAGAACTGGCTTTGTTCGCCCACTTGATGCTTTTTCGGTTACTTTTGTTCGCGGCTGACTGCTCTTCAGTCCACTTTCAATGAATTTCATGGCAACATTTCTTCTTCTTCTTCTTCTTCTACTTCATCATCATCATCATCATGTTATTATTATTATTATTATTATTATTATTATTATTATTATTATTATTATTATTATTATTATTATTATTTAGTTTGGCTCTTGGAAACCACATATGTTTATAGCGAACAAGGGCCGAGATTGCTATACACGGAGGCGGAATGCAGAAACGCTCGCGTCACTCAGAGCGAGAGGAAGAGGGGGATCCGAGGGCCTCGCTCTTTCCCATATGAACGAGAGAGAGAGAGAATAACGCCGGCAAAAGGCCTAGCGGAAATTAAGCGTTACGTTGAATTAAAACGGTCATCAAAGCGGACGAAAAACGTAACTTGCCGCGGACCGAAGCCCACGCGCAAGGTGCGGGTTCGGCTCCCGGTGAAAGTTGACGCTGCAGGCAGTGTGCGCATTGCGTGAAGAGGCATTTGCGCGTGCGACCTCCACTGTCCGGCATTAATGGCGGGGGCTCCCTCGACTTGGAAGGTGGGCGCGCGGGCTTGCGTTCGAAGCTTGAGCTGCTCTCGCTCCGTCGTGCAGCCGACTGGCGCATTGCAGACACAACTGCCACCGCGCTTGCCTGTTTTTGCAATGCCTAAATTTGGCGAAGGGCTCTTCAAAAGCTGCACCGATCTCGAACGCGAATTTAAGGGGCCATCAGAAATCTGTATAACACACGAGTGATAAATGCATCAGACACGTTTCCACTCGGCAGACTTGCCTACGTTACAGAAAGTAACCGATTATAATTACTTCGTTGAAAAGTTACTTGATTACATTGACCGACTACTGCGCCATAAAAGTAACTGAGTAATCACTAAAATTAATCTATTGCATTTATTTGAATTTCCTCCCAGGCATTATTGACACTCAACAAATACAGTGAATAGAACAATCTGATCTGGCTCTTTCAGCGCTTCTTTCAGTGCGTCCTCTGCAGTCCTTCACAAGTTATCTCTGCTAAGAATTTTTTTTCAAAATTTTCGCAGGTCACTTCCACCGTTTTCCTGCGCAGACACCATTAGCGACAGTGAAAACTCGCCCGACATGCGCGCTGGAGAGAAGGGTGAACGTACGAACAACTTGCGCATAAAGTCGTCATTATTGAAAGCCGCGACGCACGCGTCTTTGTCCACAGTGTAGCGCAGCGTTTCAATGTTGGTGGCTCTCTGAGAAGGCGCGCTTCCGGTAACGTCGATGAAAAGCAAAAAAAATTACTGCTAATTCATTCTGTACAGATGGCTAATCAGCGAAGATGAAAAGTGCGGCCCCGGTGTTTATCACTGGGGTAATCCCGACGGTTCATTAAAGGACGGCTTGGTAGCTTCCTCTTAAGAGGTAGCTTCAGCTCGGGCCCAACTCCGACGCGGCCTATTCAAATACATGTAAAACATAGAAACGCTTTTCTGTGATAACCCCTGGATCGCTTTTAATGAAATTTGTTGCATTTGAGAGAGAAAGTTAAATTATAGTGTCTGTTGGAAGCGGAATTTCGATGTACGGCCTGAACATTGTTTAAAATATCTTCAAAAACTCGAAAGTGTTCCAAAAGATAGGAGCTTGACGTTTACAAACCAATAGATCTGCATCGTGAACATATGTCGCTGTTCTGTAAACGGCATCTATTATAACAGTCAAAGCGGACAAATTTGGTGCGTCAATTCGTATCTTACGTGAATTGGTTACGTTGTGTACAAGGATTCTACGGAAACCGTATTTCCATAATACTAAATTTTTTGCGGTTCATGTGTAACATAGCAATTTTGTGCGCTGTAGATGTACTATTCGGTGCAATTCACAGAAATGTGATATCCTTTTCCATTGCGGTGTTAGAGTATTAAACTTGATAGTTTCATTTTCTGAAAATTCGCGATTTTGGTCAATATTTAATTAGGAATTGACAACCTAAATGAGAAATTCGAAACCAATAGTCACTAGGATTAAAATTTTTCATTTAAATGCAACGAACCTCGTCAAATTTGGTGCATCGGTTGCCGAGAAAAACGAATTCTGCTTCTACATGTATTTAAGTAGAGCACGCGAGCTAGAGCTTCCTCTTAAGGAGGAGGCCGAGCTGCAATGTGACCATCCCCCCCCCCCCCCCCCCCCCCCCCCAAGAGCGAAATTTCTGGCTACGCCACTACCCCACGGCCTCTCTCGCGACGAAAGACGGCGCGTCTGCTCTCCGCCTCCTTCCTTCGCGCACGCCAGATGGAGCTGCGATCGTGGGCTTCCCTCGCCTGATTTCACTCGCACATACAACATACGACGCGCGGCGACGGTGTTACCGCCCTTGGACTTTATACGGAACATCACGGCGACGGCAAAAATGCGCCTGGAGTGTCCATACAATTGTCATCGCAATAAAACAAAGTTTACCTGAACTCTAAAAAGTCAACCATGTTGTTTTTCGACTAAGAAACATGCATACTTTGCGAAATTCACGTTACATTTGGAAGGGTTCCGACAGATTGAACGCACTGAATGTCAGGAGTACCTTGGTGTTATTTTCTGTGAAACGATACATTGGTCATTCGAGATCCACAAATTTTGCAAGGATACTTCACGGTCCATTGGTTTAGGCGCAAGAATCACGTGTTCGTTGCCACTTCGAGTAGCAAAGCAGCTCTATTATACGTTAGTGTACTCACGTACTCATTATTGTTTGTTAATTTAGGGCACTACAACTAAGTCAAATGCAGAATGTATTCATGGACTACAAGATAAGGGCAGGATAATCGAAGGCCTTCCACGCCGCACGCCCATTTCGCACCCCTCTCCACACGCACAACATTCTACGTTTGAAAATATTTTCTACAAAAAAAATAAAAAAAAAACCTCGGTGCCATTTCACTCTGTGAAGAAGGATTACCAGCCAAGCTGTGTATATATGTGGGCCCCTTAATGGCGAACTGCAACCCCGCTATGGTGGCCACCATACCCCCACCGCGGGTAGGCCCGGCATTGCACTTTCTACGGGATTTTTTTTTTTCTGCCCGCGGACACGATAGTGGGGAAAGAAGCCCTTAACAGCTTCGCTGTAAAAACTGTGACAATTATTTACGACCAAATGATCGATCGCGCATGCCCTCAGTGAAGCTTATTTTCGAAAACAACGTATACCTGTAGTTTCAGACTCACCGCCGATTACAGCGAGGGAATCCGGATAAATTATGGCAGGCAAGAACGTGCACCCACGATAGATCTGCTGATAAGTACACGCACTATTTATTACCAGCACGGTAGAAAAATGCCGCGCAGCAGCGCTTTTCAAAAAGAACATGCATGCTTATCTACTCCCGCTTCAGATGCGAATTGTGGTTATGTTTTTATGGTCTGTTCTCTTTCCATAAATATGTCACATAGTTGCTATGCGCGATGGCACGCACACGTACTGGAATGTCACGTTTGATCTCAGTCTGCTTTCTGAGTCTGCCACATTGCTGCAACCAAGATTTTGTCAATTTTATTTCTACGAGCAGTTTGTGAAATGCTGTCTAATGGCGCACTTTTTTTATTTATAGATGAAAAATTACGCGTGCTTCTTTTATTACTATTGTAGCGTTCCTATTTAAAGGACACAGTAAACGTAAAGCATTGCTGTGGAACTGGCGTCCATCTTGTCTACATTTTTATTCCCACTTCATTCTTCTCTTCTCCTGTCTCCCGGTTCTCGCGCTTCTTCATCTTCTATTCGAAGGCTCATACCGCTTCACCCTTCCAGGTTTCTTTTGCTAACCCCTCCTGGGGTAATACTTGAAAACGTTTCCAATCGAAGCACATTCAACTGCGCCCCGTTCACCAATGTACCACACAGTCTTCAATATTCCTTTCTGAGTGGCTGTCTTTGTCACAGAGTAAGGACCATAAAATTTGGCACTGGATTCTCTTACTCCTTTCCTAACTAGAATGAGGTCGGTGACTTGAATGTCTGGGATATCTAAGCAATGTCTCTTGTCAAAATTTTGTTTCATTCGTTTACGGTACCTCTCCTCCTGCGATTTTTGTTTCCTCTCCTCGACGATCTTGAGATTTTCTAACAGCCCCAATTCACGGTCCGCCTGAAGAATAGGGGTCTCTCCTGAAGAAGCGAACTGCGGGCTACATCCCAAGCCACTGGTGTAGGAGCGATTGTGATGTCGTACAGCTGCTTCTAAAGAGCATTTCCAACCACCAGGGAAACTATCGTACATCCTGATGTATTGTTTTACATCTCGTATAGCACGCTCTGCAAGCCCATTCGCTGCGGGATGGTATGGCGCACAGAATTTGATTGATATATTATGGTCTCGAGCCCATCTTGCTAGCTTTTCACTCTTGAACGCTGGACCGTTGTCACATACAGTCGTCCTGGTTGTCCTAAACATTTCCCGTTCGAGAAGGGCGATGACACTATTCGCATCTTCTTTTCCTGCCCGTGCCGCGACCATCCTGGTGCATTCATCTATGGCCAGAAGAAAAGCTTGCGTTTTTCGGACTCCTTCTCGTTTCTTATTCAGCTCGGCAAAATCAAGGTGTATAACTTCAAAAGGCACGTTCGAGTGGCAAGGTATTATCATGGCGTCCGTAGGCTGCTTATATTTCACTTTGTTGACTTGACAAAGGTGGCATGAACGAACGTATTGCTTGACGTCTTCTTTCATGTGAGGCCACGTAAATCTCTTGACTAGCTTGTTGTAGGTGCGCCAAAATCCGTCGTGTCCTCCAGATTCTGGGCTATCGTGGTACAAATAAAGAACCTTTGAAATCAGCGTTGGCGGGACTTGATAGCGACCTTCCATAAACATCAATTGTTCAGTGCCTTCCCACAATTTTACTTCATTGATTTCTTCAGATTGTTCGGCCTGTATCATCAGTCTAGACAATGCATCTGCATCAGTCAAAAGGGGTCCAGGTCTGTGGGAGATGGTGAAATCAAATTGCTGCAAATAGTTCACCCATCTGGCGATACGTCCCTTAGGTTGGGTCATATTCAAGAGATGAGTGAGGGCCTGGTGATCGGTGAACAAAGTAAACTTCGCACCTTCTAGGTACGTACGGAAGTACTGAATTGCTTTAAGGACTGCAAGCGCTTCCTTTTCAGTAGTGGTGTAGTTGACTTCAGGTGGCTTGAGGGTGTAGCTGTAGTAGCCTACTACGTGTCGCTTTTCTCGGCCGGATGCTTCTGGACATTTCTGGTACAAGACTGCACCTGTTCCATAATGTGAGGCGTCGGTATTCAGTTCAAAGGGTAAAGTGAAATCTGGTATGCGTAGAATAGGGTCAGCAGACATTCTGTGCACCAGATCACGGTAAACTCTCTCACATTCCTTATCCCACACAAATGGAACTGCTTTCTGCGTTAGGCGCGTGAGGCATCTTGTTTTTATGGCAAAGTCTTTTATGAAAGGTCTGAAATGTCCTGCTAATCCCAAAAACACACGCAATGAGTGGACGTCATATGGTTTTACCAGTTGGGATATCCTCTCAACGGACTCTTGTTTCGTGCTTTTGGTAGTCCCATCAAAGACTCTTCCAAGAAACACAACTTTTCTTTGAAAGAACGCACTTTTCTTAAAATTAACCTTGAGGTGTGCCAAGCTCAAGGCATTTAATACCTGGGACAGGTGTTCCTGATGCTCTGCCTCTGTTTTGGAGAAGACGATAATATCGTCGATGTACACGTTACAAAAGACACCTAGGAAAGGCTTCAGGACTTCGTTCATTATCTTCTGGAACCATGCTGGTGAGTTTTTCCAGCCGAAAGGAAGCCGGTTATACTCGTACAGGTCGAAGGGCGTGATAAAAGCAGTGTACATTTTTGTTTCTTCGGTTAGCGGGATCTGCCAGAAACCTTTGCACAAGTCAATACGTGAAAAACATCGGCAACCACCTGTCTCATCTATAATCGTGTCTATCTTCGGCATGGGAAATGGTATAAGCTCTGTCTGGCGGTTGAGAACCCTGTAATCTGTGCACAGTCTGAAAGTTCCATCTTCTTTCGGCGCAATAGTTATGGGAGAGGCGAAGGGTGACACCGAAGGCCGGATTATATTCGCGTCTAGCATCTCCTGCAATTCCTTCTTCAACCATATCTTGCGCTCTCTTGACATGTTATAAGGCGATTTTCGGATGACAGTCTTGTCGGTTAGTTCGAAAGGCACCTTGTGTGACGTCATCGCTGGTGGGTAGCTTCCTATGCATACCAGTTCAGGATAGGTCGTTGCAATATCCCTCGCGCACTTGACAACTCGCAGGTTATCTTTTCTATCAGGCTGTGTCTCTTGCCTTGATAGTCCTTCCACTAAAACAGCATCGTCCCAGTAAACGTTGATTTTTAGTTTCTTTATATCTGGTCTGGATAGCAGAAAGTCATACGTCACCCCCTCAATCACCAGTACTTCACTCTCTATTTGATGACCTTGGAACTCGATGGTTACTGAGGCCCATTGATTATGCATTGTCACTTTTCCGTCGTAGCCTTGCACCCGTAGTACTCTTCCACTATGCAGGTGACTTGCATCTACCAGCTTGGCATTAATTATAGACACAGAGGCACCGCTGTCAACCAAAGCCATCATATGTCTGTTTCCCACTTTGACAGGGATGTGAAGTAGGCTAGAGCAAGTTAAATAAACAGTCTCAGTTGTGGTCATCGGGTCGGACTGATCACGCTTGTTTATCAGTTTTGTTGTCGTCGGAGCCTCTTCAGCGTCCGAAAGGAGGGGAACGGGGTCGCTGTCGACGTTATGCACCCGACCTCTGGGAGCGCGCCAACCCAAGTTCTCTGTGCCGCCTGCAAGGCGGCGCGGTTCTCGCTGATTACGGCTTGACCAATCCGCGCCGGACCGTGTGAAGCGACCGCTTGAGCTAGCGTTTATATTTTCTTCTGAAGTAAATGATATGTCGTGAAGGCACTCCAGGAGCCCGTCCATAGTTTTAGGTGACCGTATTTGCACTTGCTTCAGGACTTGCGCGTGCAGTCCGTGCATTATTAGTGCTACTACGGCAGACGGAGGAAGCAGAGGCTTGGCCAGCTTTAAAAGGCGGCATTTGTCAAAGAAATACTCGACGAGGGAGCCTTGCTTGAATTTGAAATTAAGCGCGGCGTCCCACCTTTGCACTGGGTTGCTTCGGAATGTCGTCAAGAATTTTTCTTTCCACTGATTCCAAGAGTTGCCAGCCTCTTCAATAATGTGCAAATCATACCACTTCCGTGCAACACCGCTTAAGTAACTACGCATGTTAGTAATCTTGTCCTCATTAGAGTGCCAGTTGTTCTTCCCAGCAGCATAGTCATAGAATTCAAGCCAACCTTCTGGACTTGATGACATGCCGTCGAATGCATCGGGTTCTACAAATTTAGTCACTGACTTCTCAGCGTTTAAAGAGCTTATAAGCGATGTCACCAGCTGGTTTTGTTGCGAAATCTGTTCTTGTTGTAGCCGAAGTGCTTTCAAAACGAGGCTCACCTCTTCCGTCGACGACTGTGATCCAGAGTCCTGTCGACGCATCGGTTGAAGAACTAATTCGTCGAAGATCACCAGAGGCAAGTTCACGTTCACAGCACCCTTCCGACGTAGTTCATCAGGGTCCATGGAAGCCTTCTCTAAAACCAGGTTCATGAGTTCTGCCGAGTTGAGTTCGCGAGGTAGTTCCACCGCTGGTTCATCTTCAGCTTGGTATCTCGAAAAGATGATCTTGTCCGCGGAGGTCTCCTCAAGGAAAAATCTCACCCACATGTTGGAGTTCGCTGTCGGCTGCGCCAAAATAATGTAGCGTTCCTATTTAAAGGACACAGTAAACGTAAAGCATTGCTGTGGAACTGGCGTCCATCTTGTCTACATTTTTATTCCCACTTCATTCTTCTCTTCTCCTGTCTCCCGGTTCTCGCGCTTCTTCATCTTCTATTCGAAGGCTCATACCGCTTCAACTATATTGTCAAATACAACCTATTTTGCTGAGCAGTGTGTAATTTGGTGGCCATGGCGGGTTTTGCACACTGGCAGCCATTTAGTTGACCTTTTGTCACTCCTGCCCACACGACCACCATGTAAAACAGCTTGTATGTATGAATAAGTGAATGAATGAACTTACTAAAAAAATATCTACCTGTTCAATTATTAAAGATCCGATGACAGTACACCTTGCGTAAATATGTTGGCAGCGCAAATTTCAAACACCTACGACAACAATGAGAAGTTCAACAGGAACCATGGGGGCATAACGAACGAAAATGCATCATCGTCATCATCATCAGCTTATTCATGCCCACTGCAGGACGAAGGCCTCTCGCTGCGATCTCCAATTACCCCTGTCCCTCGCCAACCGAATCCAACTAGCGCCCGCGAATCTCCCAATTTCATCGCTTCTGCCGCCCTCGACGGCGTTTCCCTTCTCTTGGTACCCATTCTGTAACCCACATGGTCCAACGGTTATCTAACCGGTGCATTACATGACCTGCCCAGCTCCATTTCTTTTTCTCTTGATGTCAATTAGAATATCGTCTATACCCGTTTGCTCACTGATCCAAACCGCTCTCTTTCTGTCTCTTAACGTTATGCCTAGCAATCTTCACTCCATCGCTCTTTGCGCGGCCCTTAACTTGTTCTCAAGCTTCTTTGTCAGTCTCCAAGTCTCTGCCCCATATGTCAGCACTGGTAAAATGCACTGATTGAACGCCTTCCTTTTCAATGATAATGACAAGCTTCCAGTCAGGAGCTGACAATGTCTGTCGTATGCGATCCAACCAAAATGCACGACGGCACATCTGCGTGCGCCTTGTTTTCTCATTTCGTTTCATTTCGAAAGATAAACGTGTGCATCAACTCAAGCAGCTAAATAGCCAGTCTCATATCACTTGAACAAACAGTAACTGCAGATGCGTTATCTGTGCGATTTACCTTCGGGTCAGTCATGTAAAACGGTCAGACATGTGTGTCACTTGGTGAGAGTGAGTCACCCGGATGCCTTCCTCTGAAGCACACCGCGTAACGACATTCATGCGAGAGCACTTACTCGTTGTCCAAGAAGCCGGTGCTGTCTCAGTCGCTTTTTAACAGACATCAGAGGCAAATTTACATAAAATAACATATAAGCTCGCTCGACAAGGATGCAAGCCACATTCTCTCGCCCCAGCTTAAAATCGCAGTCGTAGATTGTAACGATTACTTTCATGAAAAAAAAAAAAAGGGGGAGGGGGCGATATACCTGAAGCGCTGCGACGCACGCCAGAGGAGGTGAGCGACGGCTTCGAGTGACGAACCGGGCCGTCAAGCGAACAGATCGCTCGTTCTTGTCGATTGATCGAGAATTCGCCGCGAATCGCCCGGAACTGCTATGAGCGACTGGCCAATATCATGAAGCTGGAACTGGACGTAATACATCACTCAAGAACTTCCGATTCTCGCACGGAACGAACAAACGACCAAATTTTCATACGTGCAAGGATAAGAACATATATACTGTATGACCTTCCGACACACTTTATGTTGCTCTGCACAGGAAAACAAACCAATTTAAATTGTTAGCGCATGTGTCAGGCCAGTTTCGGCGCGTATTTGCTGCCCTCATACCGGCAACACCGGGGTGACATCGCTCAATGTCGTCGCTCGCGTTAGGTTCCACTTGCAGGCGACGAGCGAACGCGACAGCCAACACCGTCGCTTGTCGCTGCCGCGTGCAAGATCGCTTAATTGCATGGGGTTTAGTTCAAGGATCCAATGCAAATACGTATAGCTTCATCCTGTTATTTCGCTATATCTACAGCTAACTCAACATGGCATGTTATTTAATTAAAATACAGAGATTGATCCGAAACACATCGGCGCCGCTGCAATGTTCAACGGCAAGCTAACAAACGCGGTTATCCTAAACCGACGGTAAGCGGAGCACGAAGAAACTAGTGCTGTTCCGAATTCCGCAGCCGCTTTTTATCGGGCTCCGACAATATGCATGCAGCTGCAATCACCGGGAAAACGTACACCGCTGCTACCGCGTGCTACCATCTGGCCTTAATATCCAGCGCATACGTGTGATCGTTATGAACGATGCGCTGCAAAGCTAAACGCAGGAATCGCGTCGCTAGAAGCCGTCTCCAAAGCAGCATCTGCAGTTACGTCAGAGCCTCGGTGTGCCCGAAGGACGCATCTATTCGCGGCGACTGTCGCGCTGACACATTCGCTAGGAAAAGGCAACGGCGGAAGCGGATGATTCTGCTACCTATGCCATCTCGAGAGAGAGAGAGAGAGAGAGAGATGCGGCCAAGAAGGCAGTGGAGCAGGAAACGCGATCTTCTGGTACTGCCGCCGTCGCCGCTGCAAAGTTTATCGCTCAACACGCGGAAACGCACACACCACAGGCCGAGGCCGGCGGCGTTTTCTGCGACGTGGAGCTACAACCTACGGATCGATACCACTGCTGCTACCGATCAACGCCAGCAGAGAGTTTGTGTAACGTAGTAAATCGGAGACGCCGGCATGTCAACACCTGCGCAGCAAGTGCTTCCTATAAACGCAAAACCGAGTCCGGAAAGAAAGATCGCCGTATAAACGCGGGCGCAGCAGACGGCCAAAAAAGGCCGACGAACGGGGCTCCCTCCGCTTTTTTGAGGCGCAGCATCGCGTTCGAATGCGATCGTTAAAGACGATCTCGCGCGCAGCAGTGACATGTATTTATGGCGTAGCTTGCTCACCTATGTCAATCGCGAAGCGCTTGGCGTTCTTGAGGTTCCTGAAGACGGCGAGCTGCTCGGGCAGCTGGATGCTCCGGGCCCGTCGCACTTCCGTTCCTGTCGTGGAGGTAGCGGCTGCTGTGTTGTTGTCCATCACGGACGACGGCACTGCTGACGTTGAAGGCATGGAACGCGACACTACTGGCACTCGGACACGGCGCGCCCGGGCTCATAGGGAACACCCGGCCAGAAAGAACGCCGCACACACTGCACCACCAACACCTTCCGCGAACGTTTCACTATGCGCCGAGAACGCGAGCCAAAGGCCAAAACGCTGCACCGACCGAGAAGACGGTAGCTTGCAGTTCCACTGGTCGCTTTTCCGACGAAAGTAATCCGGACGAAGCCGTTGTTGCTGCGGACAACGGGTTGTTGGCTGTTTTTCCGCACCGATGCCGCAAAGCACACGGCAGCGTCCAAAAATGCGACCACCACCACCACCACGATCGCTCAAGACACCCTCAGAACGAACAACAGACGCAGACAGCCCAGTAGCGGGCACAGCTGATGCATGCGTTGCTGCCTGCTACCTACCCGAACGGCAACGATAACGATTGCATCGCCATCTCTACGACCACGGGCAAACTAACGCCACCTACTGTGCCATCTGCCGGACTCGCGGAGAAATAGAGTGCGTCGTCTGCTTGAGGCGTAGCCTGCCATAGGACAACCCACTGCCGTTTTCCTGCCGATCGTGCACTGTCAGCAGCAAATGAAACTAGACAATAAGTAAATGGGGATACACACACACGCGAACCGTCATTTTGCAGCTAAACTTGTGAGACACGTTTCATGCCAACAACTAGGCATCTAAGCGATAATCAATTTTATTCATACTGCTTATCTTGGAGACGTATGTATATGTACTGCTTTTTATATGGCATCTCTTAGTTAGTTTTTTTTTTACCTACTCCATTATTAGCATCACCTGTTCAAGGGACTTTTGTTTCACAGCGTAAATCGTCCATTTGTACTGTGTATTTCAGTAGTCGTGTAATCGGGAACCGAATTTTGCGGAACGCTCAAAAACGCACTTTGAATGAGTCTGACTGACGATCTCAGACAGATATTGAGGCAAGATGAGGTATACAAATGGAGTCGAATAAATGAAGAAAAGAAAATCCCAAAGATTGCGAGATCATGGGGTGCCAAACTTAGCCTAAGTTGTTTGCTGAACTGAGGTTTTGAGCTGAAAACTGTCTTTTGTGAAGTTCAATATTTATTTTCCGCAGCGGCGTCCCATTACACATTGGCTTTTGTGATATTTGTTAGGTCACAAATTTCTAAGTAGTTTCTCGTGTACGGGAAACATTTTCTTTAATTTGTTTTTCGTGCCGCAAACGTTTCCAGACGAACTTGGTAAATTGAACATTTGGATCATTTGTGATGCGATTGAACTATTCTTTATCGACGAACAATAAACTGCACCAAACCAAACGACGTCGACGTTCATGACATTACAGGGAGCTAGTGCGAGAACTTCAGTGTAGTGATCGCGACCTTTCTTTTGGTCTTGCGCGTTTTCTGTCTTTCCGATCATCCACTTACGGTAATAGTGTAACGGCGACAATACCGGCATTTCTAGTACATTCCCTAAATGAAACCAATAAATCGAATTACGTACCGCTTTAGCGTCCCTTGAAACTGATCCCACCAAAGAAAGAAATCTTGCGCAGGTTCATTAGCGCGTTTTCACAGAGACGAACTTGTTCCGCAGCAGAGGCTAACAAGCGCTCAACGCGGCGAAGCATACTTCGTGCGAAAGAAAGTAACAGTATTAACAGTGGAGCTGTTTAACCTTTTAGTTCCTCCGTGGAGCGTTACCAGAAAAAACAGCCCAGCTGTGCGCCGCCTCGCGTTGCATAGCAACCACCTGCGAGAGCACCGAGCCACGTAGCCTCCTCGCACCCCATGCGCGTAGGACGGAGTTGTGACGTCACAGGCGAGTAAAAGCTCGGAACAGCCGGCGCAGTGACACCCCTCTCGCCTCATCTACTCCGTGCGTACGTGCTGCTGCCATTGGAAGACGGAAGAAAGTCCGGACGCCCGAAGAAGAAGCGGCTTACCAGGAAGAGCGCCGTACTGCCAAGCGAGAAGCGATGCGTCGCCGCCGAGCTGATCCGGAACACCGCGCCGAAGCTGCGGCTGAGAAGAGGCGACGCCGAGTCGAGGATGCCGAGTTTCAGTCCAGGGGAGAGACGCTGGCATCGGCGTCGAGAGCAGTCGCACCTCACGTCGGATCCGCCAATTTTCGGCCCTCGTGCCGGTTCTTCTATCCCTATCCGGACAGTTTCTTCATGAGTGGGTGAAGCAAGTCGTCAGGACCATATCGATACAAGTTGTATACCAATACTCGCCCGGGGTGGCCCAGGAGAGTTTTGGGAAGCCCTTGACCACGCCGTGCGCCGACCTAGGCCTATCCGGCCTAGCTCGAGTGCGGCCGCCAGCACGCCAGCGCGCAGACGAAGGGACGACCACCCGGCCGCCCGCCGCCGCCTCGTCGCCCATCTCCCGGCTACCCACCGCCATGGAGATCGCTGTCCAAGGACAAGAGGTGACCCCCGATGAACTTTCGGATGCTTCCTGGCAGACGCCAGGCCTCCGCGCCCAAGAGAAACGCCGCGCAGCGTTGCGCCTCGCCGCCGCCGACGCAGCTGAATCGCCGCGTTCGAAGCAGGCAAGTGCTTCGCCTCCTCAGCCCCGCCGTCACGCTCCACTCCCTCGCCTTCCGGCCGACACGATTCACCTCGTCGGCCGCCCCAAAACCCCCGTCGACCTCACCAAACTCCAGCCTTGGCATTTGTACACCGCCTTGCTGCAAGCAGCGAGCCTGCAAGACCTCCCGCCCGCATCTCGCGACACGGTGCGGATCCACCCGGTCAACAACACCTTTACGCTCAGCGTCGCAGAATCGGCTCGCGCTCAAGCCTACTTCCGCATCACCTCCCTCACGGTGTCCGGCACCACTATCGCCATCCACCTCTACGCCCCACCGCCGGACGACGCCCTACGGGGCATACTCTACCACGCCTTCGACGACTTCACAGATGAAGCCATCCTTGACGATCTGCAGGCAAGCAATCCTGCACTTTCTATTGTGGGTGCCCGCCGTATGGGCAAGACTCCCCACATCTTGGTCACCCTCACGGACCCCAAACTACCCCGGTGGATCTTCTACCATGGAGTCCACCTTCGCCTCCTCCCTTTCCACAACAAGGTGGAGGCCTGTTTCAACTGCCGCTCGACTGGCCACCGGACCGACGTGTGCCCCAAGCCACAGCAAGACAGGTGCCGTCGTTGCGGCGACTTTCACCCCCCACCGCTCGAGGGCTCGCCCCCGACTTGCACCCCCCGCTGCATCGTTTGCAACGGGAATCACTCAACGCATAGTTCCAACTGTAAGCACCGCTACGCGCAGCGCCCTCAACCCCCGAAGCAAACGGCGCGCCGTCCTCCGCCGCCTCCGCCGCCTCCGCCCTCCAAGTCGACCAGTGACTTCCCACCCCTCGCTCCAGCGGCGCCCAAACCAGCCTCTAAGCCCAACCAGTCGACGTGGTCCCGCGCCCCCCCCCCCCCCCCCCGGCGCTCCCTCGGCGTCCTCCTCGCCGCAGGTCGTCGCACTGCAGCAGGAAAACGCCTCCCTACGGCAGCAGCTCACTGCACAAACCGCTACACTTGCGGCACAGAAGACCCAAATTGAATCCTTCCAAGCCCAACTACGAGCTCTTGAGGAGAAGCTTGAGGCAGCCATCACGCTCCCATCATGTCTGCCCTCCTCAATCGCCTCCTCCTCTGACATGGATGTTCAGACTTGCGAAGGAGGCACTAGCAAACGCCGCAGACCCAACACCCCTCCTGCATCTCTCCACTTTTCCGAAGAGGTCCAGGCAGCCATCAAGACGACCCTGGTGGACCTAGAAAAACGGCTGGATAGCCGTTTCACCTCGATATACCAGCTTCTCACGGCACAACAAGAAGCCCTCAATGCCATGCGCACCGACCTCACTGCCTATCCCCCCGCCACGTCCTTCCAATCTCTCCAAGAGACGGTGGATGGCCTTCAAGCTTCCATGCTCGCAACCATCCGAGCCAAGCCACCGCTCCACGTCCGCACCACCTCATCCTCTGCCGCCCGACCCTCGCAAGCACCAGCCGAGGCAATACCTCTTTCTTCCGCTACTAATCATGGCTGACCGCTCTGTCGTCACCGTTTGGCAGTGGAACTGCCGTGGTTTTCGCCCCAAGCGTAACCACCTCCTTCTACACCTTCAACAACTGGACCCCTCGGTCTCTCCTGACGTCATCGTTCTACAGGAGACTCACGCCACCATTTCCCTCTCGGGTTACGTCGCCCATGACCAAGTAGCTCATCACCCTCTGCCCCATCCCGTCACGGCCATCCTCACTCGGCGGACGCTCACGGTCAATCGAGCCGATCTGCCCTTCCCTACGGTCCACCATGTCTTTATCGAGGTCCTACCTCAGCGACGTGAAGACCCCTCTCTTTTTATTCTTAATGTTTATACCCCCCCACGCGTCACCAAAGACATGTCGCTCGTTGCTCTGCTCCGTGCCGCTGCAGCGAGAGCAGCCAAATCCCCCCTCCTCGTTCTCGGTGACTTCAACGTCAGGCATCCGGACTGGGGTTACTCCAAGGCCGATGGCCCCGGCGCGAGGCTGTGGCAGCTCGCACACGACCTCCACCTCTCCCTGCTTACCGACCCCACGCAACCCACGCGCATCGGCAACAGCGTGTGCCGCGACACCACTCCGGACCTCAGCTTTTGCCGTTACGTGCACGACGCGCGCTGGTCCAATACACATCAGTCCCTGGGCAGCGACCACTACGTCCTCGCCATCCAAGCCCGTACCTCCCCGTGCAAGCCGCGCCCACACATGACCCGCTGTACGGATTGGGATGCGTTCCGAGCCCGCCGGATGCACTCTGCCACCCCCGACATCGAGGACCTTTCGATGTGGACCGACCAGCTACTGGCGGACCTCGACGGGGTCACCGCCTCGATCCCCACCACGGAGGACCATCCGGCAATTGACTCCCGCCTCGCCCACCTCTTAGCCGCTCGCACGAGCCTCACCAACCGTTGGCATAAGCAACGTCACAACCGTCGCCTGCGCCGCCGCATCGCATACCTCGATCGCGAGATCGAGCATCACACAACTGTACTCGCCCGCCAACAGTGGGAGCAGCTTTGCTCAGGGATCTCCGGTCAGTTGGGCTGCAAGCAATCGTGGCATCTCCTCCGCCACCTCCTCGACCCTGCTTCCGCCAAGTCAGTCGCTCGGCAACAATTACAACGCATTGTCCGGGCCTACCCCGGCGACACACCATCGCTGATAGCAGACCTGGCCGCCAAATACCTCCAGCTGACACCCCCTGGCACCTCTTCTCCCCCTCTCGCGTCCTACTCCGGGGCCCCCAACCCCGAACTAGATGCCGATATCACGGAAGCTGAAGTCTACGCGGCGCTACACAAGCTCCGCACCACCTCTGCCCCCGGTCCAGATCGCATTCCCAACAAACTACTCCGAAATCTTGATGCTCCTTCGGTCCTTGCCCTCACTTCGTTCCTGAATGAGTGCTGGCGCTCCGGCAACCTCCCCCAGTCGTGGAAACACGCTCGCGTGGCTTTCATCCCGAAGCCGGGCAAGAAACTCACAATCGAGAACCTCCGGCCCATCTCACTCACATCGTGCGTCGGCAAGCTCATGGAGCACGTCGTCCTAGCTCGCTTGCAAACGTACACCGACGCTCACCACCTCCTTCCCCACACCATGATTGGTTTCCGCCCCCACCTCTCCACACAAGACGTCCTCTTGCAACTCCACCACGACCTTCTCGATCCGCCCACCTTCTCGGACACTAAGGCTCTCCTTAGCCTCGACCTTCACAAGGCGTTCGACAACGTCTCCCATTCGGCTATTCTTACCGAACTCGCCACCATCAACCCCGGCTCTCGCACCTACCACTACATTCGCTCCTTCCTCACGGCCCGCACGGCCGAAATCATCGTGGGAGATCTCTCGTCTCCCACGTATGCGCTTGGATCTCGTGGTACCCCTCAGGGCGCTGTCTTGTCGCCTTTCCTTTTTAATCTCGCCCTTCGCTCACTTCCCGCCAAGCTCGACCGTATCCCCGATCTCAAACACACCCTGTACGCGGACGACGTAACTCTTTGGGTCACGTCTGGCTCCGACGGGCACATTGAGCAGACGTTGCAACGCGCAACTGACGTCGTGACAAGTCACGTGCACGCGGCCGGTCTCGCTTGCTCGGCGGCCAAATCGGCCCTCCTCCTCATGCGGCCCCCCGACCGGCGTCGCCACAAGACGACTCACCCCACCATCACGATTTACGCCAATTCCACTCCCGTTCCCGTCGTCTCGCATCTCCGGGTGCTCGGGCTGATAGTACAGTCAAACCGCCATAATGCTCACACCATCGACCAGCTCTCGCTTTCGGTTCAGCAAACCGCGCGCATGCTTGCTCGTGTCAGAGCGCGGCGCATGGGCATGCGCGAACACGATCTCCTCCGCCTAGTGGACACTTTCGTCGTTTCCCGTCTCACGTACGGCCTTCCTTATACTCGTCTTCTCAAATCGGAACGCGACAAGGTCGACGTCCTCATCCGCCGTGCATACAAGACTGCTCTCGGCCTTCCCCCCAACGCGTCCACGGCACGTCTCCTCCGCCTGGGAGTACACAACACGCTCGACGAACTGATCGAAGCTCACCGCACCGCTCAGGTGCAACGCCTTCATCGTTCGCCGACCGGTCGCTACATCCTCTCTTCCATCGGTCATGACACCTCTTCTCACCCGCCAGACCTGGTCTCACTACCGCATGCTCTTCGGGCAGCCTTTTCTATCAAGCCGCTACCCAAGAATATGCTCCCGGGACACCACGACGCCCGTCGCCAAGCCCGTGCGGCCATGCTTCACGCCAAGTACGCCGACCACCCGGCCATCGCCTACGTGGATGCGGCCAGATACGCCTCGCCCGGGGACGCCTTCGCAGTCGTCTCCGTCTCGCCCTCCTCGGTACCCTCGGCACCCTCGGGGCCGACAATCACGGCCGCCACCGTTCGAACGCCCTACGTCGTCGAGGCTGAGGAGGCAGCCATCGCTTTAGCCGCCACCTCGACCAACGCCAGTGTCATACTCTCCGACTCCAAGCACGCCATCTCCAATTTCGCCCGAGGTCTCGTCTCGCCTTCCACCTTACGGCTCCTTCGCCCACTTCTACTGGAGGACGAGCCGTGTCACATTGAACTGGTCTGGGTCCCCGCCCACTCGGGTCACCCCGGCAACGAGTCGGCTCACCAACACGCTCGAGGATTCGTCGACCGAGCGGTGGGCCCCTCCGCGTTGGACGCCCCGGTGCCGGAGCCCCTGGTCACCTACCACGACATTACCCAGCACTATCGCCTCGAACGGTACGCCTACCCACCTCCACATGGCAGTCTTCCCAAGCGGTCCGAGATCGCCTGGCGTCGCCTCCAGACCCGCACCTTTCCGTGCCCCCTAGTGTATTCGCACATCCACCCTGGTGTCATTGATCCACGCTGCTGCCTGTGCGGCGACGTTGCCTCCTTGAACCACATCCTCTGGGGCTGCCCGGAAGATCCCCCGCCCGCCGACCTCGTCTCGTCACCCCCCACCGACGAACAATGGGAGGCTCTTCTCTCCAGCACCGACCGAGACATCCAAACACGGGTCCTGGCACGAGCTGAAGACTCCATCGTGAAGCACAACCTGGAAGCCTACGTAGCTTAGCCTCCCTTATCCTTTACCCCTTCTAATAATAAAGTTGACACTCACTCACTCACTCAGTCCAGGGAATGCGGCAGTCGGCGCCTGAACGCTCGACGTCACCGAGAAAGCGATCGCGGCCTGCGACGACTGGAAAACTTCCAGCGTTAAGCCCGCCGAGACAACAACTTAGCAAAACCTAGCATAATTATAACCTCGCAAAATCTAGAAACAACTTTGGCAAGCCACATAAAGCTAGCTGATCACAAGCTCCGCTGTTCACTCCAGCCTTGCACCACTAGTGCAAGCTGCGCACGTTTTTTTTTATGCGAAGCATATTACGAGGGCTCAACCCAGCTCCTCAGGCGCGGCGGTGTCGCCTTGAATACCACGTGACACCGTGACGTCACGACAAAGGAGAAGTGGCTTTGGCTCAACTCTTGCAAGATGGGCTGGGTGGGAATCGAACCAGGGTCTCCGGAGTGTGAGACGGAGACGCTACCACTGAGCC
Organism: Dermacentor albipictus; assembly: GCF_038994185.2. Lineage (NCBI taxonomy): Eukaryota > Metazoa > Arthropoda > Arachnida > Ixodida > Ixodidae > Dermacentor > Dermacentor albipictus. Next base: position 472,330,927 of record NC_091821.1, read on the forward strand.
ACGAGTACGATGCTTCAAAGCGGTACAAAAGCGCCTCTAGTGAATGCGGTGTTGCCTTAGAAACGAGCTGTTTCTAAGGCTCAGGCGTGCGTCGCTTGCTCAGGCGCACATTTCGTTGCCGCGCCGAACGCTGCGTTGCTCGACGCTCACCGCGTCCAATGGGGGGCGTCCAAGGCGAAGCAGAGTAACGCATGAGTTGTTTCTTCGTCTAGCCGAACCAAATATTGGCGGCGAGGAGTTACGGAGTCGCCCTCTATCGGAAGCGCCTCGCTGGCGTAGTATGAGGGATCACGTGGCGCGCTCCTCATAGGTTTTACTGTCAGCGCTCACTGAAAACACCACGCGCGAGCTCTCCCGGACATTTCTGTAAATACTTTCGAAACAAGAGAAGTTTCTTACTGTCTAAATAATAATCTTGGGCAAACTGAAAGCACACAATCGTTTACAGCCGCTATCTCTTTACCGAATACGTACAGTGAACGCCACTGCGCGCGGTCGCCGCGATGGAGTCTCCCGAACCGGCTTGTTGCGTGAAAGGTAGATAAACGCTGAGAGCGAACCGTGTGAAATATGTACTTATAGTGTTTGTATAACTAAATGGAGCGTAACAGAACGAAGCCTCAATGCAGCGATCGCGCAGATTCGCAGCGACCGACTGCGCGTCTGCATGCTTGTCCGCGCACCGTTTCGCTTTCTCCGCGTGCGCGTTTTCGCACCGTGCCATGAGCTTTAGGCCGCAGAATATGAGCATTTGAAAGTATACAAGCAACCGTTGTTCCGTGGGCGCTATCAGAGCTGTTCAAAAATAATTTCATTGTAGAGACTTCGACGCCTACGGGGACTGTGATGTGCCGTCGCGACGATTCAATCTTTTTTTTCTTCTAAATTCTTTGACATTTCGATACTATTTCTCGAGTTGCGTCGCACTGTATGTTTATCGGCGTTCTCAGCGTGCAATTTCCCGCTGCTCCTTTTTTGTAATCCAGTGCATTAATTCATAACATAAACATGACCATATGCCATGCTTTCTTTAAATGTGCTTCTTACCGCTGCCTTTCCACTCCACTGAACTTGCCAGTATCTATAGTATCGACAAGTTCATAGACCAAACCGTCATGACATTAGTCGGGCAGCGGACTCGGGCGTGCGTCTCAGTGCGTGTTTTCAGAACATCGCAGACCGGGCGCCGTAGCAGAAATCTTCCTCGCGTCTGTGCTTGCTGTATACCCGAGTTGTAGCCGATGACTGTTTGCCGGTTTTATGTTTCACGAGCCAAGCTTCACGCAGCTTCTTGCCCTGCGGGTACGTTTGAATAAGGCTGACACCGGCCTCCGTTACGTGCGTCTGGCCCTGCGGCACCGAGCAGTAGCCTACCACGTCGCGCGCCTTCAAAAGCAGCCACTACCTATTGTAGTGCTTTCAAGCGTTGTAAAGGAGACACTCGAAGCGGGTAAATTTCGCCACCAAATGAGGACCGCAGCGTAGGAGGGAATTTAAACTCGTTTTCAGCTCGCTTCGGCGCGCCCGAAGCAGCCGACGCGGCCGCTATGTCCACGTGATCCCTCCTAGCACGTCACGCCGACGGTGGCGCCAGCTTTTCCAGTGGTGGAGCTCGAGGCCAATAGACCGTTTCATCGGGCGAGGAGGATAGGGCGCGCGGAGAGCCTTTCCTCCTCTCTGGCTTGGGCGATCCGGCGCGGCGCAGCTTGAAAGTATTGCTGTCGCGTGCTGCGGAACGATTTCTTGATGTTTTAGATCGTACTCTGTGAAATTTACGCCGTGTACTTTCATATAAGGTCGTTAGGGAAGCCTTTCAGTGCATTGGTAACTACAATAGGCGGAAATATCTTTTGGGGGCGCGAAAATGTGACGCGTTTTATCAGCCGCGGTGTACGCACATTATCAGTCGCGGTGTGTGTATGTGTTGTGAACTATTTTGCTTATATCGGTTTTAACTCGGCAAAGAAAACCGGTGTCTCTTTATTAGCAGCATGAAATGGTAAATCTGCTCAATGTCTGATCGCTTGGCGTAGGGAGTAAAACATAAAGCATAAAAGCGCATGCTCGTGCACGGCCAACCTAAGGCAACCACGAAACATCTAAGCGGCAGGCGCTGTCAAATATTTGTGATGCACCGGCATCGTTCTAGCGCATTTCAAGTCTAGTAGGCTTGAAATTACCATATGTCTACGCTAGCCTTCCTGCATGAGGCCGATGGTGCTGCTCAACACAGCGATCACTGCGGTTGGTGATCCAGCACGGTACATATGTAAGCTGTGCGCTGCGGCATTGCCTTTTTGGCCTGCATACAGCCATAATATATGAGGGATCGCATAAAAAGAATGCGATGCCTATTTTTGAGGACAAAATTTCCATAATACGTGTGAGTGCGTCGTAGAGAACGGAACCAACACAACCGAAAAAGAAATTCGGTTATCATTCTCTTTCTAGAAAACGCAAGAGAAAACGGGCTAACACCGCAACAGGGTCTCGCATAGTCACGCCGCACAACGTTTATAAATATATAACCGCTGATGCGATATGCTTGGACCAAGTGGTATATAGAACAAAGATATATGTAATCCAGCACCTACCACTGCTTAGGACGCTCGCGCAGTTTGTAAACAGTCCCTTTGCTGGACAAGCGTAATTCAGACTGTAAGGTATGCTGCTATCACTTGTCAAAACTATATTATTCAGGGGCGGAAACCTCATCCATCGAACCAAGTAGTCACGCAATGTAACCTGCAGCGAACAGTTTGAACGCTTGTCAAAGTATAACATCACAGCGCCTATCGTAGCAGATCGTAACGCTCACGCTGTTACGATCGTCGCGTATGTTTCATGGCTCCTAAACCGCAGCTTAGAGGATAATACTGCAATAAGGTCACATTAGTGACTGGAACATTCAGAAATACACAATTCATCTCCGAGGCTGATTGTAGACTGGAATATGCGCGCACACATCGCGCTGCGTGTTCCGTCCACCTCAACGCCAGCAAAAATTCCGGCCATGACGCCTTAAACCACTTCAGCACGTCTCACAGAACCGTTTACCACGTAGAAGACACACGTAATACTAAACAGGCCGCACGACGGCGAAAACAAACGCCAGAACCTGCCGCCGAGCGTATACCTGCCATGCAAAAGACCGCTTTCACCCAAGCCAGTATGGCGCTGCTCATAGGCGGCGCCACTGCGCTCACAATATGGCGGCGCCTACGAAAAAACGGTCTATAGCCAAGCAACAGCAGTTCACCAAGCTAAACAGTGGTTCAACAACTAAAATAAAGGCTAGTATGCTTCGCATCCTGGGCTTAACCTTACCTAAGCCACAGCCATTTTTTTTTAGTTAGCTCTATGAAAAAGACATGCCCTTGTGCCTAACGTAAATTAATGCTGTATTTTTTTCTCGACACGCTAGTTCTGCTTTGCGCAGGCATATATATATATATATATATATATATATATATATATATACGGCAACATTTTAGAGAAGGTGGCATGCGAGCGATAAAACTGCGTGGTGGGCAAATTACGTGACGTTCTCGCTCAGTAGACGCCGTCTGCACGTAGCGCGTCTGGAACGCCTGAGGGACAGATGGCGGATACTTTCGTCGACGTGACCACCGGAATAAGACGAAGACGATGCACGATTAAAGGGACAGTAAAGACAAATATACTAAGTCAAGCTAAAGTGATAGGTTAGTACCCAACAATCTCCAAGGCACCAATATTATCGCGAACAGAGCCTTAATAATCGAGAAATTGAGCTAAATGCCGGGCGTGAATGGAGTCTCCACCGGGACATACAAGCACTTGTCCGATGATGGAAGCACTCCTCAGTTAACTTCTGTCACTAGTCCTCAACTACGCGTTGCAGAAAACATCCTTGTATTTTATTATAAGATGAAATAAAATGCTACTTGTCCAGTTTTATTTCATTTTCATAAAGAAGAACTGATAGAAATTACCCTTGCCAACGACGCGGGTGGTCGAAAGATATTTCGTTCTCGCTCGACTGTGCGCCGCCCGCGCTTTCGCGTTTCAGTAGTTTCGTTATCGCGTAGTGCTGCGCTGGTTTTGCTGGCTCGCGACACTCGCACAAACTGCGAGTAGCAAAGAATGCAACTTCCATGTGATGTCGCGGGACGCCCGAACAGTCTACGCCACTTGACCAAACAACAGCGGCAGCGGCGAATCCACCGCCGTTTTACTCACTGATGGCAGCAAAGGGTGGTGACGGCGTATGCAACGTCACCACTCCACCGGTTGGGTGGCGGGAGATTTGAACTTCGAAAAAGAAAAAAGGCATTCGGGCCGTTCAGGTGCATTTTTCTCGTAAACTGTCTTTTCTTGGCACGAAACAATAATTGTGAGGTTTCTAGAATGGTATTCAAACAGTCCACGTTTTTGGTGTTTGCCTTTAGTGTCCCTTTAACCCTTTGCAGGACGCCACGTATATTTACAAAATGCTTGAATACTTTCTTGCGTGGTATGAATAAAATGAGGCGCCCTGATGCAGTTTACAACTGTATTCACTTCTCTACACGAGCCGTTTATTTCAAAAAGTGGGACGTATTTGTACCACTGACTCTAAATGGGCTTTCAAAATGTCAGACGCATATGTCCCATTGATACCCAGGGTGCTAATGCAAAAATTGTTTCTGACACCTTCCCTCATGAACCAAAGCTCTTGACATTTTTGTGTGGTGTAAGTAAATGATATGCTTAGAAGTAGTTTGCAGCTAATTACACTTCTGTACAACAAGCCCTTTAGTTTTCAAAAGTGGGACGTACTTGTTCCACTGACACTACAGGCTCTTTCAAAAAGTAGGCATTATTTTTCGAATTGATCTTCGAGGGTCTCCATGAAAGATTACACGTAACCACTTCGCTCGTGAAACCGACCAAAGCTCGACGGACAAAGTGGCATAGCGGGCGCCGTAAACAAACTGTTTGTGTGCAGTTGACACCAGAGCATTACCGACACCAAGGGCATTAGCGTCATTTTGGTCATGCGTTCACAAGGGCGAATTTTGTGGACAAGCTATCAGCTCAATATACAGAAATGAATATTTATTGTGAGTTAAAGGTGTAAGCCTAAATACAGGAAATAGGAGTAACTTATCGGGCATCTTGATAGAACGTTTCCATTTTTTTTTCACGTTCAATTGTGGGCCAAGTTTATGAAGTGTTCCCACAATGAAAAGAAAAAAACAAAAAATGCAAATTTTGCATACTTATTGCAATTTATAGTAGGCATTAGCAAAAATACTCTCGCGCGAAGTGTTGGAAACTTTGGATAGAAGGAAGGCACCAAAAAATGAGATAAATGTGCCCATTTGCTGTTGAGAAATAAAGTGGGACTTGTATGGTCCTACAAAGAGCTAGTGAAGCGAACGAAATGTTTTACAGCGAAGCTGTTTATGGCTAGGATTCTGTTCTGCGTGTGCAAAAGCCGTGGACCGATACTGGAGATTTCATTTCATTTTATTACGTTAAAGGGACACTAAAGTGAAAAATGATTTCTTCTGCGTCAGTAAATTCCCTTTCTACAACACCAAAAACACCACTCTTACAACGATAAGATATTTGGTAAGCCAGAAAAAGCGCAAGAACGAAATACGGGTGGCGACGCCTACTTAAAGGGACACTAAAGTGAAAAATGATTTCTTCTGCATCAGTAAATTACCGTTCTGCAACGCCAAAAACACCACTCTTACAACGATAAGACGTTTGGTAAGCCAGAAAAAGCGCAAGAACGAAATACGGGTGGCGACGCCTACGTAAGTTCCCGCACCTGGGGGCTGTGACGTCTTGGATTTTTATGGCACCTTCTAGGGCCTACTAATCATATATAGCGGTACAGATCGACTGCATTGTGTTCTAAAGGAACCAGATATTAAACATGGCAAGTTTCGGGAACCTTTAGTCAGTCAACGCGGCCCAAATGCGAAAACATACTTTGGAATCCCTGACGTCACGCTGACGTACCGGCGCTTGCGTTTCGGTGCGAAATTCAAATACTGATACTTGGACCTTCATTTTCTCATCTAATAATCAAACTATTGTTTTGAAATGACTGCCTGCAGTGTTCTCAAACAACGCTTTATTAGTTTAAACTGATTTATCGTTTCGCTTTAGTGTCCCTTTAGAGACCCACGAGGGGTGTTACATAAGGGGTGGGTACATATATTTTGGTAAGGAAGTGTTAACACAACGAAACATGAGTGGTAACATTATTGGCAAAGTTGGATGAGCACGTAATGGCTGCGATGTCGTTGGGTAGGTCGTTCCAGTCTGCTGCAGTACGGGAAAAAACTGACGTGGCAAAGGTGGTAGTTCGGGCACGAGGTCGGGAAACTTGAAAAGGATGACGAGCGCGATGAGATAATTGATTAGAGTATTGCAGATTGTGCAATACCGGGCCGACCCGCGGCGGAGATGGCGCAGGCTCCAAGCACTCCGCCAACTTGCAAAAACAAGTTTAGTATCTTGGGTCCAAATAGAGCCCGCATCAGATATTAAGCTGATAAGAACATATACTACACTTTTACCCGCGTCGGCGATGTCTACGTTTGCACATTTTTATGAAAAAGTTCCCTTTAAAAGGGCGTGCAAAGAAAACCCTAAATGATTAGAATATAGCATAAAACACAAATAAAACAAGAGCACCTTTATTCTTTCCATCTTTCGACCCTCAGCTGCAGATTCAGTGTAGAAGAAAGAGGGAAAGCAATATAACAGGAATCGCACAAAAATAAGCAGCCGACATGCATATATACACACATAAAATCACCCACCCTTGGGGTCTGCTTTTAATACAGTCTCGCATAACAACGAGCCGTTTCATCAGTGCGGGGCACACGGAATGAAAAGAAAGCTAATTCATACTTACTATATACCCAATGTCCAATGTACACACAAGTACAATAGATGTACATGTCAACAGCTCTATATTCTTTAATTGTGAGAGGTAGGAAGATCACTGCTCCGCAGGTCTCATTGCAGTATTCGCAATATATACAAATACTGATGAAGGAGTGCATCGGTTCACAAGCCGAAACTTCGGGATATCAATCCCCCTTGTCGTCACTCGAAGCTCAATGAAATACCCCATCTTTTTATTATTGTGCTTGAAATTGCGCTTAGAATCGGCGTTCCGATGTGCTTTTGCGCTGGAGATCGCGAGAGGCAGCGCCATACAGCGCGTGGGTGATGTGTGGGCGCAATACACAGCATCCACCGCAGACGGACCTCCCAGACGACGCGCGCTACTCTGGCGCCATCTAATAGGCATCGTCGCCGTACTACGCATTTCTTTTCATGCTATCGCCATACCCTCCTATGATTTTCGCCTTATGGAGGAGGAGCCTGCAGCGGCACAATAGAAGTGAGGCGCGCAGACAGGACACAAGAGCAGAGAAGTGGACAACACGAACGCCGAACTCTACTCTTGTGTCCTGTCTGCACGCCTCACTTCTATTTTGCATATTGAATCCTTACCAACTAGCTCAGCTTTCTGTCGTTCTATGCAGCGGCCAGTGGCGTAGCCAGAAATTTTGTTCGGGGGGGGGGGCTATATACGCCACTGGCCCCATGTGTACACACATATATATATATATATATATATATATATATATATATATATATATATATATATATATATATATATATATATATATATATATATATATATATATATATATATATATATATATATGTGTACACATGGGGCCAGTGGCGTATATAGCATATATATAGCGTATAGCATATAGCATATAGCGTATATATATATATAGCATATAGCATATAGCGTATATAGTATATATATATATATATATATATATATATATATATATATATATATATATATATATATATATATATATATATACATGGGGCCAGTGGCGTAGCCAGAAATTTTGTTGGAGGAAGCTGTAGCTCGTGTGCTCCTATTTAAATACATGTAGAAGGGGAATTAGTTTTTCCCTGCAATCACTTCACCAAATTTGAGGAGGTTTGTTGCATTTAAAAGAAAAAGCTTAATTCTAGTGACTACTGGTTTCGGATTTTTCATTTAGGTGGTCAATTATTTCATTTAAGTCACAACAATAAAATATGTATTTTTTCATAAAAGAATATACTCGTATGTGCCAAAAATTTTGCCCAAAATAACTGATATCGATGCTTCCATATTTTTGTCTATTTATTAAGCAAAAAAATATCACACGAACTTTAGCGCTATATCAGTTCGAAACCAGGAAAGCAGTGCATGCCGCTGATATGAAAAATTAAAAGGCAATGAACTTAACAAGTTGAGGACAAATATGTTAATGAAACTTTGTCATTCAAGAACCGTGCTTGCATTCTTGTATATATGCAATGGCCAGTGAAAAATCTCAATGACGCTGTAATTTGTTTTAAAGTATTACGCAGGAGCAGCTGTCACCGGTCGTGTATCGTGAGTAATTGCACCGAAATTATAGCCGCAACAGAGGGCATGTATAAAAAGCAGGAATTCTGCAAGATATACGAGGGCAAGTCAAATGAATGTGAGCCAACAACGGGGTACTTCATTGAAAAGTAGTCTTCATGACAATTTAGACATTTGTCCCATTGACTAACGAGTCGCGTGATTCCCGTCTTATAAAACTCCTTGGGTTGCTGCTTCAAAAAGTCTGTATCTGGTTCCCTTGAGCTGTTTTTTCGGTTGCCCCAAAATGTAGAAGTCGCAAGGTGACAGGTCTGAGGTGTATGGCGGAGGCTGCAGCGTTTCCCACTTGAAATTTGCCAGTTTTGTATTAACCACATCAGCGATGTGGGGAAGGGCATTGTCGTGGAACAAGATGACCCCATTCGTCAATTTTCCACGTTGTTCGTTCTTGATTGCGACACGCTGCCGTTCTGGCGTTTCACAATAGCGGAAACAATTGATAGCCTCTCAAGATTTAGCAAATTATATCAGTAATGGACCCTGACGACCGAAAAAAAAATGCAACAACACATTTCCAGTGGAAATGATGGCCTTTGCGTTCTTTGGGCGTGGTAAATTCGAATGTTTCCACTGTAAGCTTTGCCGTCGTGTTTCAGGCTCGTAGTAGTGGCACCAAGGTTCGTCCCCGATCACAATTGCAAACAAGAAGTCGTAATCCTCATTGTGGTACCCGATCAGATGAGTCAAGGCAGCGCGAAACTTCTCCGTCTTCTCGCCATGGATCAAAATCTTGGGGATCCATTGCGCACCAAAGAGCCGATAACCGAGAAGCTCATGAATTATGGCGTGAACCAAACCGTGACTGATTTTCAGACCGTCTGCCACTGCATCGATGCTTATGCTCCGTTCTTGTTTCATCAGCTCATGAACCTTTGAAATTGTGTGGGGGGTGATTGCACGATGGTTTTGGCCCGGTCTTGGAATGTCTTTACAACGTCCTTTAAACCGTTTGCTCCAACGCTTCACAGTGGTCAATGAAATGCCGTGTTCAACGTAAACGGCAGCCATACGGCGATTAATTTCTGTTTTGGAAATACCTTTAGCTGTTAAAAACTTCGCGACACCAAGCTGTTCAACTTTTGAAGTGTCCATTACGTGACGCAACCATATTCAACCCAGTGTATGAGAGCATTAAAGAACATTTATCTTCACACCTGCATGTCACTTTTTCAAATGAGACATGCCGTTCTCCTACGCGCATGCCTTGCAGATAATGAACCGAACCATTATTGCGCGGTTAGGGTAGGCTCACTTTCATTTGACTCGCCCTCGTACATTAGAAATGCAAAGATACAGTGGTATATACAAATGCGAAAATACGGCTTGATAAAGGACAAAAAGTGTCACTGGAAATAAAGTTCACTGCATGTGTACACAAAACCTCGCAACAAGATATTTCAGTATACATATAAGTCTCCAATGAGTCTATGTATCTAAGAAAAAGTAAATGTATATAATGCGTCAAACAAGGCAAATAAACATGTTGCACAATCATAGATTCACAGAATCCTAGATTCCGCCCCCATTCCATCCACTCCCCCTGATGTATTGCGCGCGACGGAAGGCGGCGCGCTTCCTCCTCGCTTTTCTCCTTTGCGCACACAAGACTGAGCCACCATCGTCAGCTCACCCATTCCACCTCCCCTCCTACGCTTTCACTCGCACATACAGCATCACCCTTGGACTTTATACGAAAAATGAGGGTGACGGCGACGGCAGGATTGCGCCTGGAGTGTCCATATAATTGCTTTCGCAATAATATAATAAACGTATACGGCAACTGAAGCGTCCCGTCGCCCATTACTTTCCGCAAAGGAAGTATCAAAATCGAACTTTCACCATGCGACAATTCGCTGCGCCGCAACAATGTATTTTTTTTCTGTGGGGCGGAGGCACCGAAATGAAAAAAAAAAAAACGCATAGGAAAGTATGTTGGCCAGAATCGAATGCCCACATCGGGCACCTAATGGGGCTACGAAATTAATACCGAAGAAAACATGAGACGCTTGGCCCACTGAGAACCATACGCATACTGCTCAGTATCCTACACCGGCGAAACAAGACTTTCCGGGAAGGTTCCGCTCAAGGAACGCGGTGCAATCCTTCGAGTCCCCACAGTGATGGCGGCGAGCGACCATTCTTTTTTTTTTCTCGTCTGCTAGCCAGAAAGCTTCCAAAACTCTGTCAGGTGAAAATCCACTTGGCCAAAGCAAACCGAACGCCCACCGAAGCGCACCGCGTGGTGGTCGGGGCCATACGAGAAAAACATATGCGCTCTGGCTCGCTCTGGCAGCCCGCGGGTAGGGTAGCGAGAACAAAAAAAAAATTGAAGAGGCTCAATGTGTCCTCGGCGAATGAAAGTCAAAGTAGAAAAAATAAATAAGAACGTAGTTACTTTGGCTGGCTTTAGTGTCTTGACATGGATGTTCTGGCGTAGGTTAAAAAAATGTTGATATTTTTTATGTGACATGACGGCACAAATGAACCCCCCCAACGCATCGTCTCATTGGACCTCGCTGCGTGTTTTGTCAACTCGTTGCTAGAGTGTTGATTGGCTTGTCTCGTTGTATGTTCCGATGTAAGACTTTAGAAAAGTCAATGGACTTTTGGCGTCAAATGTTTATAACAACATTAAACCCACAAAGTTCCGCAATTGAAAATTTAAAGCACAACTTTGGAAATGTCAATGCACGTTTCACATCAAGAGCTTATGAGATTTATACCCATAAAGTTTCGCAATTGATATCCATGCGCTCCATAGATTCCGTGGCCTCAGTGAGATGCCGCGGCGAGCCCGCTCACCATCAAAGCGCCCTTGAAACTTTGTACTCGGATGGCACTGCTTGGCGTTATGTGACTGCCGGTGTATGGGCGTTGCCACGAAATCCAGCCCGTGTTCGCAATCTTCGCGGTTAAATGTCTTTTCGAGCTTCAAAAAGACATTCTAGACAAAATCCAGAGTGATTTCCGGCGCCGGGGGTCGCTTTGGTCGGCGGTGCATGGACAGCACGAAAAAATTTCGGGGGGGGGCTCAAGCCCCATAAGCCTAATTTCATCATCCGACTCTTGTCATGCCATGATCGTCACGCCATCGTCTTCTCACATTCGTCTTCACACCATCCCTACCATGCTGCCATCGTAACGTTGTCACTTTGCCATCACTTCAGTAACGTCTTTCCATTGTCGTCGTCCCGTTGTCGACATTTCGCTTTCGTCATTTCATCGACGTCGGTGCTTCTTTGTCATTCTGTCGTAGTTGTGCTGCATCATTCAATCGGATTGTGTTGCCGTTGCCATTCCATGGACGTCATTGTGCTGCCATATAGTCAGCGTCTGACCATTGTCATCATGCACTTGTAATCCTATCCTACTCACCCAGTTCTTAAACCATCGTCGTAATCTCGCTGTCGTCGTGCATTCGTGGTGATACCGCCGACGTGATGCCGTCGCAGTCGTTCCACTGTCGGTATTCCTACTTAGACGCCCGACTGTCGTCTGCCGTCGTCCCGCCATCGGCGCCCCGCAGTCGTCATCGTGCCATTGTCTTCGTGCCGTCGTAGTCACGCTGTCGCTTTGCCGTTGTTGTCATTACTTCAGCGAAGTCATTCCATTGTTGTCACGCCATGGTTGTCGTATATACCGCCTTCGTCGATCCATCGACGCCATTCCTTCGTAATTCTATCGTAATCATGCTACCGTCGTTCAGTCGTGATCATGTCACCATTGTCGTGCCATCGCGTCGTCATTGCATTGTTGCCAGACAGTTGCTATCACGTCTCCGTTGCCGTACTGGCTTCGTCAACAGTGTGACAACGTCATACCCGTCGTCATTCCATTTCCTCACGTCGATGTCGTCCCGCTGTTATCGTTATACAACCGTGGTCATTTAAGAATAATCATCTCATTGTCGTCATGCCGTGATCGTCACACCACATTTGTCATTCTACAATAGTCACCCCTTCATCGATCGTCATACCGCTATGCTCATCGAAGACCTTGGCAAGGGAGTGCCATAGCCAAATGGGAGGAAACCAGGGTATGCCGCATACAGCGAAGCAATGGGAGTCTCAGGATGACGACTGCAATCCTTAAGCAAACGTTACCTCTGGAATAAGGTGTGACGTTACGTTGCTCGAATGCTAATCGCTTTACTAACGACAGTCATCGTGATATGAGTTCTGCCGTAATTTTCTTTTGCTGAGAAGACGCAAAAGGAGGCTAGACAGGAAACCACCTATCGCAAAGTGGCTGGTAGGAGGTAAAGAATGCTTCGTAATAATTGAATTGTATTGAATTTATTCTGCAACAACAAGGTTGCGAGTATGACCAGGCAAGAGTAGCAGCTTGAAGGGAACCTGGCCAACTCATACACGGGGCAGCTTCATAGTGGTCAAACAAAAGCACACGTTATACATAATGAATATCCTCCTCGATAAAACAAAGAACATCGAGGGTCAGGATTAATAAACAAAATTATCGCGGAAACATTTCGCGCAACTTTAAGAGAAAAAACTGCATAATGACGAAACAGAGAAAAAGAAAAAAAACATGGTACACTTAAGCACATACTGTTAAAAGTTTCCGTAACCCTTTAATTTCAACCAACGATGGCGGTAAGCGGATTGTCTGCACCATTCCTACACGTGCGGTTTTCCCAGGCATATATATGCAAAAGCAGCTGCTGGCACACCCAGACATTAGAACTTCCCCGAGCGCTTGAGTTTGACCTTCGCGCAGCTTTTCTTCGAGGACGCTAATTCGCCATCTCTACGCCCCACTTGGGAGGAGAAAGAATGTAACTCCTCGTATAACGGAAACAACCGTGTGTTCTGTGCTATTGGGTGCACCGAGAATGCGCCGAGTCGGTAATGTATCGGATGTGCCAACGATACACCTTACGAGCCCGTAAAAGGCGACCAATAGCGCCTTTTTGAGATACAAGTGCGGCGAGAAGTCGCTACGCTTCCTCATAAACTTCGGCCACATGGTTCTTTGTTCTGTATATACACGACCCCCCTTTCTAATGCGTCTCCCTTTTTCCTCCACGTGCTCGCTTATCTGTTTGTTCTTGCAGCCCAACATGCTCGTCACGTTATGTGCGAGTGACGCGGAAGTCTCGCCCTCCTTTGTTCTTTCCCACCGGCAAGATTAGGCTGCGTATACAATGAATCGTGGGAAGCTTACGCCCCTCGCAGGCCCTTGGCCAGCCCTGTGCAGGTCTCACGCGTGTCGGGACGGCGTCCGGCTTAATACTGCACTGCGTTCACCAAGGTCTTAATTGTACGTTATGCAAATAGTTTCCTTCATCTTAACCTCGATTTCAATAGCGTTCCTCCACTCAACACTCTATCTCTGTCAAGAAGGTAGACAGCAGCACTTCGACAGAAGTGGTCACTGCGCTTCGTGATTAATCCACGTCAATTCTTGAGAAGTGTAGCGTTTTCACCAGTCTAGGGGCGGCGCTGTGAAATAGCTTTCATCTCGGTGGAGTGGAGGAAGAGCTTCAAGTCGAGGATCGTTTGAGAATTGGGGGGAAAGTCTACCCTCTCTTCCTATCCTGCCTCCCCGTAATCTCCCCCGGCCCCCTCACATCGCAACTGCCGACCGCCTTCTGGGTGCCAGCAGATGCAGCAAGACATTTACAGTGCTGTCAGCGGCAAGTTTCTTCTTTTCCTTTCCTTCGTGTGTGTTATGCGAAAATAAAGAATCCATTACTACTACTACGACCCCAATGTCTTGTGCTGCGGCCGGAGATAAAGGACACGCTGCAGGGCTCAGAAGAGAGTTCATTCAGCTGGTCGCTTCAGGCTTCTACGCTCCGCATTCAAATTGATCGATTGGGGAAATTTGACGTTACAAAGCGACACTGGGCTACGAGAATTACCGTATATAGATTAGTAGGTTATGGGATACGGTATCGAAGGCTTTAGCAAAATCGATAAAGATGCAATCGGTGTCAAATCCTAAGTCGGTGTTAGAAAAGAGGTCGTTAGTAAAGCAAGCTAGTTGCGTTTCGCAGGAGAAGGATTTCCTAAAGCCATGCTGACTGTTGTTAAAAAAAGAGTTCGTCTCAAGAAAATCAACTATGTGTGAATATATTATGTGCTCCAGAATCTTACAGGGAATGCTGGTTAGTGATATGGTACGGTAGTTTTTGGGACAATGTGTGTTACCTAATTTGTGAACAGGAACCACCTTCCCCACCTTCCAGTCACTTGGTAGTGATGAGCAGTGTAATGATTGTTGGGATATCCTAGAAAGAATAATTGATGAATACAGTTCAGTACACTTTAGTATTTTTAAATTAATTTCGTTTGAGCCCGCCGACGAAGATATTTTCAAATTACCGATTAGTTTTCTAATGCCCACCCAGTCTATAAGAATTGAATCCATTGGGGCATCATAAACTGTCGTTGAAGGTGGAAAAAGCATAGGTGCAGCGTCATGAAAAAAGGAAGCAAAGATATTATTAAAAATTGTGCAACACTGATCACTTTGAACAGGGGTGTTAGACTGGAACAATTGTATTGCGGCTGGCGTATTACCGCGAACAACATTCCAGAATTTACGTGGGTTGACATGTAAGTATGATGATAATGTAATGTTAAAAAAGGTTTGCTTAGCTTTGGAAATGGCGCTACAATATATATCGTTGATGCGGTGATATTTGGACCAACGAATCGGGTTGTTAGAGTTTCTTGCGGAACGAAATAACCGTTTTTTCTTGTTCCGAAGACGGCGCAAGGCGGCCGTAAACCAAGGCGACTGGGGATTACAGTGTACATTTCGTTGCGGAACATATTTTCGAATTAGGAATAACAGTTTGCATTTATAAAGGGACCAGTTTTCTTCAAGTGTTCGTAGGTCGAAATCGGGCACCACTGCATCCATAAAATGCTCCATTTCTTGCGTAATTGCGGGAATATCAGCTTTAGAATAATCGCGAATTGTCTTAACCTTCTTTGTGTAAGAAAAGCGTGCTTTTAAATCAAACTGCAGGAATGAATGATCACTTATCCCAGGAAGATAAGTTCCTGGGATAAGGAACAATTCTTCCGGTGATCTCCAGTTACCTTTGTGCCGCGTCAGCTTACACCAACTTTTCCCTATAAATTTTCTCATTTCAAGACAGCTTCCTGCCTTTCTCGACAGAGCTTTTCCTATACTTGACACCCATTCTGTAACTCTAATGAACCACCGGTTATCTACCCTGAGCATCTCCATCTTCCTCCTAACTCAATTTCTTCGTCTCAATGTTAATTAGAATATCAGGTACGGGGGTATGCTCACTAATAAACACCGCCGTCTTCCTGTCTCGTAACATTACGCCTAACATTTTTCTTTCTGACGCTCGTTGGGCGATTTTTAACATCTCCTTTCTTTTTCAAACTTTCAAGTTTAGGCCCCATATGCTAGTACAGGTAGAATGCAATGACTGTACACTTCTCAACGACAGCGGTCAGCGGCCTGTCCCGATTTGCTAACGCCCGCCGTATGCGCTCCGACCTATATTCATTCTTTTGTGAATTTCCTTCTCATGTTTATGACACCTTGTGACTAATTGCTCTAGATGCAGATTACATGCGGGCTCACTTTCAATCCCAAATTCTCGTCCTTTTGCCAAGTTATTGGACATTACCTTGGTCTTCTGCATAATAATATTCAGACTGGTATTACACTTTGTCGGCTAAGGTCCTTGTCATGGTGCGGAATTATTGGATTTGGCGAAGCACCGATCAACGGGCGCCAAGAAGTCGTAGGAGTAGGAACCGACGAGCAAGACGGCTATTGCCAGCCACTCGGGCAAGCGGCCGAAAGAAGTCGAAGGCAGGTTTAGAGATTACATTTAAAGCGAAAGCTTTACTGGCCGCGAACTTGCTTTGTCGCCGTGGCGCTGCTCCGAGGAGGCACATGATGTCACAACGCGTGCCTCGCCGCGGATATTTCTCTCTCTCTCTCTCGCTCCCTAGTCACTACTGGGCATGCTCAACTAGCAGCACCGAGGCACAGGTGTTCCGCCGCTGCGTAGCGCCGCGCCTTTCCATCGCCGCCGTTTGGTTGACGTCAACAGCGCGTTCCTCGTCGTTGCGTTCACCTCCGCTAGCTTCGGCAGCTGCGTCGCATGCCTGATAACATGTCGGAGGATTGAAAAGGAGAGCCAGCGTGCACCGCAACCACACTTGGGGCGGCAGTGTGTACGGCGACAATTCTGATAAACAGGAGGAGACCTAGAGTTGACATCGGAACGAGATGAAGAGGAAACGAATCGCCCAGGAAACAAACGAACAGCGCGCCGAACGAGGGCTAAACACCGCAACATAGCTAGACAACCAGACTAACCTGGACTTGCAATCAAGATTAACCAAGGCTAACCATGCTATGCCTTAGCTTTCGCTTCGTAAATCCTGGCATAGCCGAGCTAAGCGACTGCCAATTTTTGTTGTAATTCGCGCGATCCTGACGCCCTGACGGTGTTTTGTAGGAACCCCCGTGTATTCTCCACCCCGCGCGTGCATTGAGGAGCTTGCTAAGAAGCCAGGGGTGCGAATACTCCGAAATATGTGGTGTCTCTGTGCAATCCTGCGTCCACGAATTGCTGACAGTGCATGTGTGCCGACAGCGCCTTATGGCCGGCTGCCGTCGTTTCTCCTGTGCTTGTGAACGAACAATAGATGCCCGCCACTGAACCAAGGCTGTGCATGTGTGTTGCAATACAAGTGCGCGTCCTCTATCAGCAGGGGGGAATCACCCGTTCCCTCGCCCCTAATTAAAAGGGGCGCGGCCAAGACCTTGGGAGGAGCTGGGATACAATTTGCGGGAACTTGATTAAATTCTCACCAATCTCTGCCGTTCCCCAACACAGGGAACTAGGGAAAGGAGAAGTTATTTAATCGCGGGTTTTAGACCGAACTAGGCAGTCTAGAAGCTGAGCCTACAGTCTGCTGTACAGTCTGCTGAAAAGCGTCTACGAGCTAGTGCCGTCCACTGTCGCCTGGGTCGCCTAGCCGCGTCTGAACTGCGAGTTACTAGTTGGAGTAAGAGACGACAACTCAACGTCTGCAACGAAGCTCACGGTAGTTCTCCTCAAGTTAGCTCAACCTGCCAGAGGGAAGATGTCAGACCTAGATTCCCGGGAAACCCAGCCCAGCAATCGTATCCACCGCAACGAGATCGGCTTGCCAGTGTTATTCGGGAAAGCACTGCCGTCGACTCCACGCTATATGGACTTGCTGCTGCTGCCCGGCCATGCGTATGCCATCACTTGTTTTCTTTTGAACTCTGTTTAGTTTAGCACCGTTAAGTGTGTTTTGCGTAGTGTTAATTCCTATGTTTACTGTTAACTGTTCGTTGTATTTCCTTTGTCTTCTTCATTGATCTAGATTAAGTGCATGTGTGTTAGTGTTCATGTGTTTCGTTTTGTTTTTTGTGTGCTTCGTTACGTGTTTCGTGTGCGTCGTTGACAGTCTATAAATATTTTTTTCCCTCTTTCTCCCTACTGCGACTCCTTCGCTGTGTTCGCTTGAGTAGAGAACGACCAACTGGGTTGTATACCCCGTCGACGACTTCGCGCCGACGGCAAACGGGTGACAAGCCGTGACAGTCCTAAATATATTTGTTGCAAGTCATCTCCATTATTGCTGAACAGGACAATGTCATCTGCATACCGCAAGTTGCTGAAATGCTCGCTGTTCACACTCACTCCTAATCATCCCCGATCTAACAACTTGCATACTTACAGGGAATGAGTGAATAGCAGAGGCTGTCTCCTTGCATGACCCCTTTCTTTATGAGTATTTTCTAGCTTTGCTCTTGTGAAGAAATAAGGTAGCTGTAAGGTCTTTATGGACTCTTTTCACGACAATATCGTGGGCGCCGCCATGCTTGATCACGTTGTGACGCGTCCATTGCTTGCCTCTTCTGCCTCCGTTGCCTAGGTGTTTGCAACGGGTGTGCATGACGTCCCGGTGAGGCTCACGAAACTTCTGCTGCGACGGATATCGTGGGCGGTGATAGGGTGGACGACACGAAGCTTAAGCCACAGCATCAGAGGACATGTAAGCGCTTTCGGTGGTCATTACGCTTTGTACAAACAGCGTGAGCGGCATATACGGGGCTTAAATTGTACTAGAAGAGGGACTAGAAACGTATTCCAAGTTGTCCAAGCTTTCCGCTTATGAATGAAATCAGGGCCCATGTGTTTTGCTCTTCACTTTTTAGCACTTTCAAATACTTTGGAACCACGGCTTGCGTGTTTCTGGCTCTGTAATGTTCCTCGGGGCAGCCATGTGATTGTTTATTTACTGTCTAAATTCTCGCAGGTGCGCTGAGTTCCGATAGGTTTGTTCTAATTGCGCAAATGGCTTGGAGCGTAGGGGTTCTGTATTTCGTAATAGCCTGTAGCATAGAAGTATTATCGCTAGTCACTCGCTCACTCTGTGGACGTCACGATACGTTCAGCTTCGAACATTCGCGTGTACTCGGTGTAGTTGCCGTAACCCACGCTCAGGAGTATTAAATGGCGTGTGCTCCAATTCACTTATTCTTGATACATTGCGGTATAGTGGGCGTATGTATGCGTGTGAATTGGGGTGGACGTGTGCAAATAACGTGCGAGAAACTTAATATGCCAGGAGGCGGTGCTCTTTCTCTGTCAATGTGTAACGAGTGGTGCTCCCTCTGCCCGAGGTTACGGGGTTGAAGACCTCTCTTTGGAGGATAGCGATTCAATGCTGGTGGAAGCGTCAATCAGTAAAGAACTTTATTGAGGTCCTGAGGAGTTTTAAGCCGTTGGAAATCGCACGCGGGGAGCTCCTCGGGCCGAAACCGTAGTGATTTTTTTTTATCTTCACGGAAACAACAGAATTTAGTCAACTTTTTTTATTGTGAACTACCCAGCAACTTTACTGTTGAATTATTGCTCTGTGGTTTCAATAATTACTGAGGTATTGTTGAAAGGCTATTGAGTCAACAATTCATCAACAATATACCAACATTTCAACAGTCATTTTCATAAGGGCGACCGCCAAGGGCCGGCAACAAAGGTAGTCTCTAATTAGCAAAGTCCTGTGGACCCGTGGACCACATCACTATTTTTGCAGCCAACACATCTTTCCTATACCATTCCACATATCGCAGCAAGAATGGAGCACTGTGAGTTAGCGAACACGCAGTTGCATCTCTGACAGCTGATCGCACAGTAGCAGGGCAGAAGCGGTAATCGTTTCGTATTCCTGCGCTTTCGCAGAGGCAACATGCGGTGCGACACCGTAAGCACCACCTAGTTTCTCCAGCTAGAGCAAACTGCTCCACGAAAAGGGTCTACAGATATTTGCTTAGATATTCACGTACGCTTCCTGTGCTCCTAGACTACGCAATGCCTCCATGACTGCTGGGGGGATATTCTGTAAGAGCCCACCTAGTGGACTGTCCATTTCGGCCCCTGCTGATTGCATGCAGCTTTACGAGCGAGGAGGAGACGAGTCGCCCCAGCCAATCAGCAGCGGCCGAAATGGACAGTCCACTAGGTGGACTCCTACGGAATACCACCCCTGGTATCTTTACTGAATGAAGCGTCTTTTCGTAATCTATGAAAGCCACAAAGAGAAGTGTGCTTTATTCCGCACATTTCGCTATTACCCAATTAATGACGTGAAAAATATCCCTTCCAGAAGGCAGCCTGTTCTCTCGGCAGTGTTTTGCCTTTCGCTGCTGGCATAGCATTGTACACACGCCAGACTTGTACACGTTGCACACAAAAAAGTAATCGACTACAATTTCAATGACGTCATTAAAAATGTAATTGATTACGGTGACCAATTACTGCCCCACGAAAGTAACTGAGGAATTACTCAAAACTAATCGATTGCTCTTAAGTTACTTTTCGAACACTCATTAACGCAGCACAGATACCGCAAAAAAAAAAAAAGATGGGTGGCCATGGCACTATCTGTGCGTCCTCTGCAGTCCTTCACACATTGCTTATCTTCACTAGCAATTGAGCAATTCCTTTTCAAAATTTTATTCGTTCATATTCCCTCGTTTTAGTAGAGAAGACACCAGCACCGACACTGAAAATTCTCACTATATGCTTGATGGAGGGTATGGTGTTGATGTAAAGTGTTCTGAACTTGCTAACGTATACGGTTACTCAGCGTCTGGGTCGTCCATGAAGCGCAGTGCTTCATTGTTACTGATACTTGCAGACCACAGTCCCAGTTAGGCCAATAAAAAGTTCAATAAATCATTCTTATTGCATTTTCTGGCAATAACGTAATGAGTGGCTATCCATAATCGAGACACACCAGTAACGGTCGATACAGTTCGTCGGCCAACGTCTGGCGGAGCGTTAAGATGAAGAAATCAATTCTGAGCTCCTTGTTTTTTCCTGTCTGAAAATGATCGATGTTTCTGCATAGCAACGGCTCGGGTTTTGTACTGCAGTTCCTCACCGAGTTCGGGTTCTCAAGGTAGCAGTCTGTGACAGCTTGCCTCTTCAATAAGGTAACCGGTTACATGCAATTGATTACTGATACAGTAATTGAATTAAAGTGAGCGTTGCCGATTAAACAAAGTAATTATGCTATTACAGAATTACTTAAAATATAATGGGTTACAAGCAATTATTTATACTGTAACTCGTTGCGTGCAAGTCTGCTGCACGCACATTTTAGCGCACACTAGAGTTTCTGCTAAGCTGCTGTGTGTTTGCTCTGGTCTGACCAGTAAACGTCAAGGTGACGTTATCAAATATTTTGTGGAGTTGGCGAGGTCGGTTGGAGTGTTTCCGGTACACTGAGGTTGTTACGTCACAACATGGCTAAAAAAAAGAAAAACACACACACACATTAATTAGACTTTTACCGCGAGGCGCCTATCCAGAAGTCGTCGACGCCGACTGTTGACGGGTCAACAAAAGACCCCTGAACCTGACAGCCTGAACTAATTGATGATATGGACCAATGTCGTATGCTGCCGTGGGAACTGCATCGGCCTCGTATTCCTAGGTTGCTAAATATGCAGGGGCGAAGGTACGACATCGGAGGCGGAGTTCGGCGGATTGGCGCAATATCATGAGCGGGATATTGCTACCGATTCGACGATTTTGATTGGCCACGATACAGTCATCAGATTAGCTAGTCTACAGTCACCTAGTGAAGCCGACAGCATTAAAACCGGATACCTTTGGTGCAGTGAGGGTAGTGCTGATGTGTCCTGATGTGAACTCAGACGTTTAATATGCTCCTGCGTCGAGTGGCCCTCCCTATGTGGAGCCATTGTAAATTTTGAAAAATAAACCCTTTTTCTATTATTATTACTACCACACGTCCTCGTCAATGGGCTTGGTGGATTCCTGTCCCAAACGCCACGTCGAGCCGCAACAAGCTGGTTGACAGCGGTGAGATCCAGAAGGCAGTCCTCTCGATCTGGGATCGATGGACCTGGAAACCTTTGGAAGTTCGAAGTAAACTGCGGACTGAAGAGCGACTTCTGCGGATCCGGGATCCGCAGAGCTCCTCTTCGTGGCGTAGGGAGGCACAACCATCGCAGTAACCATGTGGAGTCTTGGACGACTCGATGGAACTTGAATGAAGAGCAGCAGAAGGCAGTTCCACGGTCTGGGATAGGCGAACCCGGGAACGTGGTTCCGGGAGACACGACCTTCGAAAGATTAAGGTTGGGTGAATGCTAGAGCAACTACATTTTGCCAGACGATAAGGTCAGGGTTCTATCCGGTAATTAGCTGTGATTGATCGCCACCGGATTTGCGGTAAATACAAGGCAAGTTGCATAGTCGGCTCTCGGAAAAGCACAGACATTACAGCGTTAAAGAAAGAGGAGATGTTGCTCTTGGCAGCAGAGCTCGGTATGTACATTAACCATAAGTTGAGGAAGCCCGAAATTTGTGCTGGGATTGACGAAGTGGGTTTTCATGTAGGATGACCTCACGGATGCTTGGGAAAAGGTATGTCGCGAGAGGAAAGAAAGAGGGGAAGAGAAGGAGTGCGAAAGAGAACAAAGACGGGCAGGAATTGAACTCGAGAAAATAAAATTAGAGGAAGCGAGAATCGCGCGCAGTATGGATGCGGCACCACCCCAAACGGTAAGCGTGAAAATGCAAGTTTGCGTCAGCCGTGTAAAACAGGCATTGTCATCGGTCTCTACCTGAATAATATTGAACGGATTTGTGAGGAGCAATCATTTCACCAAGACACATGGCCGGAGCGGTTGCTTGCGTTGTTGCTGGGAGAAGCCTCGCAAGTTGCGGCCCGACTGAGCGTAGCCGAGGCAGGCGTGTACAGTGCAGTGAAGCCGAGTCCGCACGCAAACTACAAGCTTTCCACCGAGGAGTTTCGGAGGAGATTTTGACACGAAAGAAAGAATTCTCACGAAAGCCTTGTTGGGTTTGCGTGCAGACTGAAGGAAAATTTTTCAGAGTGCGTGAAAGGAGAAGGACTGGATATCGTCAGTAAGCTGTCAGATTTGATCTGCTTAGAGCAGTTTTACGAGACCCTGTCGCACAACGTACGCCTTTGGGGTAAGGACAGGCAGGAAGGTGTGTCTGTAAAGAGCTCAGCTCAGCTGGCCGATGAGCAGCACGTGGCAAGCCGTGGCTTCAGGCCACGGATCAGTAGCGCACAGTACTATCACAGGCCTTCCCCAAGGCCACCATCTCACATGGATGAGTTCGAATTGGGAGTTCAGCTGACACGCTATAAATGTAAGGAAACTGGCAACTTCACCCGAAACTGCCCGAATAAAAGGCCGGTACTCGCTTGCATAAGCAATCATTCCAGTAACAGCGACGTTCTAAAGCCATACATGACGGACCTAATGGTAAAAGGCCAAGAATGTAGGGTACTCTGGGACTCCGCGGCCACTATGGACGCCATCCATCCAAAGTATGTGAAAAGTGATGACTACGTGCCCGAATGCGCGTGGATAAGGCAGGCCTTGAGCGAAGACTCAGTGTGCCTACCTATGTCAAAGATACAAATTTAGGGACCTTTTGGAAATGTCGAGACAGTGGCAGTAAGTAGTCTCCCGTGGGCTACGGCAAGGCTACCCTCCCCTTTTCTCGAATAGCTCAGAGTCACTACTTAATAAACGTGGGTGCCTATTTGCTGAAGTCCCGGTCATGGGTTTGGCGAGGTCTAAAGCACGCGGACTAGCTCAGTAGACAAGTCACGAAGACTAACAAAGGGCACAAAAAGAGGATGAAACAGTCAGCTCCGGTGACGT
The DNA here is from genome assembly GCF_038994185.2 of Dermacentor albipictus. Taxonomy (NCBI): domain Eukaryota; kingdom Metazoa; phylum Arthropoda; class Arachnida; order Ixodida; family Ixodidae; genus Dermacentor; species Dermacentor albipictus. The sequence continues at coordinate 472,354,667 of NC_091821.1, forward strand.
AGTTGAGTTGGAGGAAGAAGCCTTGCAGATGTTCCCGATGGAAATTCAGCAAGAGGGTCAGGCTGAGGAGCCGCCAACGGGAAGAAAAGAATGACACTCGGAAGTGAGCACCAGAAGGAGTGCTAAGCGGAAGAGGCATCGCAAATTTAGGAATGCGCCAGAGAAGGCAACGCGGCCGAATAAATCGAAAGCCACTAAACCCTGTGGGAAAGTGTAAGAAAGCCGCGTTTGTCCTTTGGAATGTTTCGACTCAGAGCGCGTCCGAGCCGCCAGACGAGGAAGAAAAGAAAGCGACGTTCGGCGCGGAGAAGGACAAAAGCAAGGGGGCAATTATGCTCCCACTAATTGAGTTATTTTCGAGGTGTAGCTTGTAGGACGAGGAAGAGCGCGGCGCTAAGGCGACTCGACGTGGTCATACCAGGCAGTGAATTCGTAGTGTGATGCCTAGAAGACATGTCGACAGCACGTAAAGCGTCGGGGCGTCTGTATCTGGGGGAACGGCCTACGTGCCCTTTTTATTCCAGGGTTGACAAGGTTGATAAGAGTTTTCGGACCGCGCCAGCCTCGAGTACGTCTTAAAGGAATGAGGCAACGGTCGCCTATTCGGAATGAATAACGCCGATACATGTTTTGTGGAAATCGTTTCTTTGTTTAATTAATTTTAGTATTAGGTTATGCGTTTCGAGATGGAGAGATTGTTGCGATAAGCAAGTTTTGAGCTTTGTTTAGGTTGTTCATTTTCGAAGCTTTTTGATTTTCTGAAAAAGATTGTTTTCGCGCGCATAAATTTTTGAAGTTTTGTGTTCTCGATATGTCGTTCTTTCTTTTTAAGCAGATAGGCTTCTTTTCTTTTTTTTTTGAGATACGCTTGCAACGTCAAGTTTAGGTTATTTGTTAGAAGCCTGTAGTGGCGCGCTTGAATATCAGTTCACTTTTCGGAAGTGGTCGCGAGATTTTTCCTTTGAAAGCACGACGCGTTATCTTGCGGAGTCGCTGTTTATAAAGCACAATTTATAAAGTGTTTGTACCGTTCCTCTAAGGTGTGTCTTGCTTGGACACAGAGAAGCAAGGAGTTGGTGCGTGTCTCGCACGTGTGTTCAAAGCGACAGCGTTTTGAGTATTGCTTAGAGCGTGCATGGAAGTATTTAGAAATAAGCTCGAGTCTTCGTGTATTTTCAAGCGCGTAACTTACGCAACATTTCGCGTTTATTTCTTAACTGCGGTTCCTTTGCGGACAAGAGAAAGAACATCTAAGTGCGCGAATTGCATGAAGATGGACGATTTGCGGAGCCTTATTCAGAATACGGGGATTGTTGTAATAAGAAAGCTTTGTCTTCACGGCCTAGGCTTGTCTCACCAGACTTTTGCAGAGAATTCATTCTCTCGTGTGACGCCAGCAACCGTGGTCTAGGTGCCGTCCTTGCCCAACTTAACGAAAGCGGTAAAGAGCATCCCGTGCTGTACCTCAGTCGAAAATTGACACCGCGAGAAGAGGCGTTTAGCACGTCGGGGAAAGAGTGCTCGTCCATAGTACGGGCCATCCAAAAGCTAGGATGCCATATTCCAGGCACGACATTCACAGTCGAGAGCGATCACTGTCTTCTTGCATGGCTGAAGCAAATGTCGGGAAAAAGAACGCGAGGCGTTCGAGATGGAGTCTGAATTTGCAGGAATACAACTTTGAGGTTAAGTATAGGAAAGGGCAGCCAGGATAAGAATGCAGACGGTCCGATCCGGAGATTTTAAGCAATGACATCGCGGTCTTCTTTTTTTAAACGTGTCCTGTACTTACCGTTATTCATGTTATTGAGATACGCAACTTAATTCTATCTTGCCGAGAGCTGACTACGGCAAGAAAGAAAGAAAGAAAGAAAGAAAGAAAGAAAGAAAGAAAGAAAGAAAGAAAGAAAGAAAGACAAGGAGATACAGAGAGAAGGGTAAAGCATTGTAAAGCGATGCGGGGATCATAGCGTCCGGGGGGCCTGTCGTTCGGGCATGCCGACGAGACTGTGTGCGTGTGCTAGTGTATTCCCAGGTAGAAGGCCACAATGAGGCAAATGCTGAGACCTCACAGTATATATGCTGATTCTCACGGTATCCGATATCTTGTTGTTCCGTGGGATGATGTACCATACGATATGTTTTTAATGATAAGCCTACATAGCCTATGGGAAACTCGTATGCGAGAGTGAAATGTGGAAAAAACAATTTCATCAAGACCGCACTTCGTTCAAATGACTACGCAATTGGAGGACATTTACGATCAAGAAGAATGTAAGCCGGATTGGTATCAACTTTTGATTAGGTGTCTAACTTCTCCTTGCAAGTTGTTGTTGTGACCGAAGATGTTGTTTTGCGTGACGTTTTCTTTGTATGTACCAGTGATCGCTTATGATCACCTGGTGCTCATAATATGGAAAATTGTTCCTGTAGATACATCATTTCATTCATTGTACTAAAAAACACGCTCAAAAAGGGGGTCGTGGCCTAATGGATAGGGAACCGAGCTGCTGTGCTCGGCGACCGAGGTTCGACTCCACCATCGGTCACATATTATTTTCATTTTGCGCTGGGCTGCGTACAGAGGCTTCATCCAGACAGGGGCGAAATCCAGATAGGTAGGCTAATAGTGCTTTCGGACTAAAATGAGCAACGAAGCTAACTGGGTTCTTGACTGCTTACATCGTTCCTTCATACTCGCACCACCTTCTGTAAAACTACTAGCATATTCAATAAAAGTACGACAGAAAATAAAATATCTCTGTCCAGTCTGGGATTCTCGAATCTATCCAAAGCCCTACGGCTATATTTATTTATAACGAGTATTTATACTACAGTAGCATGTCCTTACAGACTAACTTTCACGACTTAGAAATAAGACAGAAGATTTCCAAGTCTTTTTTTTTGTATTTCAAATTCCTCCTCTCTTAACTGTGCAATTTTGCCTGTACATTGCCACTGCGCCATTGCGCATCCATCGTCAAAACCATATCCCTGCCGCCGGCACCATACTTATATTTATATATACATACCTGAAGTCCTTCTTCATTCAGACGGCCAGGGACTTGAATGATCTCGCCGATCAAACTGTGTATCATTTCAAGGCCGCTATAAGTGGAATTTTTCTTCATCGAACAGAAGCCCACCCCTCATGCAATACGCTGACAGGGATGTTTGAGGAATTAATAAATTATTTCAACAAAGCAAATAGTGAGCATTTTACAGAGCTAAGATGGATTACGGCTGTGTATTGCCATAGATAGACTTCAGCATGTTTAATCACACTGCTTTTTATAACAAAACTGCTATAAAATGTGTGCCGCAGTGGGTAGTTTTTTTCCCCTCCAAAAGTTCCTTCTAGCCAAGACTGGCCGAGGTAACACTCCAGTCTCCAAGGTAACACTACATGGCATTGCCTTGTCTGTTAGGCCCTGCCATTTTTTCAGGTTCACCACAACCAGCAGGTAATGATGCTTTGAAGGGAGCTTGTGAGGCTAGGCAGTATATTTTGCGAGTTGCATCCGCAAGTTACAGTGACGTGTATTACTGCGCTCAATCTCCCTTACTCTTATTGCACAGATAGCTTTGTCCGTAAACAATATTACTCAAGAGGATGAACACAAACCAGATTTATGGGACTAGTGTCTTTGAGGGCTTTAATTTAATTGTACCTGATTTTGACTTTTCCACCAGAAAGACAACACGCAGTCTTTCATTCCTGCATCGTGTTACACTGAAAGTATAACGTCTTCTTTCCTGAGATTTGGCAGTTTCAAGCTGGTGAGTTACCATTATCACATTGTTCCTCGCATATGTAAGAACAAAGTTTTCAGTTGGTCTATCACTGATTATGCCTGGTAAGAATGCAGGTATACGCTGCCATGACTTATCACCAGTTCGCCGTCGGCGCGAAGTCGTCGATGGGGTATACAATCCGGCGGGGTTTCCGTACTCAAGCAAACACAGCGATGAAGTTAGAGTCGGGAGAAAGAGAGAAAAACATATTTATAGAGTGACAATGACACAATTTGAACGAAACACAAAAACACAAGAACACTAACACACATGTACTTAATCTAGATCAATGATGAAGACAAAAGAAATACAACGAGCAATTAACAATAAATATAGAAATTAACACCACACATACGACACTTGACGGTGGTATACTGAACAGACTTCAGAACATAACAAATGATGGCATATGCATGGCCGGGCAGCAGCAGCAAGTCCATAGAGCGAGTGAGTGAGTGAGTGAGTGAGTGAGTGAGCGAGTGAGTGAGTGAGTGAGTGAGTGAGTGAGTGAGTGAGTGAGTGAAGTAACTTTATTTTGGTCCAGAGAAGACGCAGGGGAGACCCCGCGCCACCCGGCTAGTCCCACGTAGGGACCGCCAAGCCGAGCTTGACGGCCCGATCGCGGGCACTCTGGACGGCCAGGGTTTGGTCGTTGAGTTCGGGGCTGCCCAAGAGCGCAGCCCACCTATCCTCGCTGAAGGAGGAGCCAATGGCTTCACACCCCGACAACACATGGTCCAATGTTGCCCTTAGCCCACAGGCAGGGCAGTCCGCACTGGGGTATCTTTCGGGGTATATGGCATGAAAAACCGCGAGGTTAGGGTACGCACGGGCTTGTAAAAGTCGAAGGGTAACCGCCCGCGCCCTACATAAGGCGGGGTTCGGGAGGGGGAAGACCCATCTCGACGGCAGAGCTTTCCCAAAAAACGCTGGGAAACCGATCTCGTTGCGGTGGATGCGATTGCTGGGCTGGGTTTCCCGGGTATCTAGGTCCCACGTCTTCCCTCTGGAAGGTTGAGCTAACTTGAGGAGAACTACCGTGAGCTTCGTTGCAGACGTTGGTTTGACGTCTCTTACGTCAACGAGTAACTCGCAGTGCAGACGCGGCTAGGCGGCCCACGCGATACTGGGTGACACTACCTCCTTGACGCTCCTCAGCAGATTGTAGGCTCAGCTTCTAGACTGCCTATCTCGGTCTAAAACCTGCGTTTAAATAACTTCTCCTGTCCCTAGTTCCATGTGTTGGGGAACGGCAGATATTGGTGACAATTCAATCAAGTTCCCCCAATTGTATGCCGGCTCCTCCCAAGGTCTTGGCCATCATCATCATCATCAGCCTGGTAACGCCCACTGCAGGGCAAAGGCCTCTCCCATACTTCTCCAACTACTCAGGTCATGTACTAATTGTGGCCATGTTGTCCCTGCAAACTTCTTAATCTCATCTGCACACCTAACTTTCTGCCATTCCCTGCTAGGCTTCCCATTCCTTGGAATCCAGTTCGTAACCCTTAATGACCATCGGTTATCTTCCCTCCTCATTACATGTCCTGCCCATGCCCATTTCTTTTTCTTGATTTCAACTAAGATGTCATTAATTCGCGTTTGTTCCCTTACCCAATCTGCCCTTTTCTTATCCCTTAACGTTACACCTATCATTCTTCTTTCCATAGCTCGCTGCGTCGTCCTCAGTTTAAGTAGAACCCTTTTCGTAAGCCTCCAGGTTTCTGCCCCGTACGTGAGTACTGGTAAGACACAGCTATTATATACTTTTCTCTTGAGTGATAATGGCAACCTGCTGTTCATGATCTGAGAATGCCTGCCAAACGCACCCCAGCCCATTCTTATTCTTCTGGTTATTTCAGTCTCATGATTCTGATCCGCGGTTACTACCTTCCCTAAGTAGATGTATTCTCTTACAACTTCCAGTGCCTCGCTACCTATCGTAAACTGCTGTTCTCTTCCGAGACTGTTAAACATTACTTTAGTTTTCTACAGATTAATTTTTAGACCCACCCTTCGGCTTTGCCTCTCCAGGTCAGTGAGCATGCATTGCAGTTGGTCCCCTGAGTTACTAAGCAAGGCAATATCATCAGCACGTTCAACCTCAGCTTTGTGGTGTTTAGAACAACCTCAAGTGCGTCTCACGGTTCCACGGATAAGAAAGAAGACCGACCTGCCTGCCTTGGCCCTGAAGCAAGCAGCTCTGGATTGTTTGAACACTTTCTACTTTGACCGAGTCCACATATATACGGATGGCTCTTCCACTCAGACCAGCTCCACCGGCGCAGTATTTATACCATCACGATCAATTAGCGACCAATACAAAATTTCTCACATGACAACATCGACCGGATCGGAGCTTGTTGCCCTCCGAGGTGCCGTTGATTACATGAACAACCAACCCGCTAATCGGTGGGTAATATTCTGCGATTCTAAGGCGGCCTTGCAATGTCTTCTGTCATCTCTTCGTCGCGGGTCGTGTGAACAACTAGTGTCGGAGATACGAGAAATTCACCATCGTATGATAGCGAAAGGACACGACGTCGTATTTCAATGGCTGCCTGGCCATTGAGGTATCTCCGGCAACGACCTCGCTGGCGAAGCTGCTAGGAAAGCACACGAAGGAGCAACGTACCCTTGTTTCTGTACCTTTATCGCGGACCGACGCAGCCCAACACCTAAGCAAGGTAGCACACCGTATGACATTAGAGAAGTGGCACACACCTGAATTCACCCAAGAACGATTGCATTCCCTCGACCCCTCTATGCAACTGCGGCTGCTACGAGGACTTCTGCGCAATGAGGAAACAATGCTGTGCCGCTTACGCTTGGGCGTCGCATTCACCAATGCATATGCGTTTTTTGATTGGAATGACTGATAGCGCCGACTGTAATGCCTGCGGTGCCTAGGAAACTATAGAACATCTACTGTGCTACTGCCCATCTTTTCAAAACGAAAGACATGACCTCTGCACAGCTCTCAATCAGCTAGATAGAACACCGTTCACGTTGAAGAAGATCGTGGGACCATGGCCTCACATATCGCAGCTACAAAAGGCCACAAAAGCTCTACTGCGATATTTGAAGGCTACTTGACTGAGTCAGCGTCTGTGATCCGGACTGAGTGACCGAACGATATCCCCAGTGGACTTTCTCTTCTTCTTTTAATCTTTCCGTCCCCTTTTTTCTTTCCCCAGTGTAGGGTAGCCAACCGGGCTGAGTCCTGGGTAACCTCCCTACCTTTCCTTTATCATTTGCTCTCTCTCAATATCATCAGCGAATCGCAAGTTACTAAGGTATTGTCCATTAACTATTATCCCCAATTCTTCCCAATAAATGTCTCTGTATACCTCCTGTAAACACGCTGCGAATAGCATTGGAGATATCGTATCTCCCTGCCTGACGCCTTTCTCTATTGGGATTTTGTTGCTTTCTTTATGGAGGACTACGGTGGCTGTGGAGCCGCTATAGATATCTTTCAGTACTTTTACATACGGCTCGTCTACACCCTGATTCCATAATGCCTCCATGACTGCTGAGGTTTCGACAGAATCGAACGCTTTCTCGTAATCAATGAAAGCTATATATAAGGGTTGGTTATATTCCGCACATTTTTCTATCACCTGATTGACAGTGTGACTGTGGTCTATTGTTGAGCAGCCTTTACGGAATCCTGCCTGGTCCTTTGGTTGACGGAAGTCTAAGATGTTCCTGATTCTATCTGCAATTACCTTAGTAAATACTTTGTAGGAAACGGACAGTAAGCTGATCGGTCTATAATTTTTCAAGTCCTTGGCGTCCCCTTTCTTATGGATTAGGATTATCTTAGCGTTTTACAAGATTCCGGTACGCTCGAAGTCATGAGGCATTGCGTATACAGGGTGGCCAGTTTCTCTAGAACAATCTGGCCACCATCCTTCAACAAATCTGCTGTAACCTGACCCTCCCCAGCTGCCTTTCCCCTTTGCATAGCTCCCAAGGCTTTCTTTACTTCTTCCGGCGTTACCTGTGGGATTTCGAATTCCTCTAGACTAATCTCTCTTCCATTATCGTCGTGCATGCCACTGGTACTGTATAAATCTCTATAGAACTCCTCAGCCACTTGAACTATCTCATCCATATTAGTAATGATATTGCCGGCTTTGTATCTTAAGGCATACATCTGATTCTCGCTAATTCCTAGTTTCTTCTTCACTGCTTTTAGGCTTCCTCCGTTCCTGAGAGCATGTTCAGTTCTACGCATATTATACTTCCTTATGTCAGCTGTGTTACGCTTGTTGATTAATTTCGAAAGTTCTACCAGTTTTATTCTAGCTGTAGGGTTAGAGGCTTTCATACATTGGCGTTTCTTGATCAGATCTTTAGTCTCCTGCGATAGCTTAGTGGTATCCTGTCTAACGGAGTTACCACCAACTTCTATTGCACGCTCCTTAATGATGCCACAGAGATTGTCGTTCATTGCTTCAACACTAAGGTTTTCTTCCTGAGTTAAAGCCGAATACCTGTTCTGTAGCTTGATCTGGAATTCCTCTATTTTCCCTCTTACCGCTAACTCATTTATCGGCTTCTTATGTACCAGTTTCTTCCGTTCCCTCCTCAGGTCTAGGCCAATTCGAGTTCTTACCATCCTATGGTCACTACAGCGCACCTTGCTGAGCACGTCCACATCTTGTGTGATGCCAGGGTTAGCGCAGAGTATGAGGTCTAGTTCATTTCTAGTCTCTCCCTTCGGACTCCTCCACGTCCACTTTCGGCTATACCGCTTGCGGAAGAAGGTATTCATTATCCGCATATTATTCTGTTCCGCAAACTCTACTAATAACTCTCCCCTGCTATTCCTAGTGCCTATTCCATATTCCCCCACTGCCTTGTCTCCAGCCTGCTTCTTGCCTACCTTGGCATTGAAGTCACCCATCAGTATAGTATATATTGTTTTGACTTTACCCATCGCCGATTCCACGTCTTCATAGAAGCTTTCGACTCCCTGGTCATCATGACTGGATGTAGGGGCGTAGACCTGTACAACCTTCATTTTGTACCTCTTATTGAGTTTCACAACAAGACCAGTCACAATCTCGTTAATGCTATAGAATTCCTGTATGTTACCAGCTATATTATTATTAATCAGGAATCCGACTCCTAGTTCTCTTTTCTCCGCTGAGCCCCGGTAGCACAGGACGTGCCCGCTTTTTAGCACTGTATATGCTTCTTTTGGCCTCCTAACTTCACTGAGCCCTATTATATCCCATTTACTGCCCTCTAATTCCTCCAATAGCACTGCTAGACTCGCCTCACTAGATAACGTTCTAGCGCTAAACGTTGCCAGGTTCATATTCCAATGGCGGCCTGTCCGGAGCCAGGGATTCTTAGCACCCTCTGCTGCGTCGCAGCTCTGACCGCCGCCGTGGTCAGTTGCTCCGCAGCTGCTGGGGACTGAGGGCCGGGGTTTGATTGTTGTGTTCATATAGACCGTTTTTTCGTAGGCGCCGCCATATTATGAACGCAGTGGCGCCGCCTATGAGCAGCGCCATACTGGCTTGGGTGAAAGCGGTCTTTTGCATGGCAGGTATACGCTCGGCGGTAGGTTCTGGCGTTTGTTTTCGCGGTCGTGCGGTCTGTTTAGTATGGCGTGCGTCGTCTACGTCGTAAACGTTTCTGTGAGACGTGCTGAAGTGGTTTAAGGCGTCATGGCCGGAATTTCTGTTGGCGTTGAGGTGGACGGAACACGCAGCGCGATGGGTGCGTGCATATTTGAGCCTACAATCAGCCTCGGAGATCAATTGTGTATTTCTGAATGTTCCACTCACTAATGTGACCTATTGCAGTATTATCCTCTATTTCTGCGGTTTCGGAGCCATGAAACTGCGGTTTAGGAGCCATGAAACATACTCGACGATCGTAACAGCGTGGCTACCGTTCTACAACCGTGGGTACCGTGGGTACAAGCGTTCAAACTGTTCGCTGCAGGTTACATTGCGTGACTACTTGGTTTGATGGACGAGGTTTCCGCCCCTCAATAAAATATTTTTCGCAAGTAATAGCAGCATACCTTACAGTCTGAATTAAGCTTGTCCAGGAAAGGGACTGTTCACGAACTGCGCGAGCGTCCTAAGCAATGGTAGGTGCTGCATTACAGATATCTTTGCTCTATATACCGCCTGGTCCAAGCATACGGCTTCAGCGGTCATATAATTATAAATGTTGTGCGGCGTGACAATGCGAGGTCGTATTGCGGCGTTAGCCTGTTTTCTCTTGCTTTTGCGAGAAAGAAGCTGATAACCGAATTTTTTTTCGGTTGTGTTCGTTCCGTTCTCTACGACGCACTCACACGTATTACGGAAATTTTGTCCTCAAACATACGCATCGCATACTTTTTATGCGATCCCTCTCATATATTATGGCTGTATGCTGGCCAAAAAGGCAATGCCGAAGCGCACAGCTCACATATGTATCGTGCTGGTTCACCAACCGCAGTGATCTCTGTGTTGAGCAACGCCATCGGCCTCATGCAGGAAGGCTAGCGTAGACATATGGTAATTTGAAGCCTATACTAGACTTGAAATGCGCGAGGACGATGCCGGTACACCACAAATATTTGACAGCGTCTGCCGCTTAGATGTTTCGTGGTTGCCTTAGGTTGGCCGTGCACGAGCATGCGCTCTTATGCTTTATGTTTTACTCCCTACGCCAAGCGATCAGATAGTGAGCAGATTTACCATTTCGTGCTGCTAATGCAGAGACACCTGTTTTCTTTGTTGAATTAAAGCCGATATAAGCGAAATAGTTCACAACACATAAACACACCGTGACTGATAATGTGCGTACGCCGCGGCTGATAAAGCGCATCGCATTTTTGCTCCCCCAAGAGATATTTCCGCCTACTGTATAGTTACCGATGCACCGAAAGGCTTCCCCGACGGCCTTATATGAACGGACATGGCTAAATTTCACAAAGTACCATCTAAAACATCTCGAAATCGTTCCGCAGCACGCGACAGCAATACTTCCAAGCAGCGCCGCGCCGGATCGCCGAAGCCAGAGAGGAGGAGAGGCTCTCCGCGCGCCCCGTCCTCCTCGCCCGATGAAAAGGTCTATAGGAAGTTGTGACGAAGTACTGCACCAGGGTGGCCAATCCTGCTCTGGTGAGGGAGTGCGTTACCGGTTCTGGTCACCGGGATCAGGCCACATTCCAGGCCTGTTTATGCAATTTTACCAGCACGCGGATTTTTAAAAATTTTTTTTACAAATCCGGTGGAAAATTGCGCGGCACCGGGATTCGAACCACGGACCTCTTTGCACGTGAGGCGGGTGTTCTACCTCTACGCCACCGCTGCAATATGTCTTGGCCGCGCCAGGCCTTGGCCACGCCCCTTTTAATTGGGGGCGAAGGAAAGGGTGCTTCCCCCCTGTTGATAGAGGACGCGCACTTGTATTGCAACACACACGCACACCCTTGATTCAGTGGCGGGTATCTATTGTTCGTTCACAAGCACAGGAGAAAGGACGGCAGCCAGCCATACGGCGCTGTCGGCACACATACACAGCCAGCAATTCGTGGACCCAGGATTGCACAGAGACACCATATTTTTTTGAATATTCGCACCCCTGCCTTCTTAGCGAGCTTCTCAAGGCACGCGCGTGGCAGAAAATACACAGAGGTTCCCACAAAAAGCCGTCGGGGCATCACGGTTGCACCGACGACAAAAAGACAATAATCTCTAAACCTGCCTTCGACTTCTTTCGGCCGCTTGCCCGAGTGGCCGGCAATAACCGTCTTGCTCGTCGGTTACTATTCCTGCGATCTTTTGGTACCCGTTGATCGGTGCTTCTCCGAATCGAATAATGCCACACCGTGACATATATATATATATATATATATATATACTTACACAACTGTTCATGCATGGATACCATCATGGTTACAAGTATTTCTGTTTCAGTGTGGAAAAGTCTAGCATGAGTGCCAAAATTTGGATAGATGATCGTGCGTGGCTGCCGATATCTGTATCTCATCAAGTTATAATAGTGGCAAGATATCAAATTACGTAACAAGTTTAGTAGGTGATGCGGGATAAACCTGAGATTATAAGCTTGTTGAACCAATCGCTTTGTTTGAATGAATGTTTTTGCTTGAAATTGTCACCTGCCTATCTCATATTCATTCCAGATACCTTATTGGCATATGCGAAGAGTGCACACGCCAGCAAATGAATGCAAACAAATGAGCTCGCTCAAAGGCTCTGTTGGCTTGCACAGACATTGCGATCTTCAAGAAGAAATGGGGCTTGGTGAGTTTTTTGTCTTCTTATTGCTTGGCTGACTTCAGGTAATCACGTATATTTCCTGCTTTTCATTTTCAGCTCCTCTGATGGCCAAAACCAGGTTGTTCATGTTCATCAAATAGAGTACAAGTGAAAACTGACCTTCTTGTGTTTTTTGTTCGAAGAATATACCGAGTATCCATGTAACCTTTATATAGTATGAATTATTACTGCATGAAAAAGATTTGCTGGTGGTAGACAGAAAAGGAGAACGCTCAGCAGCAAAAGTTGAGCTCATAACACTCATACAAAATCCAAAAAGGTGGTTTTATCCATTATTCTGGCTAAGATATTTCTTTTACGCGTGCGATGCTCCTAATGCGAAGACGTGGGATCGTTCCCCACCTGCGGCAAGTTTTTTTCCATCCACTTTCACTGCCATTAATTTATCATTTCTTTCATTCAATCAGTAAGTACAAGGAACTTCCTCGATTTTGTCCTTGGTGTGTTTGTTGGCTTGTTGGCCCCTCGGTTAACCTCCTTTCTTCTCGTTATATATATATATATATTCTGCATTACAAGAGGGATGAGCCATTGTATTTTTACTTGCTTATGTGGGGAGGAGCCATTGCTGATGAAGATAGCTTTTGTTGACGCAGAACAAAAATGCAGGGAAGTCCAGCCATAAACAGCTTCGCTGGAAAATAACAACAGTATGAATGACAACAACAGCATATACAACAGCATCAGCAACAACATCAACCTACCCCCCCCCCCCCCCCCCCCAACTCCACCACCGCCACCAGCGACAACGTTAGGTGCTTTCGAATTTCCATCTGACAGTGACATTCCTAACGATTATATGAGTGATAACAATAATGGACAGCCCATTCCATAAGTCACTGAGTGCCGTATCTTGATGAAATGGGCCTGCAAGATATTTAAATTCATTCCCACTTTATTCCACATGGTAACACGTCACGAGAAGTAAAAAAAAAAATGTTCGAGCTTTCAGCAGCGCTTCGAGTTGTAGATTAATTAGGGTTGCCCCATGCTAGCATCTCGAGTAGCTCAGATGACAGCATTTGAGAAAACGGGTCTCTTGGCTACATCTCCCGAAACGTGCCATAGTCCACTCTGGCCCGCGCTTGCAGCCCACACCAGTGGACATTAAAGTTTCGTCTCTCTCTCTCGTAATTCGGTATGCTTTCCGTACAATTCCAACTTAATCTATGTGGATTCCATATAAATCCTCTTTTTTCTCTTTAAAAATTGTACCGAAAACATATGCATTAGTGGAACTTGGCAGAGTTTCTATATCACAGGAAAACCTTGAAAACTACGAAATAAAACAAAAGAAATATGATACTTTCCTATGCGTACAAAGATAATTCCGTATGTTAAATATTTCTGCGCTAATTTAGGCTAATACGTGCGCAAAGTAGCGACAGGCCGTAACTTCCAGGACGCTCACGCGTAAGCGAGTAGAGCTTTCCGTGACACATACTAGCTGACCTTGCTTTCTCCAGCAATTAGCATTTCTAAGATGCAGGTTGGCTGTCCCAAGCGCGCGATTCAGAACACGTCCCGGCCGCACAAGTCCGTCATGCATGTTGAAGACGCACTTCGAAGCGGACACGTGCAGTACTTGGCCCAAGGCGCGGTTATATGCAAGCTGCAAGACCTCGCAGCGCCGGCCTGCACTTTCGCAGGCGTTACGTGCGTGGGTTCGAGAAAACGGGACATTGCGTGGGCGTGTTCTTAATTTACAGTGGCGCGTGTCTCACTCGCCCTTGCCGAAACGAAGTATGACCTCGAACTTTGAAGCAGATACGCACTAACCAATCGGGGACAAGACAGAAGCTACAGATATGCTAACCGTTTCAGCGGTGACGCAAACATTTGTGCGCGTGACTTGTTTTCGCCGCACTGTAAAAAAATTTCCCTTGAGGAAACAGGCATTTTCTGGCAGCTGCCTTGCCAGAAAATTTCTGTAAAGCTCTGCTTTCTATTTTTCCTTTTTCTGTAAGTTCTTCCTGTTCTACATTAAGGGAAATCTTGTGTTTAAAGACAGTTATCTGTTTTGTATTAGAGAAAAAGTTCTGTTTCCTGCTTAGAATTTTTCTGTTATTTTAGTAATATTTTCTGTTTTATTCGACAGAAAATATATGCGTAAAACAATTATCTATTTTCAAGCACAGAAAATGTCCTGTTTTTTATTTATATTTTTCTGTTACTTCACTTTCTTTTTCTGTTCCACTATACAGAAGTTCAGCTTTATTACCTTAAAGGCCCCTTTCTGGGGGGCATTACATAAGGGGTGTTTTTTTTTATTTATATAACGAACAAGCAGAGAAGATTAAATAACATTTAAGATGATCACTAACAGAATCGTGAAAAGTAGATGTTGAAGCGATGATGGTTATGTCGCGAGGAAGGCCGTTCCAGTCTGTAGCTGCTCGATAAAAGAACGAGGCGGAAAAAGTAGTAGTACGCGTGATGGGCGGGCAACCTGAAATGGATGACTGGTGCGGTGAGATATGCGTGTTGCAGCTGTTATATAAGGTGGCTGATTTAGTGAATAATTAAATATTTTATGATATAGGACGAGACTGGCAATGCGTAGACGCTACGAAAGGGGCTGTAGTTCGGATTTAGCTTTCAAAGATGAAATGCTGATGTCATACGAGGATGAAGAGTGAATTAATCTAGCGGCGCGATTTTGAACTGCCTCTAATGCATTTATCAAATACGCTTGGTGCGGGCTCCAGACAGCAGATGAATATACTAATTTTGGCCTGATGGCTGACTTATAGGCGAGCAATATAACCTATGGGGCGGGGGCCAGGCGGAGATGGAGCTTTAAAAAGCCGAGCATTTTATTTGATGCTCAAATTATGTTACTAACGTGGGTACGCCATGATAAATCACAAAACGAGGTTACTCCTACATATTTATAACATGGTACTAATTCAATTAGGGCGTTAGCGATGGAATACTGGAAGCGTTGCGGACTATGGAAACGAGAAAACGACACGTTTGCATTTAGTAGGATCGAGGGACATTAGCCAGTTATCACACCAATTAAGTACGCTGCTAATATTTTCCTGAAGAGTAAGTTGATCATGAACGTTACTAAGAGTGTGGTAAATGACACAGTCGTCGGCGAACATTCCAATACTACAGGATACACGCTCGGGTAAATCGTTAATGTATATTAGGAATAAAAGAGGACCGAGGACAGTTCTTTGCGGTACGCGTGATGTGACCGGAAACGGTGTTAGACAGGTGGCTATTAACAAAGACTGATTGAGAGAGAGAGAGAGAGAGAGAGAGAGAGAGAGAGAGAGAGAGAGAGAGAGAGAGAGAGAGAGAGAGAGCTCTTTATTAAAAAACAGAGAATTTTGCCGGCGCGTATATAACCACTGGCATGATTCGTTAGAAATTGTTCAATCCATTGAAGAATGGTAGGATGTAGGTTGAGCTGTGAAAGCTTTAGTAAAAGACGGCGGTGTGGAACTTTATCGAAAGCTCTCGCGTAATCTAGAAAGATGGCATCAGTCTGCATGTTACGGTGAAGGTTAGTGTGCACGTCATGATGGAAAATCGCTTATTGCGTTTCGCAGGAGAGGCCCTTACGAAAGCCGTGTTGTGAAGAATGGAAGAAATTGCACGAGTCCAAAAAGTTCATAATTTGTGAATATATGACGTGTTCCATAATTTTTCAGGGCGCACTAGTTAATGAAATGGGCCGATAATTTAAGGGTGTGTTTTTGTTACCTGTTTTGTACACTGAAATGACCGTCCCGGTTTTCCAGTTATCTGGAATGATTTCCGAGGAGAGTGACTGTAAAAAATCAAAGATAAATACGAGGAACAAATTGATCTTACATTTCGCAGAAGTTTTGAATTAATCATGTCCAAACCAGCTGATGATGACAGTTTCCTATTATCAACAATGAATGCAATGCCTTCTTTGAAAAACGGGATAGATGGCATGGATGCTTCTATGTTAAAAGATGATAAATGTGATGGCGCGACAAGTTCTCTAGTAAAGACAGATGCGAATGCGTTGTTAAATATCTTCCCGCACTCATTGTCAGTGACAGGTTAGTAAGAGTCATTAATTAGTGTAATATTTTGAGCGTGCTTAGGATTTAATACTTGCAAAAATTGCCTGGGATTGTGGATTAGTAGTTTTGGTAAGTCATTGTTATAAAATGAGTGCTTGCCGTTCCTAACGGTAAGTATGATTTTTCACCATCGAGGTATTTTTCCAAGCGGTCTGATTGGTACTGTGTTTGGCTGAATGGAACAAACGTTTGTTTTTTGTTTTCTAGTTGTTTTAGGTGTGTAGTAAACCATGGCTTATTGCGATTACTATGAAAGCTGACCTTCGGAATAAACATGTTAGTGAGCGTATTTAATCTGTTTTTGAATGTGCACCGGTTTTCACGTATAGTGCGAGTATAAAACGTCGATTCGCACTCGGAAAAAAAATTTTTATGATCTTCCGTTATTGCATCATAGTTTCCCTTACTGTAAAGGCATATTGTTTTCGTGAACGTTTGCTTTGAAGTGGAATTAAGTGAGAACAGAGCATGTATGATTTTATGGTCGCTGATTTACAGGAGGTAATTGATGGATTATATGTTCTCAGGGCTATTAGTTAGTATCCGATCTAGGGTGTTTGCGGTTTCTTGCCTAACGCAGGTTGGTTCTGAGGCTAACTGACTGAGATTATACCCCTGTCACACGGCAAATCTAATGTCATTTACAACGAATGACATTCGCTGATAATGCCATTTGTTTGCTGTCACACGGTAAAGCGTAATGAGATTCGTCGAAAATGACATTTAGAAACGAATAAGTTGGCCAAACTCATTCGCATTCGTTTGGAACCGAATGTGTATCCTCGACACCACGAGTGTACCAGTGTTTCGCAAACAGTACATGCTTCTTTTTTATGCGAAGCATATTACTAGAGCTCAACCCAGCTCCTCAGGCGCGGCGGTGTCGCCTTCAATACCACGTGACACCGTGACGTCACGACAGAGGAGAAACAGGGCTCCAACTCGCGCCGTCGCGGCGGTATATAACCAGCTGCGGTTGCCTCTGCTAGACACTCACGAGGTGAGATGCCTCCTGGAGACAGAGCTGCTCGTTGGAATGAGAAGCGAAGGTTGCGGCGTGCTACAGAGACTGTTTCTAGGTGGCTTTGCTACGGCGCAGCGACTACGCGCCCCGCATCGGACGCGGTGAGCGTCGAACAACGCAGCGTTCGGCGCGACAACGAAATGTGCGCCTGAGCAAGCGCCGCACGCCTGAGCCGACGCCGACGACACCGGCTTTTCTGCGACACGAGCTCCTTAACGCTGTCGCGTTAAAATAAAGGCTAGTATGCTTCGCATTCTGGGCTTAACCTTAGCTAAGCCACAGCCTGTTCTTTTTGTTCTAACAAAAATCACTATTATTCTATCAATTTTATTACCTAATTATTGCTTTAACGACGTTGAAGTCCATCACGTGCGTAAATACAGAAAACTACTCTCATTCCAGTGACCAGAGAGCCGTCTTTAGCTTTCGCTGCAGCAGTCGTGCTGGTTCGCACCGGAGCATTGGCCGCGGCCGCTTCAATTTACTTGGCGTAAAAGCATGCGCGTGTTTTCCTGCAGCACGCGCCAAGAATGAGGATATTAGGAGCCCGCATGCACATCACAACGGCGATGACATGCAACTTGCCCTTCTCGTACCACTTTAGCAGATGTAGCAGACGCGCCTATCGTTCTCTTCGCCCTGTTGCTTGCCTTAGCTTTGGCTTGGCTTGACTCGACTTCGTTGGCAATGTCGACAAATTAGTGATCGAACGCCACGGTTTGAAAGCAACGATCACATATTCTAGCGGAATTTAGCATATTGGTAAATAATTATTGGACAAAAGTGGGTTTGCGGCGTCTTTTTTTTTTACTATCGTCATTGTCATCATTTTCAAATGACATTAGCTTTCGCCGTATGACAGCGCACTGTTATAATGACATTATTCGCAACAAATCTCATTTGCTGGAAATGACATTAGATTTGCCGGGTGACAGAGGTATAAAATTTAAACATATATCAATGAAATTCTTGACCTCCTCGTGACATGTTATGGAAGAAGCACCTAGATGTTGAAGAAGTGTGACGTGTAAAGACAATTTTCTATCGTGATGAATAATGGGCGAGCCAGGAGTGTCGCTGAAGCCAACGCTCTGCAAGGGCATTACTCTTCGTGAGGGCAGTTGCCGCCCACACGAAGAGAATTTCCTTTGTTGAAACGTTGACTGCGGCTGATATTTATGCGACCACTGATGCGACCACTGTTTATCACGTCTAGACTCCATTTTCATGTGAACGTCTTTAATGTTGGAGTTTTCTATCGCGCGTCACATAATCATTATAAAATAACAACTTTGTAATATGCAGCTGTTCTCAAAACGAAAATCAGCCTGCGTGTTCAAAGCTGAAAGTATTAAATTGTAGTGCACAACAGACAAAGGTCACACGTAAGGCTCGTGTGTGTCTCCGTTTTTACTTCAGTTTGCTTGCGCTGCTGTTAAATATGGTCAACACTTTTCCTCTCAGTGGCTGCAAGAAACAATTTGTAGTTTAGGACATTGTAGAAGAATATGAATTTTTGTTTTATTTTACATCAGAACATCATTGTATAGGTGAATATGAAAACAGAAATATGCAAACCCGTCGAGGGCGCAAGAAGGCATGCATGTAGGCAGTTTCTTGATGTTCTTTCTTTGTTTAGTTTGAGCCAAATGGTATCGTGTCCCACGCGTGGTGATTCAGTTCTAGATCTTGTACTGACTACAGATCCACAAAGTATGCATGTACGCGTCCTTGACTGCATGAGTGACCACAATGTTATCCACTGCGAGTACACCATAAAATATGAAAAACCTTGTAATGGAAAGATGGATGGATGGATGGAGTAACTTTATAGAAAGGTCCTGCGAGCTACGGGGCGCAAGGTCCCATAGAGCGGGCTACTCCCACGTTGGGACCGGGAGTTGTAACTCCCTGGCCGCATCGTGGGCTCGCTGGACGGCCCAGAGCTGCTCCGCCAGGTCCGTGCTGCGTAATGCGTCTTGTAGCCTGGCGGAGTCTTGATCCTTGTTTGCGTGGGTCCGACCACACGGCCAGAGCAAGTGATGTACGCCTAGTGTGCTATGGCAATTTTCGCAATGTGATGTTTTGTATAGGTCAGGCATGTAGTGATGTAGTCTGTTCTGCGTGGGGTACGTGTTTGTTTGAAGCATTCTGAACGTCAGGGCTTGAGGCCTGGTGAGCTTATTGTGAGGTGTGCTGTATATTCTGCGGTCTAGATAAAAGTGCTTTATGATCTCGTTATATGTGGAGGGAGGGTCCCGATTCTCGCTGGGATGGTCACGACCAGAATAGGTGGCGTCGCGGAAGGTTAGGTCTCGCGCGCTCCTGTGAGCCATCTCATTGAGATTGCAAGGGGCGTCCTCGATCTCTCCGAGGTGTGCCGGGAACCAGCAGATGGTGTGATGCTGCAGCGGTGCGGATCGATTGATTATTTGTAGGGCTTGTCTTGCAACTGTTCCTTTCTGAAAGGCTTTGACGGCTGAGCGTGAATCGCTGTAGACGTGGGTGGTGGTCGGGTCTGTGAGCGCGAGTGCGATGGCAACCTGTTCTGCTATCTCGGACTTGTGGGTCTTGACTGTGAGAGCGTTTCTCACTTGACCTTGCTTGTTGATCGCGGTGGCAACGAAGGCCTTCCTGGTTGGGTACTGTGCCGCGTCAACGAAACAGGCTAGGATTTTCTTGTCACGTATTTCGCGCAGGATGAACGATCCGCGTGCCAGCCTTCTGGGTTGATGGTGCGTGGGGTTCATGTTCCGCGGCAGTGGGCGAACCGTGTAGGAGTTGCGTGTGTCCGTCGGAACGCTTTGATAAAGAGTATCGATTACTGTGGTGTCATGGCCTAGTTTGGCTAGGATTTCTCTACCCTGTTTGGTTCTAGAGAGTCTTGTCCATTGAGCCCGTTCTTGAGCTTCGGCGATTTCTTCAAGTGTGTTGTGTACCCCCAGTTGCAGCAGGAGGTCTGTCTCGGTGTTCTTGGGGATTCCCAGCGCTTGTTTAACTAGCTTCCTCAGTTGTACGTTGAGTTTGTCCTTCTCCGCTACCTTCCATCTGTGCATGGCCGCCTCGTAGGTGAATTGGCATAGCGCAAAGGCGTGTGTTAGCTTGAGGAGATTTTCTTCCTTAAGGCCGTGTTGTCTGTTGGCTACGCGTCGTATGAGATTCAAGGCATTATTCGACTTTGTCACGATCTTCTCCACTGTAGCTGCGTTAGAGCCGTTGCTCTCAATGAACATCCCAAGGACTCTGATTTTGCTGACGTGTGGAATGGTTCCTCCGTCTTTTGTTCTTAGAGTAACGACGTGTGTGTCTCTGATTTCGTTCTTTGGTTTGGGACCGCTCCTCGATGGTTTGTAGACGAGGAGCTCTGACTTCGCAGGCGAACATCGCAGGCCAGTGGGAGCGAGGTATTCCTCGATCACGTCGATCGCTTCCTGCAGAGCGCTTTCAATTGATCCCAGGCTACCTCCGGGGACCCAGAGCGTTACGTCATCGGCGTATATCGTGTATTTGACGTTCTCGATTTGATCCAATTTAGGCCGGCTAGCGCAAGGTTAAAAAGCGTCGGAGAGATGACAGAACCCTGCGGGGTGCCCCTGCCTCCGAGTTTGTATTTCTGGGACTTGATTTCCCCTAGACGGAGGGTGGCCGTTCTGTCACTCAGGAATGATTTTGTATAAGCGTAGAGTCTCGTGCCGAGGTCGAGGTTGGAGATCGTGTCCAGTATGTAGTCATGTGATAAATTATCGAATGCCTTTTCGAGGTCTAGCCCTAGGATTACTCTCGCGTCTCTCGTGTCTGCGTCAATGATCTGATGCTTGAGGAGCTTCATGGCGTCTTGGGTGGATAGCCCGGGTCTAAAGCCGATCATTGCTGCGGGGTAGACATCTTTATCTTCGAGATGTTTCGAGAGCCTGTTTAGGACCGCGTGCTCGGCTACCTTGCCGACGCAAGACGTCAGCGAGATAGGTCTGAGGTTATTGATGTTGGGCGCCTTGCCAGGCTTTGGGATGAGCACGATAAGGGCCGTTTTCCAGTCTTCTGGTAGTGCTCCATTCCTCCAGATGTTGTTGATTTCCTCTGTGAGGGTTTCGATTGAGGTTTCGTCGAGGTTTCTTAGTGCCTTGTTTGTTACGCCATCCGGCCCCGGCGCTGACTTGCTGTTTAGGTTCTGAAGGGCCGTGCGTATCTCTTCGGTTGAGAAGTCCCGATCAAGCTCTGGGTTGGCTTTGCCGCGATATGCATCGGCGGTCGTGCCTCTAATATTTTTGGCCAGCGGGAGGTACTTGTCGGCGAGACGGTCAATGAGCTCATTTTCCGTAGTAATTTTGAGTTCCTCGTGCATGATCTTGTTCAGCGTACGACCCTGGTCCGCTTTGGTTTTGGTTCTATCTAAAAGATGTTTGAGCAGGTGCCACGTCGTCCCGCTGTTGATGCGGCCGTCCGCGGCGTCGCACACCTCGTTCCATTGCTGGTTAGATAGTTGCGTGCAATATTCTGCAATCAGCCGGTTGAGGGAAGAAATTCTTTTCCTGAGCTGTCGATTGTGTCTTTGTTCTTTCCATATCCTGGTGAGCGATTGTTTGGCTTCGAGCATGTGGGCCAGTCGGCTGTCCCAGCTATGAACGGGAAGATCTGTCTCTATTTCTTTCGTGGCCGCCTTAATGTCGGCCTTTAGTTGCGACGTCCATTGTTCCATTGATTCTTTGCCTGTTCGACGTTCGTGTCTGAACTCGCGGAACTTGTCCCAGTCGACGTACGTCATTTTCCTGGGTCCTCTGGATGGGGTGTCAATTGTTGTCTCAACAATGTGATGATCGCTGCCGAGATCCTCGAACAGGTTGTTCCACTGATAGTTTGGAACGTTGCGGACGAAAGTGAGATCTGGCGTTGTGTCGCGGTTGACCGAGTTACCCGTTCTTGTGGGGTGCTCGGCGTTCGTGATGAGCGTTAGGTCAAGTTCATCGGCGTCGTTTAGCAAGTCCTTGCCTTTGGCTCTGCTGGCGACGTATCCCCAGGCCGTGTTAGGGGCGTTGAAGTCCCCGGCCACGATCACGGGGTTGTCGCCGGCACGGTTGCGGGCGAGCTGGAGTATTTGTTTAAATTTTTGTGCTCTGTGCTTGGGGCTGCTGTAAACGTTTAGGATGAATATGCTGTTGGCGTTCTTGGCTCTAGGGAAGACTTCCGTGAGAATGAATTCGCAATTCCTGCGGTCGTGATTAACGTTGTGTGTCGTGTGGGCTAGCTTGTTGCTGACCAACGTGGCGATACCTCTACATTTGTGTTGCGGTGTCGTTGCGGTCACGTCATAGCCGGGTAGCGAAGGTGTAGCGGTATTTGTCTCTTGTAGGAGAATGACTTGGGGTTTGTCTTTTTTGGCTCGAATGTATTGCTGCAGGGGGGCCTTTTTACCGACGTAGCCCCTACAATTCCATTGCCAAAGGCGAAACGTTTCAGTTTGCACAGCCATCTTTGTTGTTGGCGTTGGGTGGCCCTTGTGAGGCCACGTTGTTGCTATGTCTATCGAGTGACAACGCCCGAGGTAGCTTGGTGATAGCAGGCTGTGACGTCACAGGCGGGTGGTCTGCCATTTCTAGCACGTTGAGCCTTGCACCATGGATGTTGATCGTCTCCATCATGTGGTTGATCTGTAGCGTTATCTTGTCGTAACCTTCCTTGAGGGTCCCTACTCTCGTCGCAAGTTTGTCTTGCCCTTCCTTTAGTGACGCGACGGCAGTTGCAAGCCCGCTGAGCAGTTCCTTGATTTCCCTAATGTCGCTGTCCGTGCCCGATGGATGTGTGTTTGTCACGGCTTTTCTCTTATGCGGATTGCGCGTGGATTCCGCGACCGGTACTTCCACTACCATGGGTTCTGATGTGACTTCGGTTTGATTAGAGTCGGGGGGTGGTGGCGTTTTGAGTTGTCTGATTTCCTCGACAAGCTGTGTGATGCTTTGCCTTAACTCTTTGTTTTCGTGTTCTAGTCTTTTAATCGTATTTGCTATTTCTACTTGCTCTGGCCGTGCCATCGGACTCACCTGGCTGGCGGCCTGCTGTTGGTGCTGCTGTTCTTGTAGCTCCTGTTGTTGGTGCTGCTGAACTCGTTGGGCCCACGTCAACCGGTCATCACCGCCAACTCGTGGGCTGGGGGCGAATCGTATCCTTGACGAGGATCTCTGGCTCGGGTTCCTGGAGCGTCCTCGCGATCGTGACGACAGGCGACCGCGGTTCCTCGATCTCGAGCGGCCCCGCTCGCCGGACAAGCGAGCATCTGCGATGGCGGCCACGTTGTGGTTGATGGCGCTACACTCGGCGTCCTTGAGCGGCGGGAAGTCGTGCTGACTCAGGGCGATTGGCCATATGATCTCGTGGTGCTGTTGCTTGCGTTTGCTGCAATTTTTCTTTCAACTCGTCTTCTTCGGACGACGTAGGGGAGTTGGAAGCGGTTCTTGCATTCCTTGCTTGCCGTGACATGATTTCCCTCGCAGAGCGCACATTTGATCGAGGTGCACACATGATCTGCGTTAGGGTTAGCTAGTCCACAGCCTTTGCAAATTGCGTCGTCAGGCGAGGGGCATACGTCGGCACGATGGCCGAGTCTGCCGCACACATGGCACATGGCGATCTGCTTGCGGTAAAGGGAACACTTGATCAGGGCGTTGTCGTATCTGACATAGTTCGGGACTCGAAAGCCGTCGAAGGCGATGATGACCGTGCCAGTTTCCTTGATTCTCTTTGCCGCCAGAGCGAGCGGGTTGCGTGGGTTGACGATCTTGCGGTTTATGGAGTCCTGCGTCTCATCGAGCGGAACCCCTCTTATAACGCCTTTGCATGTTTCGTGCGGCGCCGTCCTATATGCAGTGGTTTCAAACGTTTGCTCTCCTATGGAAATGCTACGGATCCTGAGGTATTTTGCTGCGTTCGCTTCGGACGGTGTGCTGACCACCATGATGTTCTGCTTCAAATTGGGGCATATCGTGTCCTCGCTTCGCTCGGTAGATTCGATGAAAGCAGCCATGCAAATTGCTTTGGTGACCGGAAGTTGGCCTACCTTGGCTATGTTGATACCGCCACGTATGCGAATCACGATCTTGATGTCATCTTGGGGCAGCGCGGGCATCCTGCTTGCTTTGATCAAGGCGTTTCTGGCTGATGAGACAGTTCCGTTCGTATTTCCTCCCTTTCGTTGATGGTTAACGAGGTTGGGCTGGCTCAACGCAGTCTTGATTACTGACGGGCGCGGCGCCACGATAGTCCACCCTGCGTCTGCGGTGAAGTCTTCCGGGCTCATGTCTTGCCCATTGACTTCGTATGCCATCGCTGTAGGGTCGTTGTTGGGTGGAAGGCTCGTTTGTTGTGATCGCTGGAGGCCACCACAGCCGGGGTGGGCGCGGGGACGTCTGGGGTCGGCGGCAGCTTGGTCGGAGTCGAGACGTGGGTTAATGGCGGCGGCAGTACTCGCCGTTATGCTTAGAGCCCGAAGCGGGGCGGCGAGAGCTGAAATCACTCGTAAAAAAGTCCAGAGGTCATGCACTTGCCGAAATGTGGTCTCCCTAAGTAGAAGAGAACTTCAAGAATCCGATTCCGAGTAGAAAAGGCACAAAACTGGGCAAAAGGCACATTTAAATTGGCGAGAAAGCGGGAGCCGGCGCGAACGCGTCCGCAGCGAGCACATGCTTCTTCTTCCTCCGTAATGGAAAGAAAACCATATACGATTACCACAGCGCATGTAGGCGGACTAAATAATGACCTAATAACATTTTCTACGCAGGTTTTATTGACCTTTTCCGAGCGTGATACAAACGAAAATTGCCAGATCTTTCAAAAGACGCTCACTGAACTTGAAAGATATAGTCCAAGAATTACTATCACATCTTCAAATAAAAACACGTGGTTTACAACACATGTTAAGCGGTGCATTAATAATAATAATAATAATATAGGGGGTTTTACGTGCCAAAACCACTTTCTGATTATGAGGCACGCCGTAGTTGGGGACTCCGGAAATTTCGACCACCTGGGGTTCTTTAACGTGCACCTAAATATAAGTACACGGGTGTTTTCGAATTTCGCCCCCATCGAAATGCGGCCGCCGTGGCCGGGATTGCATTAATAAAAAGAAAAGAATGTATTCAGAGGCAAAGCATCCGACCTCTGCCGACGACTGGGAATGCTGTCTTGAATAGGCAAGACTTTGCAAAGCAGAAACTGAAGCAGCGAAGGAAAAGCTTTACAACTACGACTTATCCCAAATGTTAAAAAAACAACTGTAAGAAATTTTGGGAAACAGTCAATCCGAAATCATCGTAATCATCCCTTGTGTCGATAACGAAAGATGGTGAGCCTCTTCCGCCGTCCGATGTTGCGGAAGAATTAAACACGTTTTTCTGTTTGGTTTGCTCATCAGAAGAACCAGTGCCACCAGATCTGAACTTTTTCAGCTTAAACGCTTCAATGAATGACCTCATAGTCACTCGCGAAGGTGTAGAAGCCGCTGTAGAGCGTCTACCAGTCAATTCGGCACCCGCACCGGGTGACATTTGCGCAATATTGCTAAAGCTTACAAAACCAGCTATATCACATGTCTTGGTTGCTATTTTTCAACAGTCAGTTGATACAGGATGCGTGCCTGACGCCTGGAGGTGTGCACGCGTGATTCCCATTTTTAAGTCTGGTCATCCCTCCTTAGTCTCAAACTACAGGCCCATCTAATTAACAAACATGTGTTGTAAATTACTAGAGCACATCATATCATCCCCCGTCATGAAATTTCTATCAGATCACTATTTCTTCTCTAGCAATCAGCATGGTTTCCTTCGTGGTCGTTCCTGTGAAACCCAACTATTCGAATTGGTAACTGCCCTCCACGAAGCCGTTCATGGTGGACTAAAAATCGATGCTATAGTTATTGATTATTGAAATTAAGTTAAGTTAAGTTATTATTGAAGTTAAGGAACCTTAACATAAACAGTAGGATTACAAATTGGATAGCTAAATTTTTAACCAACCGAAGTCAATCAGTCTACGTGAATGGGTACTCATCTTCACTTTCGCATGTAAAATCCGGTGCACCACAGGACTGGGTCCTGGGTCCAATATTATTTCTGATCTATTTAATGACATAGGACACACTTTACATTCTACTATAAGGTTATGCGCAGACGAGTGTATCATCTACAGACGAATTAGTAACGCCGAAGACGAGAACTCATTACAGGTAGACCTCGACAAACTCGCATTTTGGTGTTGCCAGTGGCAAATGGAAATGAACATTTCTAAAACTAAGGCCATGACGTTCACGAGAACACAATCCGGAATTGAGCTACTACATTACACGATTCAGGGAATCCCTGTTGAGAAATTATCCACATTTAAATATCTCGGAGTTCATTTATCCTCTGATTTATCTTGGAACGAGCACATTAATACCACAACCAGTAAGGCATCCACAACACTCGGCTTCATTGAACGTAACTTATACTTGGCGAACTCTGCTACTAAGTTATTAGCATACAGTACACTTGTTCGTTCAAAGGCAGAGTACGCATCCATTATTTGGAATCCGCATCAAACCTATCTGATCGATCAGCTTGAAGCAATACAAAATAAAGCAGCAAGATATATCACAAAAAAATACTCGCGAAACTACAGTGTTACGGATATCAAGGAATCACTCTCGTTGCCCTCTCTTCAAAACCGCCGACTAACAACATTGTTATCACATTTTCACGAGCTTTATCATAGCAGATCCCCGTTCCGCGAATCTTACATCAATGGAGCTCACAGTATATTTCAGTGTTTTGATCACCCATTTAAAGTGCAACCCCTTTTTGCTCGCACTAATCTGTACCATCATTCACCACTACTTTTGGCAATATATAATTGGAATAAACTACCAAGGGACATTGTATCTACCATTAACCATGATGTTTTTGTTAACAAGTTGAAGGTTTTCCTAAATGTGTGATTATTTCTTTGTTGAGTGCTTACTTGCGTAGTTATTCTTTCTGTATATAATTATGTGACTGTATCTTGCCAATGTTCTTTTTTACACGTTTGTAATTGTAACTGGCTCCCCCCCCCCCCCCCATGTAATGCCCGAATGGGCCTTTAGGGTATACGAATAAATAAATAACAGAAGTGCTTATGCGCACTAGGTTCAGAAAGCAAGCAGGATCGATTTTCCTCCAGGTTTCATAATAACTTAAAAGTCAATTTCCCAGGCTATAGATAAGCTTCAGTTTGCCATGGATCGCGCGCATACGTAGAGAAGGAAGAACAGGAAACAGTAAAGAACAGGAAAGTGAAGTAAATAAATACGCACATCTGTGTATGATAGGCACGATGGCCAAGTTACGGAACTCTCCCAACCCTATCAGTTAAATTTGTAAAATTTGTTGCGGTATCTATTCATGCACAGATAAGTTGGTGGTGGTGGTGATGGTGAATTGTAGCAACAGGCGGGTTTAGCCTGGCGAACAAGGCCGGCAATTGCTCCGCCCGAGCGTCTCGCACAATACCGCTGAAGGGTTTCACCATGTGTCCTTCAAACCAGTCTCTCTTAAAAACTCGATGAGGAGACGTGAAGTTTCTTTTCGGGCTATAACTGATCCCGCGGGAAATATAAGGTGTTGCAGGCGCGCATGCGGAAGGTTCTTGCTTTGCAGATTCTTCAGGAGAGTGTCTCTTTCATCTTGGAATTGCTGGCAGGACCACAAAAAGTGCTCAATGTCTCCTGTCTCGTTGCATGCCGAACAGTTCGGAGAATTGATTCGCCCCGTTTTAAATAACCAGGCCGGTGTATTTGCAGATCCTGTCCTTATTCGATATAGAAGTGTGGCTTCCTCTCGGTGCAATCGCTTGGTTACGCAGGGCATATGCGGTGGAACCCAAAGCGACGCAAAGTGATTTCGAATGTCAGATTTTTGCACTTGATTACTCTTTGGGGCCTTGATTTTGGGAGGATGATAGAGCGCGGCGTATGCAAGCGCATCAGCTTTTTCGTTTCCTGAGATACCAATGTGGGAAGGAATCCATTGAAACTTTACTGTGAAGCCTTTGTTGTTGAGCTCTTTCACGATGGCTAGTGATTTGCGTGGGAACTTGAGGGATGGCAAACCACGGTATATTTGTTGTAATGCGGCCTTTGAGTCCGTAAGGACAACCACATTCTGCGGAGGCAAAGTCTTTAATTTGCGCAGAGCAGAAGCTATTGCTGCGCCTTCCACAACTGTCGACGAGGCTATACAGTCCAAACGGCCAGACCACGTATATCTTAGAGAGGGAATATAGAATGCAGCTGCACAGCGGTCTTCGTCTGCTTTGACAGAGCCATCTGTGTATACTTGTAGGTGACTCGGGTAAATCGTGTTCAGGTGTTCCAGGACTAATGACTTGGCTTCTGCAGATGGAATGCAGCTCTTTGATTGCAATCGTGGTACACTTAAGTTGCATATGATGTCCTCGAATGTCCAGGGTGGTTCTATCCTTTCCCTTTGTCTCGAGCAGCGCAATCCTAATACGCGAAGCGTGTTCAATGCTGCATAAAAATGTGAGCGCGGCCTGTTACCTATACGTCGTAAGAGCGCTCTACCGGGCGTAGACTCACTCAATCGTAGGAGCTGGATCATCAGAGCCTGGGAAGCCTGAAGTCGTAGAGGGCGTGACTCAGCTTCGTAGAGCACTTTCTTGTTTGACGCTGGCTGAGGGACTCCAAGGCAAAGTCGGATACCTTTTCTGTGGATGGCTTCTAAGCGCTCGTATTGGCTGTCTGAGGGTGACATCAGAGGTAGCTGATACAGGATTCGACTTGTAACCAACGCTGTATGTAGCCGTAGCATGGACCTCGGGTGGTTGCCCCAGCGTATGCCAGCGACTCGCTTGAGCACATGTAGCCTGGGTGACGATGACGCCACAACGTGGTCAACACCGCGGCGCCAGAGTAGCCTGTGGTCTAAGGTAACGCCCAGAAATCGGACGTTGGTGACTTGTCGAATCTGGTATCCGTCCAACTTCAGCGTCAAACGTGTAGATTTTCTTTTCACTCCAGGAAATAGTACGAATGATGATTTTTCTGCTGATAGTGATAATCCAATCGTTGCCAAGTGGCCCTGAATGGCTTTTACTGCTCCCTGGGCTATTCGTGCAAGGCGGCGATGCTGGTAGCCGGAGACCCAAATGCAGATATCATCGGCATATATAGATATCTTCACTGGTGTTCGATGGTTTAGTACTGTTGGGAGGCTACTCATGGCAATGTTAAATAATAAGGGAGATAAAACACTCCCCTGTGGCACACCACGAAATATACGTATTTCATCGCTCAACGTGTCGCCAAGACGAACTCTGATGCGACGATCATTGAGGAACGTATGTATGAAGTGCAAGAGATGACCCGTGACGCCTATAACTTGCAACTGGCTGATGATGGCTCTTTGAGACACGTAGTCGTAAGCCTTAGAAACATCCATGAAAACAGCAAGTGTCGACAGGCCATCCGCACTGTAATGTTCTATGTGGCTTAGAAGGTCCAGTACATTGTCTTGAGCGCTTAGACGCTGCCGAAACCCAGTCATGCACGATGGTAGTTTTCGACCCTCCTCGACATACCAAGTGAGTCTTGTGCACGCCATCTTCTCCATTAGCTTCGCTGCACACGAGGTCAGTGATACCGGTCTGTATGAGTCCAGAGCTGCAGGATTCTTTCCAGGCTTCAGAACCGGTACCACCCATGCTACCTTCCATAAATGTGGGATAGCCCCACTGGCCCAGACTTGGTTAAAAAATGCCAGCAAATCACGCCGTCTCTCAACCGGTAGGTTAGTCAGCATCTGATTACTGATGAGGTCAGGTCCCACCGCACAGCGACGTCGGAGGCTGCTCATAGCTAGTTCCAGCTCTCTGAGTGTGAAAGGAGCATCCATTATAGACGACGATAGCGGCGGTGGCGGGTTGGTTGTGCCAGCTGACCTTCCGGAAGAGTATATTTCAGCGAAGTCATTCGCAAGGCAAGCGAGTGTCTTGCCTAACTTCAATGCTAGGGCTTCAAATGGCTTGTTTGGTCGAAAGTTTCCAGCAAGGTTATTAACGACCCACCATATCCGTGGAACTGGCGTGAAGACCGATAGGCTTGCACAAAATGATGCCCATTGATCTCTTCTTAGTTTCCTTGTATAACGTCGAATTACTGCGTTAATCCTGTTATATATAGTCTTAATTGATGGGTTGCCTTTCGTCCTCATCAGCCTCCGTTCCGCTCTTCTACGGGCAGCGCATAGATTTTTGAGCTTTAGATCGGGAGCGGGGAAGTGGTCGGGTAGCTTCAGCTCAGCGGTAGCCAATCTCTTGCTACGTAGCATGTCCGCGAACAGGTTTCCAGATGATTCGCTTAGGCCGTCCCTGTATGTATCCCAATGCGTCACAGGACAGGATCTTCGGCCGTTGGTGCGATATCCAGCAATGTTAACGAAGACAGGAAAATGATCACTGCCCATTCTATCTTTACTAGTCGTTGACGATGCGAGGATGTCCGTTGAGTGTAACGTCAAGTCAATGACACTGTAAGAGGCCGGTGGTCGAAAAAACGTTGGCTGTTTGTCATTTGCCACGCAGAGCCCCTCGGTGTTTAAAGCTCTAACAATTTGCTTTCCACGTGCATCAGTCGCCTTGTCGCCCCAGAGAGTATGGTGCGCGTTGAAGTCGCCACATATAATCCTAGGAGCTGGGCAGCGGCTGCAGAGGTCTCTGATAATTTCTCCCATCGAGACCTTCAGGCGAGAGCTCACATACACAGAGGCCACGCTGAGGCTTCGATTTCCCAGCCGCACTTGTACAGCAGTGACTTCTAAAGCACTGCTGCAAATGTCTTGAACTGGAAGAACGTAATGTGGTATTTCACGTCTCACATATAGCATGGCGCTTCCGTTCGGAAATGTTGGAATACTTTGGTTTCCATGTGCGACGTAACCAGCAATTGTTCTGGAACCTGGAAGACCAGCCTCGGACAGGGCCAATATTGGCACAGGCATGTTGCGTAAGAAAAGCGACAGTTCAGGTAAATGGCACGCAAGACCCGCACAGTTCCATTGCATAATAAGTGGCACCTGTGGACGAGATGGTGAACATTGTGTCCTGACCGCATCCATATTGTTAGGTGCTTTAAGAAGAGGTAGAGCTGAGAATCACTGACTCGAGAGCGAGGACTACTTCGAGCATTTCCTTCATCGAGCTAGCCGGCATCTTCTCTATGTGTGATCGCAAGGCCTTGAAGAGAGCACGTAGCACCTGCTGACAGTTCTCCTGTGGTGTGTTTTCATCGCAACGCGATTGGGGTCGCTGCAGTACAGACACATAACTTCGCTGTTCCGGTTGTTCAGCAGTCTTCTCTTCTACGGGGCCTCTGTTCATTGATTTGACTGTTTTAGCCTGTCCACTGCGCGATGGCACCACTGTGTCCTGGATTCCTGGAGAAGGCTTCAGGCTTGGAAAATCAGTTTCACTCTTTGAGCTCAATTTCATTGCGTCTGACTCTCTGTGTCTTTCTGTCGTTTTCTTCGTCGTATTTTTCTCATCGTTCCCTGTTGGCCCCAAGATAAACGTTTTCTTACGCTTTATTGCTTCAGCCCGCGTAGGACACTTGCTATAACTAGCTGGATGACCACCACTACAGTTTGCACATAGAACGTTCTCTCTGCACGCGCATGTTTTGAAATCGTGCGGTCCTCCACATCTCTTACACCGCTGCTCACCACGGCAGTACTTGGCCACATGTCCATAGCGCTGACACTTGAAGCACCGAGGTGGTGTCTCAACGTAGTCAATGGTCTCGTGTCTTGTGAAGCCCAAGTTGATCTTCTCTGGACGGTCTGTATTTGGAGCGAACGTAAGAACCACGGAGCTGGTTCGCCTGGACTCCCAATCGGTTTCGGAAATTTGGACGCGTCGCATGACTCTCCTTGCATGGTAAACTCCTTGTGGTTTAAGGTATAGCAACAGTTCCTCGTCAGTGTACCACTTCGGTACTCCTCTAATAATGCACGTGTTTTGCAGGTACGAATTGGGCACGCGTGCTGAGATTGCAGTCCCTGAGATCGACTTGCAGCTGAGAAGGGAATTCACATGCTCTTCTGTCTGTACATCTAGAAGCAGGGCTCCTTGAGCAGTAAATCGGCTCCTAACTGGCGATGCGCCAAGAATTTTTTCAATATCCGTAGACAGAACAATGGGATTTACTTTTTTGAGGTCGGCTCCTTCTGTAGCAGGCGTAACAATCACTGGGATTCCGATGGTCCTCTTCTTGCGGTGACGCACAAGCCTGAAGCCTTCATCGTCCAGATCTGTGATGTCAGCTATGTCACAAGCGTCAATAAGCGTAGACTCGTCGTCTGTTTCTGTAGCCTTGTATCGCTTACAGTCACGGTTGCTCTCAGGGTCAGTCGGTGGCCTCTGCCCCGGTGTCAGGTCAGGCGTAGTCATGACGGGGCGCTCGCCGCTACCAGATCGGGCTCTTCTGCAGGCTCCTATCGAAGCGACGGGAGGCGAAGGCCCCCCCGGCCTCCGGTAGGGAAGGTACCTTGGCGAGTCGTCCGACGTCTTCGACAAATCTATTTGACAAAACGTCGAAAAAATTCAAAAACACTAGGGAGCGAGACAGCAGTGTTGTTGTTGTTGTTGTTGTTGTCCTTAGTGGCCGTGGCACATACCCACAGTGGGGGATTGGCCAAGAATCGGGCGGTTTAATTAGGAGCCTAAAAATAATAATGATAACAAGGGAGTTAACAATTTGGGCGTGTGAGTTTAAAAGTAAACGTTTTGTGTTCGGAGAAAAAAGAAATAATCAGATGAAAACCGGGTATAAGATAATAATAATAACAACAATAATAATTAATAAAAGATAAGAAATAAAAAAAAACTATGGTTGGGAGGGAGAACGATCAATCTAACAAGGAAATCGATTGGTTTCAATGAGGTAATTTTGCATCGCCAAGCAAACATTTCTGTTGCTGAACCCAACAATGGAGGCTCCAAAAGATAGGATCACAGGCACTGATAAAGTTAGACCAATAGAGCGAAGCGGGATTTCGAGTAGTCGTTTTCTTATAATAGAAAAACGTCTGCAAGACAACAAGAAATGGTCGATTGTCTCCGCTTCGCCACAGAATGAGCATAATGGTGAGGGGACCAGACCAGACCTGTGGAGGTAGAAGTTCAATGCAGGTATACGGCAGCGCAGCTTCGTGATGGACACTTCAATTTTCCGTGTTCGGCAAAAATCTCTGTTCCAAGGGTGCAGGAGATGTCCGTAATCCGCAGAGTTAGTAATTGCGGAGCCTGATACTGACTGTATAATGATACTCCTGCGAAATCTAGCTGCAGTAACATAAGCAGTCAAAGGGCAGCAAGGAAGAATCGGGCCACTTATCGATGCCTTGGCTAGAGAGTCTGCAATTTCATTAATGATTAGTCCTTTATGGCCAGGCACCCAAATCAAACGCACGCTTCTCAAGTAACCAGGTACCAATGATTGAAATGTCCTCATCACGCGAGAATCACTAGACGCAGTAAGGGATGAGCACAATGATAAAGAATCAGTGACTATCACGGCTGACGTAATTGATGGTCCTAATTTGCGTAATGCCAGCACCACGGCCATGAATTCGGCTAAAAAAATCGGTATGAAGTCTGGCAGTCGAAGAGAAAATGTCCAATCGAGAATCGGGGAAAAGATTCCTACACCTGACTTTTCTTCACATTGTGAAGCATCTGTAGCAATTATAACGTTTGTTTGAAGGTTTTTCAGGTGATCTTGTAATATACCGTCTAGAATACGGTGTGGAAGTAATTTTGCATTATTAGGAAAGATGTCATCAAATTGAATATCCGTGGCAACAGCTCTGTCGGTAATAGGAAGAACATCGCATATGCGCACGCCCAAAGAGTCAAGTAATTTTTGTACAAATATGATTTGCGGATTATGTAGTCGCGGCCAGATGACACCGAAAAACAACGCAGGTTGTGAAATAAAGATTATTTGCGGATGGCGCAGTGGCGATTCGTAAATCCTTAAGAACGTCTGCACCGTCAAAAGCCGGAACCTGCACGAAAGTGGCGGAACACGGGATTCTAGATAAAGAATAGAATTTGCAACAAATTTAGGAAGACCTAAACACAGACGTAATGCTTCTCTTTCTAAGAGGATTAGAGGATGGGACATGTAGGCTGGAGCTCCAGAGAAGAGCACGCAACCAAATTCTAATACAGGGCGAACGTACATACGATATATCATTAGGAGTGTATCTCTTCTCAATCCTATTCGACGACTGCTCAGCCTACGCAATATGCCAATTGCACGGGTACCTTTCCCAGTCAAATGAGCTATGTGTGAGCGCCAGTTGAGAGAGGCGTTATAAATAATTCCGAGGTATTTAACAGATTCCACCTGTGGTATGTCTTGAAGGTGGTAAGACAATGAAATGTGCACTATGTCACGTATCGGAAATACGAGAACAGCACATTTGCTGGCATTAAGGGTGAAGTGACTAGCATCTAACCACCTCTCCAGATCATAAAGGTATGCTTGCAGTCGTTGGTATAGCGTGTGGATGTCGTTTGCAGATGCAAAAAACGCAATATCATCTGCATAAACATAAGTAGTTATTTCTTGATGACAAGGTAGTGTGCTCATGAGAATATTAAAAAGTACCGGGGAAAGAACTGAGCCTTGCGGTACGCCTCTCGTTTGTTTGTGTCTAGAAGAAGAAACGCCGCTTTCGTAGCAATAGAATTCTCTTTCACCTAAGAATGACCGAATCCACGCTACTATATACCCAGGAACACCACAGGAAGTTAACCGATTGATCAATATTGTGTGCTCCACAGTGTCGTATGCTTTAGCGATATCGAGCGTCACTAAGGCAGCGTATTGCTTATGACGTCGAGCGAGTTGTATTCGGCTTTCTAAGTCGACGTGGGCATGCCAGATGGAGCAGCCGGCCCTGAAACCAATCTGACAGGGACTAAGAAGAAAATTATCATTAATAAATTTCATGATGCGACGGTGAAGAAGCCTCTCAATGAATTTTACTACGTTTGATGTAAGCGCAATGGGCCTAATGTTCTCTAATACATACCTTCCCTCTTGTTTCTTGAGCATCAATATTACCTTGGCAAGCTTCCAGTGCAACGGAATCCATGCATATTTAATTGAATAATTCACCAGGTCTAAAAGAACGCTAGGCGATTCCTGTAACAGTATTTTTAACATTGCATTTGTGACGCCATCAGGGCCAGGGGCTG
This sequence comes from Dermacentor albipictus, assembly GCF_038994185.2. Lineage (NCBI taxonomy): Eukaryota > Metazoa > Arthropoda > Arachnida > Ixodida > Ixodidae > Dermacentor > Dermacentor albipictus. Next base: position 472,390,171 of record NC_091821.1, read on the forward strand.
AATTCGGTAAACGTAGTGAAGTCTCATTTAGTTCAGCTAAGGAAATTGGAGTAAAGTCATCCCAAGGACCTAATGTAGATTGAATAGCCGGAAGCCTGGTCGTAAATCGATTTTCTAAGCCTTCGGCAATCCCTTCTAGGGAGGCGCTCAGTTCCTGCGGGGTCAAAACAATTGAATCTAATGTTAAGGGTGTTGGTAGCACCTTCCTAGCACGAAGGAATGAAAATAAAGCACGCTTATTTTTTGAATTAGATAGATAATCGTAATGTCTAATATCGTATTCCTCTTTGGCTCGATTAACAGTACGCTTAAATACACCAGCATAAAACTGATAATTTTTCCAATTGGTCGGGCACTGATTATGCAGAGGCATTTTCCAAGCGGCCTTTCTTTTTCTATAGTCCCGCGTGCACTCATTATTCCACCAACGACAAGCGGTGCCTTTAGCCGAAGGGATGAAAAATTCAGCTTGCTTGCGGGAATCCTCTAGAATTGAGCAAATGGTTGAAGCGATTTCCTTATCATTGGCATTGGCAAGTTTCGAAACGGCAGAACGCAAGAAAGTCTTAAATTTCGTATGGTCCATAAATGTGCATGCCTGGTAATCTAAAGATGTTATTTGACAATTGATTTCAAATGACACAGGAAGATGATCGCTGTTGGCTGCTGATTCAACCGCTACCCACGACAAAACCTTGATGCCAGCGCTACAAAATGTCAAATCTAACACTGAACGGAAGGGTCCTCTAACAAACGTTACTTGTCCTGTGTTCTGACATGAAAGGTGACTATCAATGGTCCACTCCCAAAGTCGCTTACCACACAAATCTGTTTTTTGTCCCCACGACACGTGATGTGAATTAAAATCCCCCACAAACAAAATTTCTTTTCTACATGCAGCCACAGCCCTATCAAGTTGACGCGTACTTTGCACACCGCTGGGGAAATAAGCATTTATAATTGAAAATGGATGGTATCCTGGGAGACATAAATCTATGGCCAAAATTTCACAGTCGCAGTCCATGATTTGAAAAGAAATTTTTGCCTTGTGACAAATTTTACTGGAAACAAGTATCATTAATCCTCCACCTCGCGAGTCTCTATCTAATCGGAAGGACCGAAAACCTTTTAAATGAAAATTTTTCTCTGGTGAAAGCCACGTTTCTTGAAGAAGTAAGATATCTGGATTGAATTGAGTAGATAGGCAGTATAAATCTGTTGAAGCTGAAAATATAGAACGACAGTTCCACTGCAGCACTTTCAACTGTCCAATGGTGTTGAACGCACAGCAGCGGCAACTGCCGCCTTTAGAATACTTTCTGTAAGCACAGGAGTTGGTTGACTCTTTTTTGATTTTGGTTTCATCGTTTTTGAAATTGGGGACCCCATACGTTTGGGAGCTCGAGTATCAAGTTCCATGTCTGTGACAATAACAGTGTCTGAATAAGAGGGCTCATCCTCACGTGTTTGGACTAGCGAAGTAGTGTCTGTGGAATATTCTGCAACTGTGGAAGGCGTCTCTACCTCGTTGCTAGGCGTTCGAGGTGTGGCGTTAGATACTGGGCACTGCATTGGTGTCCTAGTTGGCTGCATTATTTGCATCATTTGACTGGAAATGATTTGCGCTAAGCAATCAGAAAGACTTGATATCAATTTATCCATAGCTTTAGCCATTGCTTTTTCCACAGCAGAGTTAATTGCTTCTGAGAGGTTAAGATCCATGCTCGGAGTGTTGCGCGCTGTAACACCAGAGTATCCGAAGGCCCTGTCTTTGATAACTGAAATTGCATCTCTTCGGGAGCAACGACGGCGGTCGATTATTTCAAGAATTTGTATTTCTTGAGAGCGAGCTGAGCAGTTTGAATAGTCTGCTGGGTGTTCTCCCCCACAGAGGCAGCACTTTTGAGATTGAGTAGAGCATTCACTTGAAGAATGACCATCCCCACAGGTGCGGCAACGCAAGCTAGACTTACATCCTCCTGCACTGTGCCCGAATCTCCAACAATTCTTACACTGGATTGGACGTGACGCAAGCGGCTCCACACGGAACACAAGAGGCCACACCTTTATTTCAGATGGACATGATGTGCCCACAAACGTTGCAATAACAGATTCTGTCGGAACCCTCTCGTTATTGGCCAGTCGATTGCAACGGTAGATGGCAATGACGCCTGCTGAGGATAGCTTGTCCAGGGTTTCAGTAGGACTTAATCGGGAGTCTACGCCCCGTACAAGACCCTTGGTGCACGCAAGGTGAGGCGGAATAAAAGCACTCACCGGGGTGGATGCGAATGAAGTGCATTTCAAGAGGTCTTCTACACAGGTCTGGTCGGGTGAACGACACACTATACCTCCCCGTCCGAACGCTCGCACATCAGTGATGGTCTGGAAGTGGTTAGACGTGGCCTTGAGTGCCTTCTGGACAGCCTGTGGATTCGTGATCCTGATGGAGCCTCCATTGGTAGGCACAAGCGCAACAGGAATGGTGCTGACGCCACTGCGAAAAAATAAATCTATGGGCAATTCATTAGGTGGCAGGGATGCTGACCAGGCGGATCGCGCCTGGCCAGGAGAACTGGTCGACATCAGCTCAAGACGGCTGACGCAAGGAATGCCAATCAACCAGGAACTAAAATACGCTTAATGAGACACCTTAAACCACCCGATACTCAGCCAAAACACCACTGCAGGTCAACGAAACGGTCGCTCTGTCGAGGCAAGCAGGAACCAGGGACAACAGATTCGAACAGCCGAAGACAGGAAGCAAGCTGGGCCTGCATGCATGCAGGTCTACGCGACTGTGCCGAACCAAACTTCTTCTTCTTTTCTCATGCACAGATTTGCGACACAAGATAGCATAAAGATGGGTGTGCAGTGTGTATGAGGCATAATGGTAGGCGGGCATTATGTCACAGTGTCCAGATATTGTGAAGTGCACATTGAAGAGATGTGCGTATTTTCGAAATGCAAATACAATCAAACACTTTTTTATGTAGAAAATAAATGTTGTGTCAAGTCAGATATTGCTTTAACCATCTTAGCTGAGTCGCAAAATAGCAAAACTGTTCACACCTGGAAAATATTTAATCTAATTTCACAGAAGAAAAACTATGAATGAATTCTAGAGTGTTCCGTGCCAAAACCACGATTTTATTATGACGCACGCCACAGGGAGGGATTAATTTTGATCACCAGGGGATCTTTAACGAGCCCCTAATGCACGCGACAGAGGCGCTTTTGCATTTAGCCCCCATCAAAATGCGGCCGCCGCGGCCGGGATTCGATCCCGCCACCTCGTGCTTAGCAGCGCAACACTATAGCCGCTTAGCCACCGCAAGGTTCTTTTCTTTTTATATAAACCAAGGAACCAGGGCCGCTATTTTGTAGCGATGCCTTATGCCTTATTCTATGTTATTCTTATCATCCACCACACACGGCCGTCCGATCCCGTTGATAATGTGGGCAGACCGTCGCTCTGACCACTGGCTAAGCGCGAACAGCGTGAAAAAGCATAGAATCGGAAAAGGCATCGCTACAAAATACCGGCCCAGGTATTTCATGGAGCCATGCGTCACAAAGAGGAGGTGGCAGCGCTAACACTGTGGTAGGTGATGCAACAAAGAAGAGCCAGGCTACAGTTGTTTCGTATAAAATAGAAAAGTGTTTTTTTCTAAAGCAAGAAAAGCTGATGGCTAAATAAACCACATGAAAACAAAACAGAAACAGCGAACTTCTTCCTACAGTGGAAGATAACCAGCTTATATATCAAACCATAATGGTGCTGAAAAAAACAACTCAAAAGTGGCCTAGGCATTACGTTGAAGAAGAGTTTTGCTTTAAAACTCAATCGTGAAGACAACTGATTATGGAGACAGCTTCTGGTGCAAGGCCGTGCTGCTTGCTCAGGCGCTGGACCTTGTTTCCTCTCTCATGGTGTCATGCTGCGACTGACCTGAAAACAACAGTGGTGCTTTAAAATACATGTGGCAGTAGCATGATTGTACAGAGCTCAGTGAAGCGCTTCAGCCCAATACTTTTTTTTTTGGGAAGAGCGGTCTATGAAGCCCCGCAGTGTGTGCGTGTGTGAGTACCGTCTGGGAGGTCATTTCCAAATAATGTTTATTCCGGGCCGTCGACTATTTCGTTTCCGGTAACTGCGGAATATTAGCACGGGGCCCGTCAGTAGCACCGCATACACTTTGAAACAAACAGCAATCACCATGGGACAAAATGTACACGCCCTCCTTGCGCCCCCCCCCCCCCACCCACTATCTTGGTCGTTTTGTTGGTGCTTTTTATGCGTGTCATCTATTCATGACAATATTAACATGCCGTTTGTGCAACTATGGTTGAAACATTTACTAAAGCATGCAGACAGAATGTGATATCAAAATCGCATATGCACGTTTTCTCATGATTTCCTCTTTTATAACTCTTCTGAACTATTCTTACTATTCACTAGAAGGCACATGTTGAAAGGGTGATGTTGAAAATCCGATCAGAGGAGACGTGATACAACGACTTGATTACTTCCTGGCCTCAATTTCGGAATTTCTGCATATGCTTCAAACAGAATAGTTATGAAGTTATTCGGTGAATGGTTTTAATTACCAACCTCAACATCGCAATCTGTCGCTCAAGTAAAGTCCACTTCGTCCTGTATTCCATATCAATATGCCGAATTGTGGTACATGCTCCATGCGCTTCTTTATTTTTCGAACTAAAAAAATAAGTTGCATTTCGCCCGAAAGGCGAAGCATCAATTGCGATAGCAAATTAGTAGACAGCTATACGAAGTAAGGATACTAGTTTGATCGGCAGTATAAACTTGGAAACGTTCGCTTACTAACTGAATTAACAAGCATGGTGTCGGCGCGCACAAGCAAACCTGAACGCATCACACTCGATGAGCGCGGACACTCAGTGTCAAAACGCTGCTGTGAGCAAGCGCTGCAGCAGCAGCGAGCGAAGGGGCCTTCGTGCTGCCTATCGGTTCAACGCAAAGAACGGCGCGAACACAGCGCGAACACAGCGCGCACAACAGCATGAGCCGTCTGCAGATCACTTTCAAGATACGACGCGCGGTCGCGCGCCTAAAGTACGCACTTGTTGGCAGAGCCGAAGCTGCCCGCTCCCCTCCTCCCTCCCGCGCTGCCTCCGTCAGTTCTCCTAGGATCCTGTCGCGAAATTGCAGTCGCAAACAAATTACACGCGAGCTGTTTTGGTAACAACGTGTAGCAGAATGGCACAAGGTAAAAGATAGTCCTCATAATTTAAAGTGGTGGACACATTACGTTGACTGTATAGCATTAGTTACGTGAAACAATGACACATGCTGCCTTTTTACTTTTTTTTACTAGAGGTGTTGCTGCAGCTCAATTTAGGCAAATTCTGACCATTTGTTTCTGATTTTTTGCTGTCCACCACTCATGCTTTTAGTTATCTTTTATTGGAGTCAGGAAGTGAGGCTAGCAGAACAACACGCGAGCAATTCTTCGTGGCCACTAGCGTGATGACAGCATATCTTCGCGGCTCGGGTGCTAGCACCTCCCGCGCTGTGCATTTAAAACGCGCCGATAGAACACAAAGCAACGCAGTCCATTGTTCCCGCTAACTATCTTCAAAATAAAACGACTTAGTCAGTGACCAGGCAAAATCATTTCCCGATGGTAATGAACTAAAACAGTCGAACCGCAGCTAACGAAGCAACAAAATCAGTACTGGATCGGCGGGTTCATATGCCAGCATCAAAACAAATAAAAAATTACACTACAGAAAAAGAAATCGCACTTTGCGGTCACTTCAATAAACTAAACACTTCATCGTAGCTGAGAGCTAACGTCGCTGAGTGAGCTTTGTTGAGAGCTCACGCATGCTTTTCTTTCCTTGCATCAACAGAAAAAACAAGTACATTCCGAAAAGCAAGAGTAGACAATATTATATTTGTCAAGCCCACTGGCTAGCCCTTACGTGTGCTATAACAAAACAAAACTAAAGCTAAATTTAATACCCGGATCCCATGTTACCTCACAAAGCGAAACGTACGCTGATATGTCGGAACACGTAGTTGCTAAATTTTGTCACTGTCCGCCTGAATTTTTTTTTGCTGGCTACACTGTAGTTCTGTTCTATATCATGAACACGCCGAAAATATTGGGTAAAAGAATATGTCGTGTACTGTTTCTACAGTACTTGGAAAGAAAACGACTCACCTATTACGATTTTCGAAAACAGAAACAGAGCAGTGCCGACATGCGCTGACTCGAAGAGCAGCAATCTTGATTATGACCCGGAACATCAAAGCAGTGCAGCAAATGTTTGGCGCCCCAAAAAGGCTTCGCGGGTGTTAGCGTTGGGGTACACAAGAGTCAAGAGTTTTAGATGGGGATTTGCGTTCGCGGATAGCGTCTTGGGCTTGCACAAGCGCCACTACGGCGTCAAAGAAAAGCTGTTACAAATATTAGAACAAAAATATACCATTTTATGATAAGAAAAGTTATCTTGGTTTTCATGTTCTCGCGTTTAATTACAATTTAGATATTATTTTATTGGCAGCAAGTAATTTCCTGCGCTTTGTTCTGAGTAACCAACTTTACATGCCTTCACCAGCCAATTTAAGTCGTTTGGCCTAGGAGCCATGAAATAGGCAACTGAATTGGGAATGAGTGGCATGTAATCAGTCAATCTTTATTACACACGTTATTTGATAGAAAGCGATAACTGCAGTCACTTTTCCTGCCTTAAGAACGTCACGCGTTGCCAAGTCTGCATTACGTCACAGAACTTACGAGCAGATGATATCTGACATCAGGGAAGTGCACCACCATGCTCTGGAAAGAGGGCACACCATTATATTTCAATGGATTCTTGGTCACTGTGGCATCGTCGGCAACACCCTAGCTGGCAAGGCAACCCGGTCTGCCCACGAAGATACTCAGACGCGTTCAATACCTTTGGCGAGTTCGGACGCTGCCAGGGAACTTAGCCTACATGCACGCAAAAAGTCGCAAGATCTCTGAAGTTCCAGTGCCTTCAATTGCCGATTATATAAACTGGACCCCACGCTACGGCTACAACTGCCATCTAGCCTTTCCCGCGGCGAAGCAACCTTGCTGTACCGCTTGTGGCTGGGAGTAGCGTTCACGATCTCATACTACTATCGTTTGGGAATGACCGAGAGCCCGATGTGCGATTCCTGTGAGTGCGAGGAGACCACCAAGCACCTATTGTGTACCTGCCCCCGTTACGATGTACAATGCCTCTTTCTGTGGGAAACTTCACACCGACTGGACTTAAGACCGTTCACCGAGTCAAAGATACTCGGACCGTGGCCACAACCGTCACTGGCACGAAAAGCGAATCGTGCATTAGTGCAATACTTGAAGTACACCGGCTTAAGAGACCCTTTATGGGGTCCCGCCCACACGCACTCAGTGCTCACTCTCTCCCTTTTTCCTATTTACATTCCCCTTTCCCCCACCCCCAGTGTAGGGTAGCAAACCGGATGCTTTTCTGGTTGACCTCGCTGCCTTTCCTGCCCTTGCTTTCTCTCTCTCTCTTGCCACGAATAGAGCCCAGTTTGGTGCCAGGTTAGAGCCGTCGCTTCGACGTGTGCCGCGTAGTTTGTTGACGCAAAGCATTTGGGGTAGCTTTTGGGTATTCCCGGTAAATATGTGAAATAGCATGCCCGAAGCCAACCCAAACGAAGTTTGCGCCTCGCGTGTACGCAGTGGCTTCGACGCTAATTATTTGGGGACCCTATTCTAAAGCTGTCCATTATCGGATCTATTTATTACTAGCGCCGCTCGATAAGGGCGTAGACATCACTGCCTCTGTAATGTGAAAATTGTAAAAATCCATCAAATCAACCCCAAAGCTCCCAGACAGAGAACACCATTTTCATGCCCGCGTGCGGCAGACTGGGCCGGGATAAGCCGAGTCTCATTAAGCAGAGACTTGCGCGCAGTCGCACATAGGGAACGCTCAGTAATAGCGTTCTAGAAGGTTAGGTTAGCTCAGTGCGCGTGAGTCACAAGGAAGGGCCGAACTAGGCGATCGACAGAGCGGAACCGGCATGGATCGGGCTTCAGTTGCAGGCGCAGTTGATGTACCGCTACAATTCCGGTGTGGCTTCCATAGGCGCAGTGGAGAGGGGCTCGTCATGCATCGCCCGACTCGTGTAAGGCGAGCAGGGGGCCGATCGTTATGCGAAGAAAAGGAAAAAAATGCAAAAAAAAGAGAGACTCGCGCGAAACTAGAACCGCGCTTGGCAACGCGACGGTCCAGGGCCGCGAGCCGTGCGTTTTTTCCGCGTCCGCCCGCCTCCCGTCGGCAGCCCCAACGCCCACCCCATCGCGACGACGTAACGGAACGAAGGAAATAATAAAAAAAAACAAGAAAGAAATGAGAGACGAAAGGAACAGGCGGAGCAGCGATTAGGAGAAGAGGCGGGCGCACGCGGCGCGCCTATTCTGGGCGCGGCGGAGACGGCGCGGGCGTCGTCCGCGTTTCGTAATAAGGGTGCGATTGCCGCGACGCTGCCACAGCGCGAGGTCGCGGCAAGTGTTGTCGCGGGGCTGTGCAGCGCGAAGGCGTGGAGAAGACTTTCGCGTATCAGGCTTCGTATTCTTTGCCCCCCCACGCAAGACGACGAGCGCTTAGTTATATGTTGATGTGGCATTTCGGGCGCGCTCAACTTCTTCGAAAGAAAAAGAAAGGGGTAAGAAAAGCGATGGTACCCATCTCACGGTAACTGTCGACGGTAATGCCTCAGCACTGAAGCAAACATTTGGAGAACGCTTAAGCTTCGCCTTTGAGAGTGCACTGCGACAGCATTCAAAGATCCCTGAGTGCTTCTCACGCTTCCCGGTAGCTGCAGCTTATGTAAGCATAAAGTTCACCGGGGAATGCTGGCGGCGGACGCTATGCACGAAGGCGAACTTCGTGGTATTTTTTTTTTATTGATGGTGTGCAAGGACCCGAGGTAGCCGCGTCGCTCCTAGCCGGATTTTCTGCGGCATGGGACCCTTAACGCTGTCGCGTTAATATAGCAACACGGCGTATTGCCAAGGCCGAAGCGAGTTACGTATGAGGCAAGTATTGCAGCGGGACTCCCTCTTTCGCACTTCCCTAAAGCACACTGCGCCATCGAGAGCCGTTGCCGCGAAGACAGCACGTGGCCCCCGCAATTCATGGCGCGCCGGCGAGTGCGAGCGCCATGCATTGACTGACGCGCTCTGTCTAAGCAGAGGGTCGCCGACGTGGGGGGCCGCCGTAGAGAATTCCAGAACTGCTGGGGGATTTTATTTTATTTCTTTTACTTTTTTATGTTTATTTAACCATAGTGCAGACCAATTCTTTGGCCCTGGCAGGAGGGGAATTTTCGCAATGACAAACAATAAATAACAGCAATAAATTCGCAAACAGCAAAAGGGGCAAAAGCAACAGCGCTAACACAATGAAGAAGCAATTTTTAACAAAATAAAGAGAACCAAAACAGACAGAACAGAACTTAACCAGCAGCAAATACGTACATTTATACAACTGCAAGTATCTATTGGTCACAAAAGAAACGTTTCAGTTCTACCGAAAAGTATTCGGCTTTGATAACACTTGACGGCAACTCATTCCACTCTTTAACTGTTCTAGGGAAAAAAAACTGTATTTGTAGAAATTCGTTTTCGCAAAAATAGGTCTCAGTGAATGTTCCGCTGTGTGCCTTGTTTTCCTAGTGGCAGCCGGTTGAACATAACTTGATTCAGACAGGGCGATTTTTCCGGACATAATATTGTGAAGTAACAAAAGTCGGTTTATTTCTCTACGTATCTCCAATGTTGTAATGTTATTACGTTTCATCAGAGACAATGATGAATCCATGTTTCTATATTTTCCGTATATAAACCGTACAGCCTTTCTTTGAACACCCTCAATTCTGCTGTGTTCAGGAGGGCGGTGGCCGAGCTCTCCTGTACGCGTGTCGCAGTTGGCACGGTACTTTTTCAACGAGGGCTGTTGATCCTGCAGCATCGATAGGGCTTCGCGGAAGTTCCCCACGGCAATCGCAGACGGCGAGAACTTAAAAAAAAATGCAGATCCAACGTACACGTCGGAGTTTTAGCGAGGCGGTTCGTTCAATACTGTGCAAAATAATGCGATGCCTGAAATCGTGTTTATTATCATCGTGGGCAACATGTAATCTTACACAACGTTTATGTTTATGAGCTACACGGTTCACAAGCTTTACCGAACTGGAATACCAAATCAGGCGAACGCACAATGTGTGACGTAGATGGGGCGAGGTCACGAAGACGCGGGCGTAATGTTTCTGTCGAGAAAAAAATGGGAATGGGAGGTACGTGCTTGGAGAGTGAAATACGGCACGTATTTAAATACATTGAATCATTATGTACCCTTTGTGCCACAGTGCCACATAACCATTCTGGGGCGCTATAACGTAAAACTATCCTAAACATTTCTATTCCAATTCTGCAATTAGCTCACCGCGATTGGTCAAAAACTTTTTGGACCACCCCCACTTCACCTGTCTGCCACGTGACGTCACGAAAACCATGATAGCTCTCCATCTGATATGACACGTACACACTGTTTATGCATGATTTTACCGAACAAAAGAAATACAGTTATTTCTGAATCGACCACTTCTCGCCATTAGCCCTCGGCTATAGGTCACAAGTTTTCGGGCTACACCCACTTCACCTGCCTGTCACGACGTCACAAAACCGAAAAACTCACCGCGTCAAAGTGACGTGTACGCGTTAAAAATGCATTACTATGCCCAACAAAACTGAATTTTCTTCTGAATAGCCGCAGGCTGCCCCGTTCCGAAAGGAATAAAAGATGGCTGCCGCCGATCGCTCAGGCACTGGCGACTCGCACCTGCCGGAGAGCATAGGTTTATTTGCGTATAAAACTTTTTTCCGTGGTCATGTAACACTTTCGAGCACTTTCGGCACGTTTATGACCTCGTTCTGCCAACTCTTCTTTTCTGAGGATGCATTTCAGCGACATTCTTAAGCTTCCGTTGCATGCCGCCGCGATTTTCGACCACCCACAAGCTCAGTAAGGGAAAGCGGACCAATCACTGACGCCGGCACCACCCTCTTGATATGGTTGTCGACTTTCAGTGCAGCGGCTCGGCCCCATCGAATCCCTCTCCACTTGAGCGTGCTCCTCGCCTCTTGTCAGCGAATTAGATAAGACAAACCGCTCAGTGTAGGCAATGCTATTCGTTGTTCAAGCAAAAAAAGTGACCTCCTATGAACGAGGAGAGCGTTTGATTGGTCTGTTCAGACAACCCTGTGGTGACCGCCCGATGCTTTCGTCGGCGGTTACGCAAATTTCACGTTAGGAGAATGGAATAAAAACATATTGGAATAGTTTTATGTTATAGGGCCCCTGGAGCATTGGCTGTTGTGATCGGCCGTTCGTGCCGAGATAACCTCCGGTCACGGCTAGTGCGATTATGGGGAACGGGCCGAGGGCCTCGTCAAAATGGTTCTCGACACGGATGATTTATGACCAGCGCGGGAGAACCTCGTTCAGTAGAGGTTTGAGCAATTAGCATGATACGGCCATCACTTGTCAGCCGCAAAAATCGGCATGTCCAAGCCGGAGGCGCGGTCAGTGCGATGATACGGCCATCACCTCTAGGAATACGATCGGAGTCAGCGTACGTTCACCTCCTTTCCCTGTTTGTGCCCAGTGATGTGCGTGCGTTCCCGACCAAGTTCCCTTTTTAGGGAAAGGGCAACTGGCGTCCGGATCAGCGGGACCTGATGGCATCGGTCTCCTGACGCCGGATTGGGGGTAGTGACTGAACAATGATCACGCAAGGCATATAAGGAGCAACGGCCGGCGGGAGTGATCGGCGACTACAACTTCATCATAAATGTTTCTGTATTACTTTGCATTTTTCTCGAACATATGTAAGTATAACCGTGTTCACCAAACGTCCTGAATATCGGACCCAGCCTCATGTTTACTCACTCCTCCACGAGGCGAAGTAAATTTCACGTCTTCGAACCCTCAGTCGCAGCGAGGCCAAGAATGGGCGCATGCTCAATGACCCAAGGTTGGCTGGAGCACCGATAGGTACGACAATTTTCGGAAATCAAGGAAGCAGTAGAATATGATTTTGTATCCCACTAAGGGTTCTACCTGCTTTAGAGATACGCATGAGCTAACATTAATTTACAGGTCTTATGCTGTGGTTTACTGTTTTATTACGCGCAACAGAGACGCGCTCATTGCCCTACGTTCTCTGTCGATATTCCGTGCTGTAAACACAACGAAGCAGCTACCGTCTAAAGCAAGCGGACGCAGACAGGAAACCGTTTGAAGTAGGCGAAGAAAGCTTCGCGTTAAAATGTACGAGGCCGAGCCAGATTTTGTTTTGCCGGCGCTTTCATACAATGACAATACCGGGCATGAGAACATGCCGATAGTCGTTACCGGTGACTTCAACATCCCAATTTCACCGATCAAATGAATGGTTTCCTGCTTTCCTAAAGGAAACATTGGGACTCGATTACGCGAATTCGGACACAATATTAAACACTGGGCTCATTTAACTTGTGTTCGCAAAGCGACTTCACAATATGTAGATTCATGGATATACGTCTCCTGCTTCAGTCTTCATAGGTGCACGTTTCTCAACGTGGCAGCTATCATAGCACCATCGACTAGCGTGTCTCAACATAAGCGTGGCAAACTCGCAGCACAAATACCTCAACACTCATTTAAACGACGTTTAGATGCTGCAAGCGCGTGGTATACTTCAGGGACTGTATCTAAAGAACAGCGCGTTTCCTGCGCCAAGCCTTGCCCGTACACAGATCACACATTTATTTATTTATTTATTTATTTGTTTATTTGTTTATTTATTTATTCATTCATTCAAGGTGCCCACAAAGGTCCTCATTACGTGGGTATTAATTACATGGGGGGCGGGGGCAGGCATTGAACGCAGCTTATACATCTTACTAATAAAAAAAATAAAGCGTAAAATATTAATAGAATGAAAACATAGGTAATATACAAGATGAATAACAAATATTGCACAGAAAACATTCGTACATATTACGAGAACACATGGTAACAGCAACAGACATATCGTAAGAGACAGAGAGAGGGAGAAAGAAAAGAAGAAACACTGTAGAGTCCTAAATAGTAGTAATAATTATAATAAGGAGAATAGATGGCAAGTCGTGAGCGAATTAGATTTTGAAACTTAGCAGGTCAGGTTCCGAGGCAATGTCTGATGTTAAGGCGTTCCATTCAGTTATTGTGCGGGGTAAAAATGAATAGGCATAATGGAACGAATGGCAGTTAAGTCGCTTGACTTTATATGGGTGTTAACGACGCGAAAAGATAACTTGTGCTGACTGAAAGAAATCATCATGAAGTGAAGAATAGTGATAAAGCATATGGAAAAGCGATAGGTGGGAAATTTTACGGCGAAGTGATAAGTTGTCTAACTCAGCTTTATTCTTTAAGGAAGTGACGCTGGCGTAAAGTGAGTAATATGAAAAAATAAATTGCGCAGCACGGTTTTCAAGGCTTCGATGTTACTGATGGTATAAGTTTCTTCTGGATCCCAAATGGCAGATGCGTATTCTAGGCCGCTATTTTGTAGCGATGCCTTATGCATTATTCTATGCTATTCTTATCATCCACCACACAAGGCCGCCTGATCCCGTTGATAATGTGGGCAGACCGTCGCCCTGACCACTGGCCAAGCGCGAAAAGCCTGAAAAGGCATAGAATCGGAAAAGGCATCGCTACAAGATACCGGCCCTAGTTTGGCACGAATTAATGCGGTGTACGCTAGTTTTGTTTTAATATGCATTGGGGCTTCTTTTAAGTTGCGTTTAAGAAGTCCGAGAGTACGGTTAGTGGAGGCAAGGATAAGGTTAATGGGGTTATTCCATGATAAGTTGGACTGAAGATTAATAACAAGGTACTTGTAAGTTGTGGCGAGTTCTACAGTGTTGTTATCAAAGGAGTAGGTGGTTGGAATCCGTGGCCTATTGTTGAAAGACATGAGTTTAATTCTGGAAATATTCAATGGCATTAACCAATTAGGACGCCATGCACATATCGCCTGTAGGTCAGCTTGTATTCGGTATCTACACAAAAAGTATTCAATAAGCGTTTATTCTCCTTGCGTTGTGGGGACCAATGGTTTGAATTAACACAGACATTCACATCACGTTGCGATAGGTGAACTTGTCTCGTTCTTTGCATTTTCTTTTTTGCGACTGCTACGCACCTTAGTCAAAATGCTATATATTTTTTTTGGTGTTTCGATTATGTTATTTATTTGTCCCCTCTAAATATTTCAGCTACAACTTCATGAATCCATCAAGATGTAGGAAGTGTTCGTAAAATTCCGGTAATTGCGACTGCTTAGTTTTGCAAAATAATGCATGTTATCTCAATCAGGACTAGGAGTCTTCTTTCATATTTCAGAAATATAATATGTAATGCATGAGTAGTTGAGCGTTAGATGAGGTATTTTACTTCATTTGCTAGGAGGGCTCCCCGACGATTAAGATACTCCATACAAGGCGAAATTTGAGCGCAGCTCAATAGGTATTTTCATTTCGCGAGTCATATTTTGCATTACCATTATATGGGTACACGGTTTATAGTAGGAAGAGAACGCTGTGAGTAGCATAGCCCGCGCGCACAATATGCTTCGTGCGGCACATTACCCGCCGTAGTTGCTCAGTGGCTAAGGCGTTGGGCTGCTAATTGCGAGGCCGCGGAATCGAATACCGGCCACGGCGGCCGCATTTGGATGGGGGAGAAATGCGAAGACACCCGCATACTTAGATTTAGGCGCACGTTAAAGAACCCCTGGTGGTCCATATGATTCCGGAGTCCCCCATTACGGCGTGCCTCATAATCAAATCGTGGTTTTGGCGCGTTAAACACCACATTTTTTTCTTCGTGCGGCACATTGCAAGCGGAGCGAAGTGTGGCGCGATTGCTTCGCTAATCGGGCGATCGCGAGAGGCCGCACGTGGTCGACGCGCAGGCGCGATTCACAGTAGCCGCCGCAGACAGAACTCCACTCATGCAGCGCTTTGTTTCGATACAGACGACGCGCGCTAATGTGGCGCCATATCGTAGCCGTCGTATCCGCAAAGTCCGTCTTGTGCGGCACAACGCTTTTCTTCACACGTTCCACCAGCGACGAAAGCAGCGGCCCTTCGTCGCGGGGAAATCGTGTCACTAGTGTCTAGCGGCGACAACACTCAAGGGAGCGTCACATCGAGCCACCGGTGCGAGCGAACGCTGAATAACTCGTCATGCGGGGCTCCTCTATCGACCTTCTTTCTGGGCAAGCAGCACCATCTAGTGGCAGTGCCGAGAAGCCCCCGCGTGGCCTTCGAGACGAGGAGTACGGCACGCCAGTGACTGCGAACGCTGATAATTTTCCCCTCGTTTGGCGCACAATCAGTGGCTCATAATCAGTGAACAAAGTTGGTAAAACGATCAGTGAAAAGTGGCATACGCCCAGTACTTTCATGGCGCAGCTTGCTAAAGCGTTTGCGTGAAAGGCGTTCATTGAAAAGCGGCACATACCCAGTGCACTTATGGCGCTGCCTACTAATCCGTCGGGTTGCTTTGCTTGAGGAACCCTTGTGACGTGGGGCCGATTCCGCTCAGCATCAAATAAATTTAAGGGATATTTTTCGTAATTCTAGAGCTGCGCATTCTGATTGGCACATACCTAGTTATTCAACTTGGCGTCAAAGACGTTCGTTGAAGAGCAGCACCCATCTGCTGGCACATTCCCAATGAACCAAGTTGCTTCAAGGATGTTTATTGGAAACCAGCACAGACTGAGTGCCATTTTCGAAGTCGGCGTCAAATAGGTCTTTCGAACAGGGGTACCTACCCAGTCCCGCACCCACAATGACCCTCGTCGGCGTGAAAGAAATCGTTAAAAAGCGGCACGTATGTACACATTGCTACATAGTCAGCGACCCAAGCGACCCAAGCGCTACGTATTCGACCACTGACTACCCGGTGCCCCAGGTATGGGGCTAAATGGTTACATACATACACACATACACACACACATACATACATACATACATACATACATACATACATACATACATACATACATACATACATACATACATACATACATACATACATACATACATACATACACATACATACATACATACATACATACATACATACATACATACATACATACATACATACATACATACATACATACATACATACATACATACATAGCCCTCGAAAATGGCGTTAAGTACCATAAGAATGACAACACATAAAAACAAAAATCTTCACAAAATTCGGTGGTACCCATTTTCACGATGACAGTCGACGGTAATGCGTTTAGTATTGCATCAATATAGTGAGAAAACGTATTGCCACCATAGAAACGAGTAATGTATGAGGCGTGTAGTGCAGTGGGATTTCTCTTTCGCGCTTGCGTAAGAACACTCGGCGTCATCTAGCGCCGCCCCCACGAAGCCTGCACGTGGCCTGAGCGCATCAAATACGGCATCAAATACGTCCCTGTGGCTGACCCCTATAACTGACGCACCGAAAGATAGTATAATTTCTGGTGATAACATTAACCCTAATTTTGCGAACGGAAGTTCTAGATGTCTTTTTCTTAACAATTTGTATCGTGGACATACCAAAAAATAATGATCTAGTGATTCTGTTTCTTGACAGTATGGACACAGAGGTGATAGCGTCAGACCAGTCCTGTGTAAATATAGGTTTAATGGAGGGACACGGCAGCGTAATCTCGTGACCGCTACTTCTGATTGTCTTGATGGACACCACTGGATTTTCCACGGAAACTTGAGGTGCTGATATTCTGTCCATGTTGTTATTGATTCACTGACATCTCTATGAATTGAATATTTTCTATATCTGATTGCTGTTATGTGAGCCACCAAAGGAAGAACCGGCATTATAGGTCCACTCAGGGATGCTCGCGCTAATGCGTCTGCCATTTCATTTAAATGTAAGCCACAATGTCCAGGTACCCATAATAGTTTTAGAGAATTCAACTGCGGAGGAACTAATGTTAGAAACGTCTTTATTGGTGGCGAATTGGGTGAAGCCGTAAGCGAAGTACAGACCGAAAGGGAATCTGTTATAATAACCGCACTTATTGAGTTCGATGGTAGTTTCCGAAGCGCTAATAGAATTGCTAAAAGCTCGGCTTCAAAACAGGTGTGAAGTCTGGCAGTCTCAGGGAGAATGACCAGCCAAGCGGAAGCGAGAAGATGCCTACGCCCGCCTTTTCGTTGTTCACTGAAGCGTCTGTAGCTATTATGTTATTTGTTTGCACGTGTGCTAGGTAATCTTGCAACAGGTTATTTAAAAAAGTGGCTGACTGAAACTTAGAGTTTGGGGGGAAAATGTCATCAAAATCTATCTTAATATTCTGATGTGATTCGGTTGACGGAATTACCTCTCGAATGTTCACATTCAGGCTATCTAATTGTTTTTGAACAAATATGATCTGTGGAGTGTGAAATCGAGGCCAATGAGCAAGGAAGAAGGAATTAGGATCATTAATGAATGCGTATTCAGATCGTCTAAGCGGCAAGCTGTAAAATTTCAGGAATGCTTGAACTGTTAAGATGCGAAATCTGCAGGGCAATGTTGGAAGGCGCGCTTCTTGGTAGATAACATTAACAGCCACAAACCTGGGGAGTCCCAGACACAGGCGTAGGGCCTGTGTCTGGGACCTTCGTCATTGTAGAGCGGCACATTCCCAGTGGCCCTGTGCCTACTTACCCAAGTTGGCGTCAATGACGTCACACACCTGCCGGCACATACTTAATGACTCAAGCTGGCATCAAAGAGGCTCATGGAAGAACAGCGCGGATCGAGTGGCACGTACCCAGTGCTCCAAGTCGGCCTCAAATAGTTTCTTCCAGCAGCAGTACCTACCCAGTCCCGCATCTATACAGTGACCCATGTCGGCGTGAAAGAGGTTAGTTGAAGAGCGAAGCTGAAGAGCTGAAGTGTGGCTACGTACTCGGTAATGCAAGTTGGCCCGATGGTAGGTTTCGAACCCTGTTACCTCTGCACAGCAGCCTGGTGCCCTACCCTTTCGACCACGGACTACCCAGTGACCTAGGTAGGCGGGAAAAACAGTTAGGTACAAACATACATAGACACAAAGATAGATAGGCAGTTGGAACCATGGAAAGTGCATGAAGTATCCTGAGAATGCTAACGCAATAAATAGCCGGCAAAAAATTTGGTGGCAGTACTCTTCAGAAACCAATGAACACGATAATTTTCAAAGCGAGCACTGGGGCAACGCACAGGATAGCCCCACACGGAGCCGTGAAGCCCACTGACTGTAGAAATGATTAATTTTGAGCATATATATACATTTAACAGGAAAGGGAAAGCGAAGAGCAGGCTGGCAACTGCCCCTGAAAGGGGCAGAACGACTGCCTACTCTTCAGAAAGGAGGTGACAGAAACACAGAAATGGAAGATAGGAAGGAGGGGACGAAAGAGGAAAAAAAGAACAACAGGACAAATCTAAAAGAATAAAGCAGAACACACAGTACAGGTCACACACAGTAGGGCCGGTCACTGAAGGTCACGCTGCTACAGAATATTAAACAGAACAGTGTCTGAGCTACAAATGTGAACCTTAGTTAATTCTAGAAAGATAAGTAGAGCGCGAAGAGCCTTATCACTTCGAGACGCACAACCACTCGAGTACAAACAATCGTCAAGTGTCGTACACCACATGACAATGAGAATTCCGACATTGCTATATACAGGCACCTTGTTTCTGCATTTTTATTATTATTTAATGCCTATGCAAAGGAAATATGTCGTGTGTAGCTGTATTCGCAATGCCCAGGAGAACTTGCGCATTGCTACATGAGCGCCGCGCGTTTTCTCCGAAGTCAGTGGCACGCGAATGTACATTCTTTTTTTTGTTCGACTCGTTTGCACTTGAATGAATCGGTTCAAAAAGCTTTCAACTGGCTCGAACCATTATAATTCTCGCTCAGCAGCTGAACCAGAACAAAACCGAAAAGCATGAACCTGAACTCCAACCGAACCTGAAAAAATTTCAGTTCGGCATTCTGATACTCAGTGACACACATCCAATGCCGCAACCCCAGTGACCCAAATAGGTTTGTTGAAGAGTGTCACATAGGCACACAGTGCCACATACCAAGTGACCCAAGTTAGTCCGACTAGAGAACTGTGCGGGCGCGGATCAGGCCTGGGCATGCTATTTGCAACTTCACAAAACTGAAGACTATAAAAACAAGCCCAATGCGAAATTTAGGTCAGTGGCGTCTGTCAGTTTATGGGAAAGGTGAGGCAGGCAGTCGACGACACAGAATCAATACGGCCCACAGATTAGCGTACATTAGCAGTGCTCTTCAGTCACTGGGAAAACGGTACCAGTGATTACCAGCGGCCACTACACGCCCCGCTTTTCAATGCAATTAGCATTCTTTGCACATTTACGGCACATTTTATAAATTCTGAGCCATGTCCTTCTCGTGGCGCTGTCGTACTGTCATCATTTCAGAAACGTAACCAAATTGTCGTCATGCGGTCATCGCCATACCTCCTTCTCAGCTCCATCGACATTATTCCGTCGTAATCATGCTGTCGTCATTCAATTGTGATTATGCTGCCGTTGTCATGTCATCATGGTCAATGCGTCGTCGACATACGGTCATTGTCATGCATTTGTTGTCATACTATTGTCATGATGCCGTCATGGTCACTCCATCGCCATTCCAGCTTCGTCATCCGGTTCTGGTCATACCCATTGGCGTAGCAACAGGGGGGGCCGGGGGGCCGTGGGCCCCGGGTGCAAGGGGCCAGTGGTGGGGGGGGGGGTGTCATATACACCCCTCCTTCCGCCGGCTACACCCGGGGGGAGGGGGGGGGGTGACAGAATACCTATGGGCCCCGGGTGCCAGACGACCTAGCTACGCCACTGGTCATACCGCCGTCATCCCGCCATTTTCACTATAGAGTCGTCGTCATTCCATTATCGTAATGTCATCGCCATCACGCTGTTGTACCATTGTCATCTTTTCAGAAATTTCATCTAATGGTCGTCTTGCCATCGTCGTCGTACTACATTCGTTGTTCCATCGAAGCAATTTCTTTTCATTGCATTATAGCTCTGGCATGCTATGCCAATCGTGATTATGCGATCGTCGTCACTGCGTCGTCGCCATACATTAGTTGTCATACTGACGCCGTAATGTCGTCGTGGTTGTTCAATTGTCTACATTCCAGCTTCGTCATCTGATTCTCGGCATACCGTCGTTATCACTCTATTGTCTTCATACACTCGTCGTCATCCCATTGTGCTCATGCTGTCGTGGTCACGCTGGTTTTGTCATACTATCGTCACCGCTGCAGGATCGTCGTATCATTGTCGTCGTTCCGTTGTCGTCACACCACCTTTGTCGTTCCATCAACAACATCCCTTGGTGATTCCATCGTCGTCACTGTATGCGCCGCCGGCATACGGTCGTCGTCCTGCCGTCATGATCATGAATGACCTTGGAGAGCGAGGGTCGTAGCAGAGCGGGCCGATTACCAATACACTGTATACCGCATATATCCGAAGCTCTTGAATTCTCAGAACGACCACCGATTCTAAATAGACCTACCTTAGGTAACATGGTGTGCCACTACGTGGTCACTACATTGTTTGAATGCTAATCGCATTAACTTCGATCATCATCTTAGGATGGGTTCTGCCAGAATTCTTTCGTCTTCGGGCAGTGCCTCTTTGGTAGAACGTTTTTTTCTCTGTTCCTGGCATTTTCGTCAAATTTTTCACGTTTTTCGGGGACGCTGCTCCTAGCTGCCTCGTGGTTACGGGCACGGAGCTCTCCACAGGCTCGCCCAGCCTGAGGCCTGCTATGGCAAGCTACCCGGGGAACCAACGCACCTGGTCCAGCACCAGCGAAGACACTGAACTGAATTGAATTAAATTATGGGGTTTAACGTGCCAAAATCACTTTCTGATTATGAGGCACGCCGTCGTGGAGGACTCCGGAAATTTCGACCACCTGAGGTTCTTTAACGTGCACTTAAATCTAAGTACACGGGTGTTTTCGCATTTCGCCCCCATCGACATGCGGCCGCCGTGGCCGGGATTCGATCCCGCGACCTCGTGCTCAGCAGCCCAACACCATAGCCACTGAGCAACCACGGCGGGTGAGGACACCGAGCTGTACACGGTCACAGGCAACGACTCGTCAGATGACAGTTTTGAGTCTGTGATGAGCAGGAAGGCCAAAAGAAGGATCCTCAAGGTGTCTTCACCAGCGAGGACATTACAATGAAAGCAAAAAGTGAACGCTGCCCGCACACGTACTACACTTCGTACACCCGAGGACTCCTCCACCAGCATTCGAGCTCTGAACAGGCAAGGACTCTCCGTGTTTCTCGAGGGAATCATGCCGAATAAAATAAGGGAGTCCGATTAAACACACGAGAGAATATCCTAGTTGTGGACGCGACAAATGGAACCGCGTTGGATAGGCTTCGAAAAATAACAGATTTGGGCGGCATCAAAGTCCGAGCGATTGTACCATTGAACAGAGACGGCATGGTGGGCGTCATCTACGACAGTGATTTGGCCATAACAAACTCGGACTTGCCAATTCTCATCAAACCAGCGACCGGAGGAGTTATCATCACGCACGTGCTTCGCCTTGGTAACACCCGCTGCGCAAACTTGATATTCAAGGGCGACTCCATCCCTTCGCATGTCAAGGTTGGACACTTCCGGCATGCGGTTCGGCTATTCGTCCCCAAGCCACTTCAGTGCCATAACTGCACGAAGGTTGGCCGTGTCAGGGATCTGTACAAGCAGCACGGTTTGTCCTCACTGCGCTGAGTCGCACACTGCGGACGCTTGCCACGCAACAAATCTAAAATGCGGTAACTGTGATGACTTCCATGATGCCTCATCCAAAGACTGCCCTCAAATTAAGAGAGAAATTGCCATTCTCAAACAAATGGTTAGAGACAGCTCATCCCACAGAGGAGCTGCTGAAACAGTACGACGTCAGCGAACTCGTCGACGCAAGCGTACAGGACTGGGTGCTGTTAATACGCAGACTCGATCCAACTCATCACCTTCGAGCGCATGTGAGCCTGCAAACACGAAGAGGAATGATGGATGGATGGATGTTATGAGCGTCCCCTTTGGAACGGGGTGGTGGGTTGCACCACCAAGCTCTTGCTATTATACTTCCTAATGTCCTACCTGGGTTAAACAATAAAAAAAACGCTATGAACTCTCACAACCAAATGTTCTGATCCTCTATTGCGAACTGTGCCTTTGTACGTCTCCGTTTTTTGTCGTTTCCCTACTTTTCCACCATTCCTCCAATCGCCTCTTACTAATCCCTATTGCGGACATGTTTACTTTTCCGCTGCTCTCGCTGAACCCAAGGCCTCCAAGGAGGCCAGGGTGCCTAAATCGGCCACTGAGAAGATGTCTTCACATTCTAATAAAACATGCTCCATCGTTTCCCTAGCTTTACCGCACCAAGCCCATGCTTCTTTTTTTTATTGAAATGGATATTAGGAGAGGTTGACGCCCTTATGATGGCGCCGGCCACTCCTTGTCACCTGGCAAAGGAAACAAATTTGCGTAAAAAGGCAGAATAGCAACACGAAATGTGACACTCAGTAGAACACTGGATGAATAAAAAATGTACAGTCCAACAGTACATGAATCGCAAAGTTTTGTGTATGAGCTCAGTACTCATACGCATATGTAAAGTCAGATATTTTGAACAGCCAAAACACACAACACATGTAATACACTCCTAGTGCGAACAGTGGGCATGATGGTGCGACAAGGAAAACAACGATGGGCTTACGCACGCTTTTCTTCATTGTGCAGGTTAGTAGGTTCCCAGAATTACCTCACGCTTCTTTTAAATCTGATGACCTCTATGCACGACAACCTCTAAGCACGACAAGGAATCTATTCCTTGTCGTGCTTCCATGCCATTCCATGCCATTCTTTGCTTTTGTTGTTATGTGGTGACGTTGAGAGAAATCCCGGTCCCGGTACAGGTTCGCAAAAGGCGCAACCTTCGAATGCTTTGGAAGAAATCTTGAAAACGGTTAAGGATCTAGACGAGCGATCTATAAGAATGGAAACCCCATAGAAATCTATGGCTACGTCAATATCAGACCTAAAAGAAAAACAGGAATCAGTTTGTCAGGTGACATCAGATATAAAAGCCAGATTAGAAAAAGTTGAAGAGCAAACTTCTGCAATTGAGCAAAAGCAGACTGATCTCGACGACGTGCGGGATTCCGTAGTCCGCGTCGAAAAGCACACGCGCACACTCCACTCAAGACTAAACGACGCCGAAAACCGCGTTCGCCGGAATAACTTGCTGTTCTACAATGTGCCTGACTCCGCTGATGAAACATATTCCAAGTCGGAAGAAAAAATACTGAAAATTTTCGCCGACACTCTAAGAGTGGATATTTCAAGTAACAGCATAGCCAGAGCGCAAAGAATCGGGCGATTTGCCACAGGAAAAGCACGGCCGCTAATCGTAAAATTTGAAACATACAAAAGTATGGATTTAGTCCTTTCTAAGCGGCAAGTTCTAAAGGATGAAAAAAAAAATATCCGTAAGCTAAGACTACTGCCGGGCAACAAGACACTGCCGCATAAAGTTGATCGAATTTGGAAAAAACACAAAAAAGTCATTCAAGTTGCATTACAATAAATTGATTATCGGTGGAAAAACGTATGTTTACAATGAAGCTCACAATACTGTAACTGAAATAGAAGCTTTCAATAGCACACAAAACGACCTCAGCCCTCGTACTCTTCACTCTGGACGTGAATTATCATTGAAAGAAATATAGGGGAACGAACGGGGAGGCGGGTCTCAGCTGTGTTCTTGCTCAGTGCTTTTATCGAACATGCGTAGTCTTCTGCCTAAGAGGGAC
This sequence comes from Dermacentor albipictus, assembly GCF_038994185.2. Lineage (NCBI taxonomy): Eukaryota > Metazoa > Arthropoda > Arachnida > Ixodida > Ixodidae > Dermacentor > Dermacentor albipictus. The sequence continues at coordinate 472,414,218 of NC_091821.1, forward strand.
GAACTGTGTGCCATTATTGATGACTGTGACGGTGACGTTATGGCATTAACTAAAACCTGGTTGTCATCTAGGGTGGCCAACTCAATTTTTTTTTTCAGAAATAAATACGCTGTTTTTCGGAGCGATCGCACCGGGAAAGCAGGCGGTTGCAAGGTTGCACACGCAGGTATTTTCCGCGAGCTTTTCTTTTGTTCGCTCCATGACAGAACCCTGCGTCCGCCCTAAAAATGCGCTACCACCACTCTTTTATCGCCTTTCACCCTCTCCACAATTGCCTCTGAGCCCCCAGCCAGGTTTGAGTCGCCAGCGATAGTCACCCTTTCACTCTCTCCTACCTCTCCCTGCTTTCCTTTGTTCTTTTCTGCGTGATTCGGACTCGACAAGGGGCATTGTCCCTTGTGCGCCTGCTTTTTCCGCGTAGCGGCCTCAAGGTAGGTGCCGCTCTTTCCAGCTGACCCTTCACCACGTTGCAGGCATTCCACGTACTTTGCTGATACTCCCTCTCCTGTCGCATCGGGGGACTGCCTTCCATTGTCACGACAATTGTTCGAAATGGCGGCCCTGTTCAGCTTTTCCTCGGCAGCTTCAAGTCTTTTTCCACAACCTTCCGTGCGTCACGCTCCCTATTTAGCTAATTTTTGAGTTCTTCAACCTGTTTGACAAGCTCGTCCTGAAAAGCCTCCATTTTCCTCAGCCTAACTTCGACATCACAGGGTGTGCCGATTGTCTCGGTTCCTTATCCGTTCTCATCCGTCCCCTCATCTTCCTTGAGAGATAACCCCCCCCCCCCCCCCCCCGCACTGTCTGCTTTCCCGGCTTTCTTGCCGTGTATTGGCTGGCTTTTTCTGATGTAAATACTATAATACTATGATATTGCAGAGCACGTGCCTTTTAGCAAAAGCCAATACGCTCAGGCTGCAAATCCTGAAAATGTCGCAAAGCAACTATCACCACTGTTTAATAAGCAACCAATGCCGCGGAGACACAAGGTATAACATGCTCTCGCACGCGCTCAACCACGCGGCCACGCTCTCACTTTCCTACCAAAATACACAAAGTACAACCACTGATAGTTATTAGTATTGCCACCTCCAAGCTACCATTTAAAGGCTACACAGACTCAACGTCCCACCCGGCTGCACGTGTTGAAACACGTGGCGCGAAAGGGCGCTCTAAACATCCTGCAAAACGAAATGTACACGAAACACACCCGCGCGTACGAAATACGAGAGAGATAAAAAACAAAAACAACACCGAATTACTATTTAAAGGCTAAAATATCCGCAAACCAAAACACAAACAAGCTCAAAGCATGCACAAAAACATGCCTTCGTCGCCGCCCCGGAGCCCCGAAAAGTACGTCCCTTGGCCCCCGACACAGCAGCGCCCCACGAAGAAGTCTAACGCCGCGGGTGACTGGCCTGCGCTTCCGCGCATACAGCTTGCCAAGGAGCCTCCTCGCCTGGTGTCCACTTCTACGCATACTTCGGTTGATGAAGTGCCAAAGGTTGACCGACAGATCTTACCGATGCTGTGGCCCCTAGTGAATGTCATCAAGGAAGTACTGACGAGTATCGCAACTAATTTTCCATGAGATCGTTTCCTACTATAAAAAAGGAACGTAGGCGCTTCCCGCCGCCGCACCCACTACTATTTAGATCTCAAGCGATCACGCTTAGTATGCTTCAGACGAGGTCATATTCCTCGCGACGTTTCTTAAGCAGGATTAACACAGAAACTGATCCGCAGTGCCCGGATTGTGGAGAGGAGTTAAGCACTCTAGCTCATATGCTCTGGCAGCGTCCTGCATTACGGGATACGACACTCACCAGCGAACAGGACTCGGACGAGGCTATCTCAAGTACCGAATCGAACATCTAGTCCACGCACGTCCAGAGGGCCCATGAAAGAGCGGAGAGGCTTGGCCTCCCGAATCCGACATGGGAGCAGCCAGCGGCGAGCCGGGGACCCCAAGGGGGTCTCTGCCGGCTAGTCCCTCAGGACCTCAATAAAGCTTCTTGTTTGTCTGTATTGCAACTCCAACCACTAGACGTGGCCTGCAAGGGGCTGGACGCACTGAGCCCATTCCTCGCAGCCCCCGAGTAGAACCATCGCTAACAATCATCAATCATTTCGCAAAGAGATCAGAGAAGCATCAATTATCCAGTGGAATGCCAGAGATCTTAGATGTCGGATGCCTGATTTTCGTCAGTTTGTATACTCGAACCACTTCCCAATCATCGTAATCTGTGAACCGAAATTATCAAACCCAATCCGGCTATCCTGCTACGAATCAATCATGTCCTCAACCTACAGTGAAAGCAACAAGGTGGTTGTGTTTATTCATCGGGAGCTTACCTACGTCGTACAGCATGTGCCACTTCATGATGAAAACTAGTATGTTTGCCTGACTGTTAAGAAGAAAGAGCTAGCCTTCACACAAGGGGGTACTTACTTATCCCTCTCAACGCGGTATGATAGTAAGAGACTAGAAGACATCTTGACAGCAACCTCCGGCCATGAATTATCACAGGAGATTTTAACGCCCACCACTCTATTTGGGGAAGCTCCAAAATTAACGCAACGGGCCGGCGGCTGGCTTCATTTGTACCTGGTTATGGATTGTCCCTGCTTAATGATGCGAGTCCTGTCTTTCTATAAGGCTCATAGTACAGTAGCTGCTTAGACTTGGCGTTTGTGTGACGCCGCGTCACTAGCCGTGTGAAGTGGTGTTTAGATATTGGGACGCATGGGCGTGTTCATATTCCCAGTTACCTTAAGATCAAAGGGTTAGCCAGCTGTCATTCGCTAAACACAATTCCGCGAATTAATTGGTCTACATTCGAAACCAGCGTGGAAGCTTGTCGCAAAGGCCTCCCTTCTGGCTTTCAACAAGCGATCAAGGAAGCAACGCAGAATGCGATGTGCACGCTGACATGTGCGCCAATGTTCTCAGAATTTGACTTTGAGTTGGAGTGTAGATACCGGAGCGTAGATAGCAAGGCACAAAAGCGGAGTGTATAGATACCGAGGCACAAAGTCCATCCATGATCTAAGAATAGCCAGACGCACGCAAAAGAAGATACAGGGTCGAATGGAAAAAACTGGAGTCTCAGCGGTGGCCAAAATTTTGTGAATCCCTAGACCCCCGAAAAACCTCTCTCTCACATATGGAGAACCGTTCGAAGCCTACGTGTACTTCCCGAATAACGCGTGCCATTCAAAGCCCTGGCGCTTTTCCAATGCCGAGAGGACATCGAGGTAACGGAATATTTCTGCAACAACGATTGCAGGTCAGTCAACGTACATGTACATAGGCTCCCTTGGTACGGATAGCATCATGCCGCATTCTCGGGATTCACGCATGGACCTGCCTTTCACCATCGAAGCACTCGATGCGGCTCTTTGTGTAATCGGTCATCGTCGCCTGGATCAGATGGCATATTATACCGCATCTTGTGCCATCTGGGTGAGCAAACACGAAATGCGTTGCTGGATATTGACGCGTGTACTTGTTTGTCTTTATCGGGCGACACGTTTCACCGCCTAACAAATGTTATCGCACAGCGCAGGACGTGCCTGCATGTATCGGAAGCTTCTGGAATGTTATCGATGCTTCCATCCGCTGTCTGTGACCGAACCTTGTGTAATCTGATTGCATGTGTGCTCGACGCGAATAATGTAGAACTTTGTGGAAGGCACGCGGGTCCCAGCAATTACTCCGGAACATTCGACAACTGATGTATAAAAGCCGACGCGCTCGACCCGCTGATCAGATTTTCGACGATCGCCAAGTGTGTTCGCCGCTATCGTTGTTCTTTGAGTGTAGCCTGTTTTTGAGGGCACAAGTTCGCCCAATATACGCTAGTTTCTATAATCGCAGTTTTGCTGCCTTCTACGCCGTCACTACTACGTAACAATATATTCAATGAGTCCTGGCGGGATGGAAACGTTCCACAAGAATGCAGGACAAGCCGTCTGGTACCACTCCTTAAATCTGACAAGTCACCACAAGAACTCACTTCATACCGGCCAATCGCGCTGGCTGGTTGCTTAAGAAAGGTGATGGAACGCATAATCCTTGGCAGATTGGAGTTGTGCCTGCAACGCTACAAACATTATACAAACGCTATGACTCGCTTTGGACGTCTCCGCTGATCCGTTGATGATGTCATTCATCTGGTCCCCTACGTGCAGCATCTTAAGAGATGTAAATGGTTCTCTGCCGACGTGTTTCTGGATGTAAAAGGGGCTCTTGACAATGCTGATCATGGCGCTACACTTGATGCTCTTGAATCGGTTGGGCTTGGTGGCCGAGTGCCCAGGCGGACCCGCAACTACTTACACATGAGGTCTTTTTATGTGCAGACTGATGACGGTCTAACCTCTCAACACTGCATATACCATGTTGTTCCCCAAGGTGGCGTTTTGAGCCTCATGCTATTCAATCTTGTTCTTGTTGATCTCGTGGAACACATACCAAGTGCTGTCCAAATATCACTCCACGCCGATGACATATGCGTATGGACATCAGCTAGGTGTAACACGTCCTCAGGTGCGCGCGACGCTTCAACTAGCCGCGACTTCAATATCGGAGTGCCTTAGCGAACAAGGTCTCCAGATTTCACCTGAGAAATGTGCGCTGGTCGCGTTTACACGGAAGCCAATGACGTCTTACGCCGTATTTATAAATGGGAAAAATCTATGTTACGCCAGGACGCACAGCTTCTTAGGGATGATCATTGATCGAGACCTCATCTGAAGTCCTCATGTGGCCTACCCGAGGAAACGCCTAACAGCCATTTCACACATTTTCAAATTTCTTGGAGGAAAAACGTGGGGTACGTCAGTACACGCGACGTTGCAACTCCACAGGATGCTGTTTCTCGGGTATTTGAGGTACAACTTACCTGTGCTGGGCAATGCCTGCAGAAGTAACATCCGCACAATCGAGAGTGCACAGGCGCAGCTACTCAGGGTTTGTCTTAGATTGCTGCACTGCTCATGAACAGCGGAGACGCGAAAGCTTAAGATTACCCAGTCACAACTCCTATGACAATGGAAGTGCTCATAGTGTACATCAGGCACGTTGCCCGCGCCCCTTGTCACCACCTCGCGACGTGACCGAAAGACCGGCCCAGTGCCTCTTTTTGCCAGGTGATATCGGCGTACCGTGACCACCTCCCTAGAGATTATACGCCTGCTGAGAGGTTCCTTGCACCTTCTTGGTGTTTGGCTCGCCCACAAGTTCAACTCTGAGGACCGGGAATTGGAACGAAAGAATCACTTTCGTCGCCAGCTCTCAAGCCGCTATATTCATGCTGCATGAGACATACAAGGACCATTTCCAGATATACATTGATGGCTCGACAACTGCGGACGGATCTACAGGCGCTGTGATCTTCCCCGAAAACGCCGTGACCATTCAGTTTAAAACGTTTCACTGGACAACGTCGACTGCTGTGGAGCTTGCTGCACTTCGCAGAGAACTTTGCATGCTCCATGAAGATCTACCACGAAGATGCAGCATATTCACCGACTCGAAGGCAGTCCTGCATTGTTTGCTATCCACTCTACGTCGTGGACCATAAGACCAGCTTGTGCTAGAAATAGGGCAGTAATATCCCCAGCTATCATAGAAAGGACATGGCATTCCTTTTCAGTGGCCCCCAGGCCACTGCGGCATCAAGGGCAATGAAAATGCCGGTGAAGCTGCTAAGAGGGCTCACGAAGATGCCGGGAAGGAACCCATCCGCTTATCAAGAACTCACGCGGCAACAAAGCGTCGTATACTAGCGCCTGATGCGACACGATCTACGTGGAACACGCCAGCTTTCCGACATGCTCGACTGCACCACCTTGACCCATCCCTCCGACGACGCATTCCATCTGGACTATCCCGAATAGAGACAACTGTTCTCTGCTGACTATGGCAAGGAGTGCCTTTCACGAATACATTTGCTTGCCGCATCGGAATGGCTGACCGTGCTGCCTGTGATAATTGCAGCAGCGAGGAAAGAATCGAACATATCCTCTGTCATTGTCGTCGCTGCAGCTCTTAGAGACAGTCGCTCGTGATGGTGTTGGCACGCCTCGATGACCAACCGCTTTCTGAGCAGACGGTCTTTGATTGCCGGCTGATGTGATCTTCACACCAGTATACGGGGAAGGCGCAGCTGAGGTTTATCCGGTCAAGCGACCTGCTTGACTTACTGTCACACTCCGGCGTTCCTTTGTGTGTGTTTCTTTTATTCCCTCTCCCGCTCTTTTCATGTGAGTGCACTCACATGGAAGGGGTGAGGAGAGACGGAATTCATGTGAGTGCATTAATTCCGTCTCTCCTCACCCCTTCCCCAGTGCATGGTAGCAAACTGGGTATCTATCTCCCACTTAACCTCCCTGCCTTTCTCATCTATTTTATATCTCTCTCTTTCGTCTTCGCAACACAAGAAAACTCTGGTCAGCATTGTTTCGAGTTCATTGTCCACAGGTTATTAAGACCTCGGATTCCTAGGGGTGATTGTGCTCAGGAGAGAGACGGACGACTTGAGTTTGACAGCGGCCTCACCTGTAAAAAAGGGAAAGCGCCTTAGGGTATATGAGAGTGGCGGTGAAGGACGAATTTCAAGAGTGACAGCACATTGCATAGTCGGATCAAAATGAGTAAGAGTTAGAAAGATATGTGCATAGAAATGGATTTGAAGAGATTGGAAACGACTTTAATGATGTGAGGCTCGTTTCGAAAAAAAGAAGATCCTTAGGTTGTCTTCAGTTCTGTAAAATATCCTTCTTATAGCATGCACAAGAAAAAGCAATGAAAGGAATTTCAGTCAAGCTGGTTACATTTTTCAATAGAAGACGACTGCCCAAATGGCGAGTCGTTTACAATACTTTGTTGCTGCACAGGAACAGGTAGAGGTACGGCAGGGGTCATCCGTGTGTCGCTTTGCACTGCCTTAGGAAACTGGAGTTCTTAGGTGACTGAAGTAAAGTGCTGGCAATGAAATTCTAGAATATTCATCCACATATAAATTTGTGCGTTAAGGAATATATACTGCAAGTCGGTGCTGGTTTACATTAACATTTTTTCACTCTTTGCACAAGTGAGATGACTACTCTGCTCTTGTTTATCACGCCATTATCCCAACTAATTCAATTTAGATTTTCAAGTGTCCAACGTTCTTAGATAATTATGTTGAACCTGCGCAGATGCTGCAATATTTTGCAAAATTGGTGAGAGAGATGTGAAAAAGAAAACAGAACGCAGAAAATTATCAGAAAATTCTATTCTTCCAGTCCAATTTTCTTTTCCACGTTATGGCCACACGTTCAGTGGCTCCTACTGTTCGAAGCCCTATGTTTATCTAGCACTGGGTAGATTCCCTTACTATTGACGCCAACAAATAAGCATATCATGCTACAACCTGACGAAAAAAAATATTTGCCTATGCTATACATCGATTGAACTTAACACTCTGGGTGATGAATAAAAAGTAGACATAATCCCAATTTGCTCATATTTCTAAACAAGGATACCTAAATTGTCGAGTGAAAAATTTACACCCTTATAACGAAGCCGAGTAAAGCCATGAAAACGACATTTTTCTTGTCACGGTATGATTGTACATGAGTGCTACCCTTGCGGGCCACAAATTTCTCTTTAATAGAAGACGCATCTAGTGGTCGTCAATTATGGTATTCCTGAAAGCCACTAGATCAGCGTATTTTATTTTACGTTGGTACCAAGTTTATTCATTCGAGTTGTATCACTGCAACGTATCCTATATCTAACTTATCCATCACTGTAACCTATTTTCGACATGCAGAGGCGGACGAAGATAGGTCTTCCTATCGAAACATTGGCGAGACTTTCTGAGGCGCCTTATCCCTGTCTAAATTTTGTACCACAGTGTGCTAATGCATCTTTTAGCCCGCTTCTTGATTTTGGATTTGCATGTATGCGGGATATATCACTCTAAACGCTCCAGATATTGAGCTTGACCATCTCTGATTAATTTCGGGGGAAAAAAATGAGTCGCCATCCCTGCCCTGCGAGAGTGGATGCCTAGCGAAGCTGTTGAGAACCACTACTTCAACTTCTGGGGGGGGGGGGAGGGGGGAATGCATATTTTATTGCTTTAGAGTAATGGCAGTATTGGTAATTTAAAGTAATACAGAATGCTAATTTTGACAGCACGCTGCTGCTGGTCGTATTGCCGTTTCCTCTTCCCTTTGCCAGTCCTCGTATTCCCGCTGCTCCTCGGGAGTCTTAACTATGCATTGCCTATCCATAGCGGTGCTGCAACAACAGTGAAATCAGTTGCTAGGCTTGTTCTTTTATATACGAAAAGCTAGTGACACCACTCCCCACGTCGCAAGCTGCCGTCGCCGCGGCAGCTTGTGCAACAGCAATATTTACTGGGAAACGTATGCTGGAAGAGCTACGTGCTTCGCAATGTTACCAGGAGCGCCTTACCATCAATTATGGGGTTCGGACACTTGTTTTGCGCTTATTCTTTATTGCAAAGAATGCTGTTATGTACGTTGAACACGTGATTCCAAAGAATGCATGTACTTTTCGCTTCAGTTTGCTGAGTGCTTGTAGCCGGCTCCACATCCGCCGCGCGTCGGCCTGGTATTGCACTTACGACGGGATCAGCCGACATATTTGCCCCCGGTCGATGCCCCGAAAAATTCCGACCGACGAGAGGCTAGCAGCTTCGTTGTAAAATCATGATTGACGTTGTTTGCGAACCAAGTGTTTTCGCAATCTACATCTGGATAATTTTGTTTGCAGGGAGGGGGGGGGGAGGGAGGGGCGAAAACGTTACATGAAAAATAAAATGTATTTAAAAAATAAGTGGAATAACAGTGCATTTTTACGGTAGGTTTGACTGCGCATATCTCCAAATTGGTGTCATTTCGGAAATTCATTCCAAGCGGGTATGCTTTGGAAGTTCACTGGCTACAATTCATAAACTGTAATATGTGCCGTATAGTAATTAATTAGGAAGTCTCTGTCTATTTGTAAGCCTTGCGAGTGGAGGAGCGTCGTCGCAGTAGCCAGTGTGGTTGTGAAAGACAGCGCACTCGATTTCCTAATCTGTTCTGCAACATGATTCGTATGGCTATTTCCATGCTACGGCGTGGGAAGATGTATGCTTGAAAACTTGCGCAAGAAATGGTTTGCATACGTACAATTTGAAAAAATAAAATGAGAACTTAAAATTTAAATATAGAGTTTTACGTGCCGAAACCGCGATATGACTATGAGGCATGCCGTAGTGGAGGACTTCTGATTAGTTTTCAACACCTGGGTTTCTTTAACATGCACCCAAATCTAAGTATACAGGTGTTTTTGCACTTCGCTACCGTGGAATTGCGGCCGCTATGGCCGGATTGGATCGCACGAGGTCGTGCTTAGCAGCGCAACGCCAAAGCCACTAAGCAAGCACGGCGGCTTAATATTTGAAAAAGAAAGCTTTTCCGAAACGAACGGAAACGGCCAAGAATTACAAAAACACCTTCTGTTCCCATTCCTTCATGACGTGGTTTTGCTGGACACTTGCTGACCCGCACTAAGCGCATCACAGGCACAGGGACGCCGAAGAACTCTTGACATGGCGTGCTTGAGCAAACCCTTCAGTAGCACTGCAACAACACCCTTGTGGGTGTCATAACAACCAATATTACTGCCATCTGAGCACAAGGACATGCTTTTGATGCTGAATGACTGAAGTTGTGTACGCAGCACTCTGCGCAACACTGCGTATCACCGGTAATGTCGAGTCTGGCCGTTTCCAAGAGATTTAGGCAGTTCCACCACGATAAACAGTCTTGGTAGGTTTCCGAACCGAGTCATGACAAGTGATGTCATACTTGTAGGCTAAAACAGCTTGGTACAAGTTACGACACATCTTATTGCACCTATCGCCGCTCCATCCACGCGCCACCACCACTGGTCGGCGGAAACGTGTATGGAGGGGCTTTAATTGCACCCAAAAGGTTAACATCGTCGGAACTTACAGAATTTACGTCGACTTGAAGTAGGAAAGGAATCACTCTGCAGGTGGTTATTGGCTTTCGTAATGTTCGGCTTGATTTCACGTATCATGAACCACGACATCGTTAAAGGATGAAACACACCAGTGAAGAAAGCGCCTTTTTGGTTAGCTCTGTGTTAAGCCGCTTTGCCGTTTAGCGCTGTTGTAGTTCATGATGCGGCTATGCCAAGCCGTTCAACTTTCCCTGCGTTTGCAGTGTCTGCCACTAAAGGATTTGTGCCAGGAAAGAGTGCTTCGAGGAAAGCGCCTGCTTTGTGTCTGCATTTTCCTACTCTGTAACAATGACTTGCATTACTTGCGGACGGCATCCGAGACGGGCGACGTTCCAGCGTCGTCTGCTAGCCGTCTGCTCTGTCAGGCCTTCGCGACACCAAAGCAGCAGCAGAAAACGAGGCGGCGCGAGACCGAAGGAGCGGGGGCGACCATCGGAGGACGGCCGCTCGTCGATTCGAGCCGCGAGATCTCGCGAGAGCCATATTGCTACGTACCGCGCGTGCGCAGTGGTGGGAAAATAAAAGAAACGGCAGCGGTTCCTTCCTTCGCTTTCTCGCCTCCTCTTTCGTCGGCTCTTCTCTTCTGCGGAGAGAGAGCCTCTGCTCGCTCGCCGGTGCTGGCAGCCAGAGAAGCGCGGCCAGCGACAGCTGATCGCTTGCGCTCATCGGCCCGACCGCTTTGCGACACAACGGCGGAAACACTGGCTGCTGGTCGTCCCTCCGTCAGCGTAAGCTGCTTCCATTTCATCATCCGGCTTTTGCCTCTATTATCTGCAGATATCATCAGTGGCCTGCGTCTCTGAACCCCCCCGTTTCAGGCAATATTGTTAGAGTGAACACAAAACGTCCGCCGGATAAGCGCACGCAAAGGTTGCTCCTCTGCATAGCACCTCAGTTATAGGAAGAAACCACCAGCAGCGCGCGCGGACCTCGACATCGTTCTTGCAGAGGAGGAGCAAGAACGATTCGTCACCTCAGCGGTGTCAGATAGATTAAACAATTTGTCACGCAGCCCTGTGTTCAATAGGCAGAGTTATACTCTGCCACTGCCATTCGCTATGAATAGTTGACAAAAGTACACGAAAGTGTTTGCACATTCTGCTGAATAGAGACCCGAGTCTCGTTGCCAGTCTTCCGTGAACCAAGACCGGAGAGGAAGCGCACGCCTTCGTGCAGGCCCAAAGAAGTGAATATCGAAGGTGGCAGTGATCAATACTGCGGTGCGCTCCTGTTGCCGCAATTAGGTGCGTGCACCTAGATGTTCCGGAATATTCAGGAGCGATCTGATCGCGTCATTGAATCGCATTTCTTACCGCTGCACTTGGTCAGTCCACGAGCACTGAAGCGAAGTGCAAAACGCATAACGGCTGACAGCGCATCTAGCTGATTCCTTCGCGCGAATGTCTTTTTTTTTAATTTGTGTTATAGCCAGACGCAGAACCGACATACATTTTCGCTTACACTTTTCGCTGGAGGTATACTTTGGCTGCCCGAAATGCATCCATTCCTCTGTGACATGGCAGCAAACTTCATCTTAAGTATTATTCGCAGTGACAATGGTTTTGCTCACATCCATTTAAATTCGTAGAATTCATTTCATTTTTATTGCATGTCTAATTTATAATGAGTGACATCGATAGGCAGAATAGTCGGCATGTCTGAGCATCCGTTCACAATTACTGGCGAACGGCAATTCCTGCCTTAACAGTAGAAGTATGCTGATATTAGCATTATTAAGATCAATACACGCCCTCTGTGTCGTTACACAGTGTGCCAATTGCACAATGCCATCAAGAAAGCAATCCGGCATGCTTTCGCCTGGTGTGTATATCTTTTAACAACGCCGGTTTGCAGGCCGCAAGGAGTTTACGGCGCTCGCTAAAGAGAAACAGCAGTCGTTTACGACCCTGTCAACTTACATGCTTCACGTGTCACCATGTGGCATACCTTCAGATTTTCTGGTTGTTCTTCGATGAAAACATGTTCGTTGACGTGATAAACCTATTCTAGCCTTAATGTTAACAGTCAAAGACAGGCTTCCCACGTTTGTTGCCATGCACTTTGCTTTCTACGTTACTGACTCGCCTGCTCTGGTGCGTTTTCGCTCTTATTACTAAGTGCACGAGAACCGGTTTTGCTTTATTAAGTTACAAAGACAATGGCTGTTTTTCAGGAAGTATAGAGGCAAGCTTGAAATCCTTTGTTGCTTGTTACAAACCACCATTAAATGCTGTCCCGTACGCCCAGCAGGTCAAATGAATTTTTGCTCGTTGTCGACGGTATGCTTTCGCTTCCTCAGCAAAGCCCATCTTCGTACTCAGACGTCACTGGTAAGCTGCATTATTCCGTAGCCAAATATCTTCGCTTATGTGTTCAGGCTTACACAGCAATGTGTTTTTTTATTATATTTGTAAAAATGTTGCTCTATTACATCATGACAAGCTCAGGTTGAAGGTTCGATTGCTGGAGTGAAAAGAACGGGCAGGCTCCTCTGCGCTCTGATGCCTGACGAACTATGACGGTTCATCGGTTATGGGATTGGCGAGCCCGCAAGTCAGCGGGACGGCTATGCGAGCTGAGCGAAGTCGTCGAGAACATGCGAGAACTAAAAGGCACGGTTGACTCCACCTACGGGTATTCGGCAAACCCCACTTGACGTTGCCGGCCTAAAAGAAGTGGGAACTGTGTGAATTCACTCAGATTGACTTCACGGTTTCACTGAAGGCTGTTGCTTTCAATAGGGGCCCCTCTGAGAACAGAAGTGTATTAAACCCGGCCTTGACGAATCTCTTGGTTTTTGCTCGACTTCTCCACGTCCAAATTAGGTGCACCAGCATTTCGGTAGGCAGCATTAGGTGACTGAACTGCAGATGACATACTGAGCTTTAGTCTGCTGAGCTCGAAGCTCCATTCCCTATGCGATCAGCGCTCCTCGTCAGTCTGAATCTGCTTTTCGCTGCTCATACATCCGCTCCGCTATTTGGTCCTCCCACAGCTGGCCTCCTCAATTTAGGTTCGTATTCGGACACTCTTATATCTTCGGTAAGAGACTGTCGTCACGATATTTCCGCCTCCGCGATCTTTAGCGGAAGGAATCGCGCATGCTTGAACCACCTGCGCTACAAGAGCATAGACACGATTGGTGTACACCTACGCGCCCTCTTGTTCGCTCCAGTCATTTCTCTCTCTGTCTCTTTCTCACATGACATCTCTATCTCACACACACACGCGCCCACACGCGCCCACACACGCATACACACACACACACACACACACACACACACACACACACACACACACACACACACACACACACACACACACACACACACACGTGCGCACACACATGTGCGCACAAACACACACACACACACACACACACACACGTGCGCACACACATGTGCGCACAAACACACACACACACACACACAAGCACACACACACACGCGCGCGCGCGCACACACACACAAGCACACGCACACATGCACACATGCACACACACACAAACACACACACACGCACACACACACGCGCGCGCGCGCACACACCCACACAAACACACACACACGCGCACACACACGCACACACACACACACACACACACACACACACGCACACACACACACACACACGCACACACACACACGCACACACACACACACACATACACGCGCACACATACGCACACACACGCACACACACACACACACGCGCGCACACACAAGCACACGCACACACACACACACGCACGCACGCACGCACACGCCACACCCACACACTCTCTCTACTGTGTTGCGTGTGCGTATGACAGCTTGCAGACGTTAACTTCCCCGAACAAGAACTATATGTTGCTTAAGACATGCATGACTGTCAAAATATTTCCTGTGCGCACTGTTCACGACTTATTATTTCTTTAAAATTGTGGTGCTTTACGCCCCACAGATTTCAGGCAATCTTTATTAATTATTATTTGCATGGCAAAAAGCAGTACAAAATTAGCCCTAATTCCGCGGAGGTCTCTGGATAAACACATTTTTTCCTGCAATAATCAAAACAGAAATGTAGGATAGTTTGAACCTCGGTTGGCTTGTACAGGAAAATGTGCGGAAAACAAAAAATAATGAACAGGCTAGGGAAGAACAGATAGAACACGTGTATTGTGATCAACGGTGGGCCAGGCGTCAACGTTTCTACAAAAGGACTATTCGAGCATGCCAAAGGGGTTACAGTTTTATTGCAGAAATGATGTTGTTTTCTGACACCTTAATCGTCCGCTGAGTAAAGGGAAAAGGGTTCGATAAAAACAACAAAACTGAATTTGTACGGTTCAACTCCCATTATTGAACGCCAACATGAGGTTATCGTTAACGCAGGACAAAAGGACTAGTTCAGTTAGGCCTTCCATTCTCTTCGCGCGGTACATGTCCCAACTCTTTCCATATGGGTTAAAAACATCGCTTTGAAAGCAACACAGCTGAATAAGACAGGGTTTGTTTGACCGTGTCATGCGAAACAATGGACTTTTCTTGTAGCAAAGCCATGGCGGACATAGATAAGTCAGCGCGGCACACACCGAGCAAGGTGGCGCTGGATTACATTACTTGCATCTCTTACGAAGAGAGTCGTATCCGAGACACTGGTGATAAAAGTTTAGGACGTCGTTGTGTAAGGGCGGTGCGTTGCTTAGTGCTCTCATATTGGGACGAGGGCCGGCTGAGGCCGTCACTCATTGGTTATTTACGGATATCGCAAGTTATACGCGCGTGGTTGTTATTACGGAGCGAAAGTCGACATACCAGCTGCGGAGTAGCGTCTCCACAACTGGAACTGCAGAGTAGAGGCAGCGATGTATGAGAGTTTCCACGCCCGTCGTGAAGACGTTTTGTGAACGATAGCTTCTGCGGCGCTGCACCCAACAAAAATGTCTATAGGCAGTCTATAAAAAGTATATAGGCTTCTTTCTCTGAGCTCCTTCAACTAGCTTTAAACAGCGTGTAGATTAACGGCCTTGCGCTTTTCATCGACTATTGCACTTAAAACTAATAATTTGAAAGTCCGTGGTGTACAATATTTTGTTTTTATCGAGACATTTGTCGTGGATTTTGTTTGCAGATAGTGCACAGGTTTTCTTATAGACAAAAAACAAGTGCATTGGCAGGCAATTACAAATTGAAAGACGGCAGACAGTTCACAGACCGCATGGACATTATGTGGAGGCAGTTTAGAGACATGTGCGAAGGTCTGTGAACAAGTCTGTAGACTTCCCAGAACGTATAGAGTCTATATATACCTTGTTGTATCCAGGCGCATAAGGTGGCCATCTCGTTCGCTCTCGCACCTTGCCGGCAGCAGCGGCATTTACGAAGACATGTTCAAGTATAATGGCTTCGTGAGCCTGCCCAAAAGTGTAGAGCCGCGGACCACAAGCGACGAGCCTCAAAATGAACTTTTAAACTAAGAGACGCTGCGTCTAATCTATAGAACTTGTTTGCTACACGTAGTCTATTCGACCTAAACTTGAATACGCTTGTATGATCGGGATCTACACACAGAAAAAATCAGAAACTAAAAAAAAATCCTTGAACGGATATTGAAAAAGGATATTCGATTTACCTAATCGACACTCTCGCATTTCGATTCGTTCTCTGAACTTATCGTAACAAACGGTACAGAGCATCTCTCAGATGGGATACTAACCCCCATATTCTCAAATGATCCTCGACTTAAAGTTCTCCCTCCACTCCCCCGACTTGAGCACAGCGCAGCCCCTCGACTGATGAAGACGTTACACTTTTCAGTAATTGCCGCGCGTGATCCCGAAGAGCAGCGAACACTTATTTCGAGAGGTGGCGCTGCTATCTAATTTTGTCATCTACATGGGTTGGGCTTTTCTTGAAGTCGGAGATGAGCATATCAAGGTTACTTTCGAAGGATGGCCAAGAAACACGGACGAAAAGAAATTGCTGGATAAAATGCGCAAACATGTGTGCCTCAAGAACGTTGACGTGGAATGGAGAAAGAGGTAAAGAAAGCTGGCAACCAATTATAGGGTAATTGAAAGGGTACGTACGCAACCAGGAGCCATAAAAAAGAAAGTGAGGGAAACAGAGATGGCAAATTGGATGCAAAGGATGCAAAGAGGAAACACCGTGGGGATTTACGAAAACGGCAAGAAATAAATCAAGAGGACAAATGTTTTTGATAACGCAAAGGGGAGTGCGTTGCTATTTTATGCCCGAGCTGGCAGCCTGAGAACCAAAACATATCGGAACAAATACGCGCCGCAGCGCGAGGCACATGTACGTTGTAAAAAAAAAAGCCTGGAAAACACTCATCCCATCATAATGGAATGCCAAGATATTCACCCGGCGAGACCCGTACGGAGTCTCCATCTTCCAGAAGCCTTGGGATTCAAAGAGGATGGAAAGATTAACTGGTCAGCAGTCGAGGTAAGTAAGAGACGATTAGAGTATGGGCGGAAGAAATCCAGGGAAGAGAATGATAAAACCTCAGCACCATTCAAATGTGGGTACTGTTTTATTACAGTGATAAAGGTTCTAAATAGGAAAATTAAGCTTGAGATAAGATAGGCAAGAGGCTAGATGCGAATGATTAAACCTGATTAAATCAAGCAGACTATGGGAATATTTTCCCTGCCCCGTTTCAAAAGGGATGTCAGTAAACAACAACAACAACAACACTCATCATCTGAGTGGAGGTGTAGTGTTGAGCGGACGAGTGCGGGGGTGAGAGCTACAAAGCTACCTACGGATTCGCTTATGGGCGAGAAGTTCGCTAAGTCGCTACTACGATATCTGTATGAGGGCATCCGCGCTTTCAATTGAATGCACATATATGCCGCAGCCAGTGGCGTAGCCAGTAATTTCGTTCGTGGGGGGCTCACTTTGCAGCTCGGCCTCCTCCTAATAGAATTAGTCGAGAGAACAATATATATATATATATATATATATATATATATATATATATATATATATATATATATATATATATATATATATATATATATATATATATGTATGTATATATATGTACCCTGGGCCCTGGGTATATATATAGAACCCTGGGCTAACACTCCCAGGGTTCTACTAGTACACATAAATACCCAAGAAAGTGGATGGGGAAACGCCGCCGCGGTAGCTTAATTGGTAGAGCATCGCACGCGACATGCGAAGGTTGTGGGTTCGGTTCCCACCTGCGGTAAGTTGTTTTTTCATCCACTTTAATTTCCATTAATTTATCATTACTTTATTTGATTTATTAAGCACATGCAATTTCCCCTATGTTGTACTTGGTATCAGTGTTTGTTGGCTTCTCATTATATGACTAATAATTATCGGGTCCCTCGGTTAACCCCCTTTCTTCTCGTTTATATATATATATATATACCTCTGTCTTTCAACAACCATGCTTAATATTTCCTTACATATGCAAGGACCAGGGGAAAACCTAAATGACGCTTTCCTTTGTTAGAATGTATTGCGCAGGAGCAGCTGTCACCGGTTGTGTATTGAGAGTAATTGCTCCGAAATTATAGCCGCAACAGAAAGCACATATAAAAAGCAGGAGTTCTGCAATATATACGAGGGCGAGTCAAATGAAAGTGAGCCAATGCGAATATACGACAAACGGGGTACTTTATTTAAACGTAGTCACCATGAGTATTTAGACACTTGTCCTACTAACGAGTCGCGTAATTCCCGTCTCATAAGACTCCTTGGGTTGCTGCCTCAAAAATCTGTAAATGACTACACGTCATCTTCCGACACGAATCTGGTTCCCTTGAGCAGTTTTTTCAAATTTTACCAAATGTGGAAGACGCAAGGCAACAGGTCTGGGCTGCATGAGGGATGTTGCACCATTTCTCAGTTTAATTTGGCCAGTTTTGTATTAACCCCATCAGCGACGTGGGAACGGGCAACGTCGTGAAGGAAGATGTTCCCAATGCTCAATTTTCCACGTCGTTTGTTCGTAATTGCGACACGCAGCCGATCCGACCTTTCACAATATCTGAAACAATTTAGAGTCTCTCCAGGTTTAGAAAATTCGATCAATAATGGCCCCTAACGAACTAAAAAGAAGTCAACACTTTTCCGGCAGAAATGACGGCCTTTGTTTTCATTGGGAGTGGTGAATTCAAATGTTTCCACTGTAACCTTTGCCGTAGTGTTTCAGGCTAGTAGTAGCGGCACCATGAGTAATTCCCGGTCACAATTGCAGACAAAAAGTCGTCACCCTCATCTGGGGTTCTTTAACGTGCACCTAAATCTAAGTACACGGGTGTTTTCGCCTCCATCAAAATGCAGCCGCTGTGAGCGGGATTCGATCCCGCGACCCCGTGCTCAGCAGCCCAACACCATAGCCACTGAGCGACCACGGCCTTTTCAATTGTGTTGAGGGTGATTGCACGGTGGCTTTGGCCCGGGCATGGATCGTCTTTGTGACTTTCATGTCCTTTTTTGAACAGTTTGGTACAACGCTCCACAGTGGCCAATGAAACGCAATCTTCCACGCATACGGCAGCCATACGGCGAATAATATCTTCTTGGGAAACATCTTCATTTGTCAAAAACCTCACGACACAGAGCTGTTCAACTATTGGAGGGTCCATTATGTCACGCAGTCATGTTCAACCAAGTGTATGAGAGCATTAAAGAACATTTAACCTCACTTCTGCATGTCACTTGTAAATGAGATGCGTATGTACTACGCGCATGCCTCGAAAAAAATGAACCGAATCATTATTGCACGGCGCGGGTTGTCTCACTTTCATTTCACTCGCCTTCGTACATTATAAATGAGAAGATACAATGGAATATACAAATGTGAAGACACAGCTTGATACAGGGCAAAAAAGTTGTCACTGGAAACAAAGTTCACTGCGCATATACACAAAACCTCGCAACAAGATGTTTAAATATACGTATAAGTTTCCAATAAATCTACGTACCTAAGAAAAAGCCACTATATATAATGCATCAAACAAGGCAAATATACAGGTTGCGCAACCACAGATACACCGATCACAGCAGCCCCCCCCCCCCCCTCCCTCCACTTCCAAAATGTATCGCGTGCGACGGAAGGCGGCGCGCTTCCTCCCCGCTTTTCTCCCTTGCGCATACAAGACTGAGCCACCATAGTCGGCTCAACCCCTCCCCCCACGCTTTCACTCGCACATAGAGCATGCGGTCACGATGTTATCGCCCTTGGCCTTTTTTCATACGGAACATGAGCGCAACGGCAGGAATGCGCCTGGAATCTTCATATAGCTGCTATCGCAATAATATAATGGTATCCGGCAACTGAAGCGTCCCGTGGCCCATTGCTTTCCGCAAAAGAAGTAACAAAATTGAACAAATTGAACACCATGCGACAATTCGCTGCGCCACAACAATGCCTTCTTTTTTTTTCTTTTGTGGGGCGCGGAGGCGGCGAAATAGAATAACGCAAATGAAAGCATGTTGGCTACAATCAAATGCCTACTTTGGGCACCTAGTGTGGCTACCGAAGGAATATCGAAGAAAACGTGTGACGCTTGGTCCACAGAAATTCATACGCATACTGCTCGGTATCCTACACCGGCGAGACAAAATTTTCCGGAGAGGCTGCGCTCAAGCGAATGCGTTGCAATCCGTCGAGTCCCCGCAGTGCTGGCGGCGAGCGACTATGCATTGTTTCTTTTTCTCGTCTGCTAGCCAGAAAGCGTCCAAAACTCTGCCAGGTGAAAATGCAGTCGGCCAGAGAAAAACGAACGCGCATCCAAGTGCGCCGCGGGGTTCTCGATGCAGCACGAGAAAAACGCATGCGCTCTGGTTGGATCGGCAGCCCATGGGCTGCGAGAACAAAAAAAAAAAAGATAAAGAAGCTCAATGCATCCTCGCGAATAAAAGTCTAGGTAGAAAAATACATAAGAAAATAGTTACAATGGTGGCTTTAGTGTCTTGACATGGATGCTTTGGCGCAGGTGAAAAAAAAATGTTCATATTCTTTTCTGTGACCTGATGGCACAAATGAACCGCCACAACGCTTTGTCTCGTCGGACCTCGCTGCGTGCTTTGTCAACTTGTCTGATAGTATGTTGATTTGGCTTGTCTCGTTGTATGGCCCGATGTACGACTTTGGAAAATTCGATGCACCTTTGGCGTTAAATGTTTACAACAGCATTAAACCCACAAAGTTCCGGAATTGAAAATCTAAAGCACGACTTTGGAAATGTCAATGCACCTTTCGCATCAAAATGTTATGAGAACTTTATACCCATAAAGTCTCAGAATTGAAATCCAAGCGCTCCGCAGATACTGCGGCCTCCGCGAGATGCCGAGACGAGACCGCTCGCCATTATAACACCCTTGAAATTTTGTGCTCGGTGGGGCTCCTTGCGTTACGATATACGAGTCCCGATGCATGGGCGTTTCCGCGAAATCTGGCCCGATTTCTCAATGTTTGCGCTAAAATGTCTTTTCGAGCGTGAATTAAGGACATTCTAGACAAAATCGAGCATGATTTCCGGCACCGGGACGTGTTTTCGTCGGCGGCGCATGAGAGCACGAAAAAATTTCGGGGGGGGGGGGGGCTGAAGCCCCATAAGCCCCCCCCCCCCCCCCCCTGGCTACGCCCCTGGCCGCAGCGCAAGCCGACGACGTAACATCGGGTGCCACGTTGATGGCGCATCTTAAGTTCTCACATCATCTCGTGGCATTGGAAAGTCAACTTCACGGTTGCTTTTCGTTGTCTGTGACGACTCGGTGGCGCTGATCAAGTTAGTGACAATACTCTCAAAGCCTGACGGAAATAATGCGTTCATACAGTTTCCTTACAGTTCCACACGGATGAGACTTGGCATTCAGAACGCATATTTTATGTAATCGCTTCCGTGATAATCCTGAGAACGAGTGAAAAAATGTGCGATGTTGTTTTCGCAATGAGCCTTAGAACGTTAATGAAACTATGCATTCAGTGGGGAAGTTTCTCATTACATATTGACGTGTCAGATTCGAATTCACGAATTACGATCAATCGCTGCCTTCCAATCAAATTCGGTGTTCCCTGTCGCATTGGTCGCCTTCTCTTTCTTCTGCAATGGTCATGGCGGTGTGATGTGCATGTAGGCGCGTTTGTACGCGTTTAAGTATCGAGAGAGAGAACAAGGAAAGGCAGGGAAGTTAGCAACCCGGTTGGCTACAACACACGGGGGGAAGGGGACGATGGATTGTAAGAGAGAAGGCAGAGGCATACTGTAGTGGACACGGGGTCTCTATGGACGCCTTCTCAGGTTCGTTAGGAAATATATTGAAGCTCGCGTAGCTTTCAATATTGACGAAGATCTTTTCCTGCATGGAAGACCGATCTTCGGGCCGGCAGAGCGCCTTGCGAAGAGACGGGCGCTTGACGCCGAGACGCAGGTACGGTGGCAGAAACATGCCTGTAAAGCGTGACCTCGCGTTGTCTCATATTCGAGTAATCGGGCGCAATTTCGCGCTCCCGCATTCGCGCACGCACGCACGCACGCACGCACGCACACACACGCAACGTTCTTAGACATACTTCAGTTTCGCAGCTCCGCTTGGGAGATGGCCGAAGTGGTGGTCACGCGAACTAGCGGCGCTGCGATCGCGTCTTTCGTCACTTTTTGTTTCGTTTTTGATAGAAGTTGCTCCATTTCTGGTAGATTTCCGGTTTAAATTTTGAGAAGTAGTTATATCACAGTTCTGAATTTTGAACCTCTTTGTCAAAATTTCTCATATCTGAGCTAGGTATTGTAAATGTGTTTGTAGTAATTAACTTGAAACATGACTTCTGCTTTCACTTCTGGTTTCATGTTGGTTGCGCTGCATCGTCTGTCATTATCCTTCTCCGTTTTGTAGGTGTTGTGTGATGCGTCGTGATTTGCTCTCTTGAAAAGCTTCTTGAAGAAGCGTTTCTGCGTCTCATGACAGCAAGAAGTTCCCTATGCCGTGCTGTTTTGCCCCCGGCTGCACCAGCAGCCTAAGACACGATGCCGCTGGTCACCATGTTTTCGACCCGCGGCAAGACGCTGGAGAGTTTAAAAGTTGGGAACGGATGCTACAGCGAAAAGACAAACGCCTCACAAACAAATCAGAAGTGTGTGAACTCCACTTTGAGGACGACGACATTTTGAAATACTACAAGCATGTTATGGGTAACAAAGAAATATTGATTCCTCGCGGGAAATGGATGCTTGTTCCCGGCCCACTTCTTCGGCTCTTTCCTGGGCTGCCTGAGCACATCTCAAAGCCAAAAAATGTGAAGCGAAAGCGACGCCCACCAAAAGAACAAGTGCAAGTGCCGGCAAGTACATCGGGTGAAGCTTGTAGTGATAGCGCTTCAACTTAATCCAAACCTGCTGTTGGGCTTGGAAGAAGGAACTTGAGAAATATGGGCTACACACTTGGTGCTCAACGAGCTCACGAACGTGACACTGCCTTCTACGCTCTGGAAGTTCGAAATTGTTGAGGACGACGCAAGACAGAAGCGATGCGGAATGTTTTATATGAGGCAACTGGTAGCCAGGCATCTGCGAGTAATGAAAACTGTTGTACTTGAAGAGGATGGTACTTGCTGCATAAACGGCTACAGCAAAATTCACAAGAGGCTATTTCGAGCTGCGAGTAGCATTGCAAATGTGGAAAGAATCCTGAGAGAAGCACAGAACTTGAACATGTGTGCAGGCGTGAAAGCAGGCCAGCGTGACATGGTGACATCAGATAATATGCACCACAAGCAGTGCAATGTACTTACAAAGCAACTAGTCTGCGCGCGTTGTCTCCGTCAACAGAGGAAACTTCCGACTGAGCATTGAGGCTCCGAGCGCAACGCTCAAGCAATATCAGAAACTACGCAATGTGAAGAAGAGGCTGCTTAAGGTGGCTGCTGCGCATCAAAAGCAAAAGAATGAAATTTTGCCTTTGAAGAAGGCTTTCTGAAATGCCCGATAACAGAATCGAGGAAGCGTTGGCCGAACTTCGTTGCATTTATGACATCGTTTAAACTGTTGAAAGCAAAGTCTACGTGTGGCGCGCGGTACAATGCGGACTGGCTTCTGAGCCCTCGAGCATATAAGCTTCAGACATGAATATGCTGCCCTTGCCCTCCGTGAGCCGTCTCACACAAATTCTGAAAGGAATACCATGCAAGTATGGTTTCAATCCTCTCTGCATGGAAGCTGTTGGAAAACAGCTGGGCAACAGAGCAGATGGGGAGAAATTCAGCACACTGATTTTGGATGAAATTAAGTTGCGCCAGGCGTACAATTTCAACAAGTCAACCTTCAAGCTTGATGGTTTTGTGGACTACTGTGGTATTTCAAATGAAGGAACTGACCAACTTGCAGATCATGCGCTCGTGCTGATGTTCGTACCACTTCTGGAGAGCTGGGTGCAACCGATTGCCACCTAGCTTTGCCACGAAAGGTGCTGCGCCTGGCAGGATTTTAGCAGAGCTGGTGTTGCAAGATGTAATGCAATTGCATAAACATGGTGCTATGGTGATCGCCGTAGTCAGTGACGGAGCTGGGAACAATCGCCCGGTGTGGCAGCAGATAGGAATCAGCGGCAGCGTAACCTCACCTTCTCACAAGATTCCACATTCATGCCTGCCTGAGCGCGCGTACCTTTATTTCCTGTGTGATGTGCCACATGCCCTGAAGTGTGTACGCAACCATTTGCTCAAGCACAAATATGGACCGGTGAGCTAGCGTAGCTTATTTTATATATAACCTGTGCTGATTGGCGTCGATAACTCGCTGACAGAGCAGGTGCACGCAGCCAGAAAGAGGGCGACATTGCTTAGAGCAAAAGTAGTTTAAAATTACTTTTTTGTGCACGAAGTAAATAAATAGTGTCACTGTGTTTGTTGTTTGTTTTGTTCGTCAAAAAGAAAATGAATTAAGCTTTGACATAAATATGTTCATAGTATTTAACTTCGTCCTTGTCACTGCTCACAGATCACTTCCACCTCATTTGCACGTCCCATAATTTCCGCGGAAAACTATACAAAATACATGCGTCAATTAAATTTATTAGGCGGAGAAGCGTTGACGGGGGTGGATCAATTCACCACAGCGTTGTCTCAAGCGACTGCTGGGCGTGATGCGTTAATGTCCCTACGTCTGCACAGGCGCTCGCCGTCTTAAATGAATACACATGTTAAGAATAAGCAGCAAAAAACAAAGCCCCCCCCTGAAGGGAGCACCACGGCGCTTCTATAGGGAAAAAATTGGTTGAAAAGCGGAATCGCAGTGCACTACCTCTCATTTGCGGTGTAGTTGCAGCTTCTAAAGACTAGCTAGACATGTCATTCAAAGGTCCTTGTCATAAACTATTGTTCGGGCAGCCAAAACACAGTCGTCAAAGAGCAAACGGCACAGGCCAGTTGGGGAAAACGACCCACCGCAGAGATGACATCGCAGGAGTAGACGATGCGCGCTGCGTGAGAGATATGTCACTGCAGCGCCGATAGTGCACAGACACCGTGAAGTCCCCGTTACTTACGCGCGGCAGGTTTGTCACAAAACTCAGACTGCGTATCTAAACTACATTTATCGACGGATAAGCGTTTACACGCCTGTTGGTGCAAACGACGCGTCGCAGCAGGAGCAGACGACGCGCGGCGCATGACGAAAGA
Organism: Dermacentor albipictus; assembly: GCF_038994185.2. Classification (NCBI taxonomy): domain Eukaryota; kingdom Metazoa; phylum Arthropoda; class Arachnida; order Ixodida; family Ixodidae; genus Dermacentor; species Dermacentor albipictus. Next base: position 472,438,936 of record NC_091821.1, read on the forward strand.
CGCGACTGCAGCGCCGGTAGTTTCAGTGACACCCGTTTCGGCCACGTCGGCCAATGGGCTCGTATGGGGAGCTGCGAAACTGAAGTATGTCTAAGAACGTTGCACACACGCACACACACACACGCGCGCACGCACGCACGCACACGCACGCGCACGCGCACACGCACGCGCACACGCACACGCACACAACACAGACACACACAGACACACACAGCACACAGCACATAGCACACAGCACACAGCACACAACACATACACACACAGACACACAACACATACACACACAACACATACACACAGACACACAGACACACACAGACACACAACACATACACACACAACACATACACACAGACACACAGACACACACACAACACACAACACACACACACACACACACACGCACACGCACACACACGCACACACACACACACACACACGCACGCACGCACGCGCACGCGCACGCACACACGCACACGCACACAACACAGACACACACAGACACACACAGCACACAGCACACAGCACACAACACATACACACACAGACACACAACACATACACACACAACACATACACACAGACACACAGACACACAGACACACACACAACACACAACACACACACAACACACAACACACAACACACAACACACACACACACACACACACACAGCGGTCGCTAAAAAAAGAAATTCAATTGTGGGGTTTAACGTGACAAAACCGTTTTCTGATTATGAGGCACGCCGTAGAGGAGGACTCCGGAAATTTCGACCACCTGGGGTTCTTTAACGTGCACCTAATTCTAAGTACACGGGGGTTTACGCATTTCGCCGCCATCGAAATGCGGCCGCCGTGGCCTTGATTCGATCCCGCGACCTCGTGCTCAGCAGCCCAAGAGCGCTCGCTACCAACTGTTTATTCAGAGTATGGAGCCCCTGTTTATGCAGGGACACGCATGCGCAATGACCAACATCAAAGCCAAATATATCAAAAACCAGGTCATCATCATCATAATCATCATCATCATCATCATCATCAGCCTGGTTACGCCCACTGCAGGGCAAAGACCTCTCCCATATTTCTCCAACAACCCCGGTCATGTACTAATTGTGGCCATGCCGTCCCTGCAAATTTCTTAATCTCATCCGCCCACCTAACTTTCTGCCGTCCCCTGCTACGCTTCCCTTCCCTTGGAATCCAGTCCGTAACCCTTAATGACCATCGGTTATCTTCCCTCCTCATTACATGTCCTGCCCATGCCCATTTCTTTTTCTTGATTTCAACTAAGATGTCATTAACTCGCGTTTGTTCCCTCACCCAATCTGTTTTCCTTTCTGATGCAAGACTTTAAAGGGGGTTACCTGGTTTTTGGGCCCTCCCTCACCCAAAAACCAGGTAACCCCCTTTAAAGTCTTGCATCAGAAAGGAAAATTTTGTCGCAAACCAGGATATGGATGGTTCGCTCACACACTAAACCCTATTCCCTTCGACAACAACAACAACAACAACAACAACGACGACGACGACGACGACAACAACAGATTCTAACGCCCACGTGGCGTTAAGGCTCAATCACACCGGCAACTTGAGGAGCTTGCGCGACCATTTGCGACTGGGGACTAAAAAGCGACTGAACGCGACCGATGCTCACACCGGCAAGCCCGGGCGAGCGCGACTTGCCTGTCGCAAAGCCGGAGATCATCGTTCTCAGCGAGAACTCTAGGGACCTACGCAGTTTCCGCACGCTTTGGTCGTTTCGCGTTCTGGCAACAGCCATGGGCTTTGATTCGAGCCAAGAGGAAGGCGTCGTCACTGTGCCGATGTGCTGTGCCGTGGGCGGCGTCAGCAGAGGCAGGGCGGAAGCTTCCGAAGAAAAAGCGACGCTACTGTGTGCGCCCGCGGTGCCGTTCGCTGTAAGTGGCCGGCCACAGAAAGCCGCCTCCTGCTCGAACTCCGCGCGCTTTCCGAGGAGTAAATATCGAGAGTAAGCTGTAATTTCCAGTTCGCGTTGCGTGGGATTCGGTGCATAATTTTCGTGCTTTCTCTTGCTGCTGTTTGGCAATGCTACCGCGTACATTCGACACGTTGCTGAAACTGCTGCACGCCAGCATCACGAGGCAAGACTCCAGTTGCATTCCTGTAGTCTGCCACGGTGGCGTGGACTTTGTATTTGGTGCCACGCAGGAGGACGCAGGTAGAAAGCACGTGCTAACATAACTTTCGGCGCGCCACTGGTTGGTTTGGCAGTTTTGCGACCGCGGCCCAACTGGCCCAAAATAGTCGCTTTTCGAGGAAAGCGACCATTCGCGACCATATGCGACTAACTTGGTCGCGCGACCACTGTCAGTCGCCGGTGTGAATGAGCCTTTAGTATTGCACTTGTGTTGTGTTGTTTCGTTGAGAAAAATCGAGGCATTAGGAAGCAAAGCAGACATCACAATTGTACAGTTTCGCGTTACTGAGTATTTTTTAAAAGGCCATTGAAGATTAAGATAATATAGCTGAACTGCTAAACTGAACATCTGGAATTCCAGAAACGTCAGTGTTACCGCGAGCGCCACCTCTGTAGATCATAAAGGACGCAAGAAATCGAAAGGCGAGGGTCGACACCACATTGAAGCTCTCAAAAACCAATTGCTCGTGAGAACGACAATTTCGAAAGCATCTCCTGGAGATACGGTTAATAGTCGTATCTTAACTGAGCATTAATATTTGCATTCTAAATGAATGAGAGGGTCAGCCTAGTGAGCTTCGAGAACGGTTGCCGCAGAAATGCGGCCCAGACGAACGATAATACTTCGAAATTTGTGACTTCACAATATTGTATACGAGAGATGAGATCCGTGCACGAAACATTTTGAAAGAAAGAGTAAACATTCCGTTTCATTTTACCCGCTAATAACATACCTCTTCCCGCCAAATTCGTTGTTGCTTTTTGGTTTCTCTTAAAGACAAAGACGTATGTGCGAAGTTGAGTTAGTCTTAGAACGAGCAGCCCGAGTTTGGAGCTCTTTTCTACTGACTACTTGACGTGTCCATTGTTAGCACCCCCGAATTCTTTCTTAACCATTTCCCAAGCAAAGTTAGCTGTTAGCGAGGTCGATGACTCGACCTTTCCTTTTGAACGCGTCAAGCGTCGTTCTAACCATTTGCGAGAGACGATGTCTCTCATTCTTTCTTTTTTTCTTTTCTCACCAACCAGTTTCGATCGGCGGGTATCTAAGGTTGTTGACACCACGACCTCGGCGTGACAAGACTTAATCTAACTCGGTTCAAGCTATATCTCTTTCTCTCTTCCTACTTGGTATATTGCCATCGGGCTTCGGCAGCACCACCTCTCGGACAACGAAAACCATGAAAACTCGCTGCCATGACGTCAAGAGAGTGGGCCAGTGTTTCCGCCACGTAGCAATCAATGCCAAAAACATAAATCTCACAACTGTCGCTGTTCGTGTGTCTGCGCCCACCTTCGAATGTGCGGGCAGACCGACAACTAGAGCGATGTCACTGTTTCAGGCTTATCATGTTGACGTTGCTAGACTAATGTCGTTCCAGGCCTTAAGCAACTTAGCTAGGAATCGTCGACTCCAACATGCTTCTCCCGAGTAGATGAGACGAAAAAAATATTGCTGAAGGATGATGTTGAAGAAGAAGTGATGACTGCGCCAATGCCTGTGCAGAATATCCCGCTGAGTCTTTCGTATTCCTCTGTCGGCAAAAGATAAAAAAAGCGTTGTAAAATAGTCTATTGTTACAGCTGCAGGTTTTCGTTCAAAGAGCGGACGCAAGACTAAGTCACCGAGTACGGCCAAGCTGTTAGATTAGGTCTACTGGATTAGCGTTTTTTCATTATACAGCTAACAGAATGATTGTTACCGAATGATGGATCGAACCTAACGTTCCAATATCGATGACGCTTATTTGCAAGAAGACAGGTCTGCCTTAGCCAGCGTTGTCGAAGCAACGCTTCTTTGTTCGCGAAAGGCTTGGATATAGTTTAAATGTTAATGTATTCATTCGTGGAATCCAACGTCTCGACGAAACACAAGAGATACGCGAAGCGTCTTTATTAAGGAACCTGGATGAATATTAGCAACGCATTCCACAACTTGCACCCACAAATCAGCACGCAGGATTTTCGGCATTCATCCCCCGTCAGAACGCGGCCGCCAAGAATGGGAATCGAGCCCGCAACCTCGTGTTCATCTGCAGAACACGATAGCCCCTGAGCCACCACTCCGGTGGGGGACGCAAAAGCCTGCGCGTTCTTCTCCGCTTCAGAGCTTCGTTTCCAAGATGGGTGACGCATCAAACAAAAAACGCGTACGGATGAAAGAAGCGAATGCGATAGGCGTCGTTTCTCGCTTGCCGGTAGCCACTTTTACGCGAATGGGACGTTGACGCACTATACCTGACGACTTTGCCAGCATTCAAAATCTGGTTCATTTCGTCACCGTCTGCATGTCAACATCTGTCGGAGCCCTCTCCTTGCACATGTTCGGAACCACCGATTCACGCCGGGCTTCATAAGCTTTAACTCACTTATATAATTAGTTTTTGTATGTATATTTACGGACATTTAAAACAGTGTACAGCCCTTTTCGTTATGTTTCTCTGTGCTTTTGTGCTTCTTGAGGACGAAAGGCTTGTGTGACCATCTGTGACAATTAATGCAATTTCTATAAGACCACGCGCGTCACCGAACTCACCGCAATTTCCTTCTTTACTTCCCTCCTCTCTCTCCCTGTCATCTTTGTTTTCCCCTTTCCCATTTCCCCGGTGTAGGTTAGCCAACCAGACGTTATTCCGGTAACCCTGCCTTCTGCTTTTGTCTTTCCCTCCCTCTTTCTCTGTGCTACGTGTATGCTGCTAGAGTCCCAATTTTTATAACATCTGATACATGTCAGCCCTTGTCATCCTCACTGTACGTATTTTGTTGACCTCCCCCTCCCCACGCTCACACACACACACACACACACACACACACACACACACACACACACACACACACACACACACACACACACACACACACACACACACACACACACACGCGCGCGCGCGCACACGCACACACACACACACACACACACACACACACAATGCTCGCCCAAAGCCTGCGAGGTGATATGAATAAATATATACGTATGGCGAGCTCATCGTTTCGACCTCCCACACCGAATGCTTCATGAGTGGGCGTAGTTTATAGGGTTGCCCATACGAATCGAACGCCGTCCTGCAACCGCGAATGTCGCGTGTCTCGTGCAGAAAGTCATTTGAGTCGGTTGGGAAACTGATTGATCGGCGCTATGGGCGACACAGCGCGAGGGTGAGGAGGAGAAGTGAGAGAGGGAAGGTGCGAGCGCGGTTGCATAGTATAGCGAGGTGGGCAATTGGACTGGCCGCCGTTGCTCATTAGGCAGCGACGCGGTCACAGCTGCAACGGGGAGACGCGCGACGTCGCTTCGGCACTCTCGAAGGAAGAGCCAATAAAGTTGCTGCCTAGGCACCTCCCAATCACGAGTCGGACGACACTCGGACTTCACGTAATAAGATTATTGGAGGACAGTTCCAGCGCAGTGATCGCTCAATCACCCTGGTAACGCGGGTATAGGTAATGCATTGATTTCTCTTTCGCTCGGCCCTTGTTGAAGCCCGCCCTGGTTCCTAGTGCATGGCTTCTACGTTGCGCTGCTAAGCTACAAGTAGCGGGAGCAAATCCCGGTGGCGGCGGCCACATTGGTGATTGGTAACCCAGGTGATCAAAATAAATCCGAAGTCCCCCACTACGTCGTGCCTCATGGAAATATTGACACGTGAACTCGTTTATCTGTTACGGGTGAGCGCTTTTACCGTGTAAGAAATGTTATCGCTCAGCGCAGGACGCGTCTACCTGTATCGGAAGTTTCTAGAATGTTATCCATGCTTCTATCCGCTGTCTGTTGTCGCCGAACCTTATGTAATCTGATTGCTTGCATGCGCGACGTGAATGGCGCAGAACCTTGTGGAAGGCACGCGGGTCCCAGCGATTACTTTGGAACATTCGACGACTGATCTATAAAAGCCGACGCGCTTGACTAGCAGATCGGATTTTCGAAGATCGCCGACTGTGTTCGCCGCTCTCGTTGAGCATTGAGTGTAGCCTGTTTTTCTGGGCACAGGTTCGCCCAATAAATGTTAGTTTTGTCTTTCACTGTATTGCTACTGTGTTCTTTAACGTCACTACCACGTGACATCGTGGTTCGGACACGTAAAACCCCAAAGTTAAAACAAAATATACGTGGCCATTGACTTCGTTGAAAGCATAGCTGGTTCTATTGCGATTTGTCGTAAAGTCAGTTATGTCACCTTGTTCGGCCCAACGTTTCCTTAATATGTGACCAAACGTCTCATGTTTATATCTACAGAAAACTCCTGTTACACGGAACTCGAAGGGACAGAAAAATGTGTGCCGTGTATCCGAAGTTCCATTTAGGCGAGCGACACAAAAAGCACCAAGAATCGTATTATGGGAAAGGGCCCGAGTGTTCTGATATTTGATGAATACTAGCCCAAAGTAGTATTCATGCACGAAAAAATTCCCAATAATTCTGCGAAGTTCAGCGTAATCAGAGTAACAGCGCTATATATGCTTTCAATTGCACAGCTTACCGTTTCATCCGAAACAGCAACGCGCACTGGAATAGATTAATATCAACTCCTTCGTCAATACGTAGAAGTACAACACATAATTTTGTAGCGCGAAAATTCAGGCAAGGAAAGACAAGTGACACGAAAAAGCCGACATAAAGACAGGCGCTACACTCGCAGCTGTTTACTCTGATGCGAGCCATCGTACATATCTACAGTGCAAATGCGCGACAATCTCAAGGAACATGCGAACAGTTTAGAGAAGGATTTCAGTGCACACCTTTCAGGGCATTGCAGATGTTGCCTCTGTGAACCGTGTTTTCCTGATGTGAGGATCCTGTACAAAAGTAAAGATAGGGACTGCGCGGGAACTGTTGGAAGCACTTGACATTCATATCGATGGTCAAGAACGTGTCGACCAAACTTCAATTACTCTACATGCTGCCGAAATGCGATCGCTAAATTCTAGCCGTCGGCGGCGACTTCTGCGCTTCCTAGCCCCTTGTTATTGCGAGTATGCAGCATACTCTGCATCGGGATAAGTTGTTAGTGCAGCGCCTGTCTTTCTGTCTGCTATTTCTTTTCACTGATTTGAGCTCTCCTGAATGTTTTTTTTTTTGCGTTACAAGAAAGTCATGTTTCACAGTTAACACCATTTCGCCCAAGAAGAAGTTACCCTGTAGAATTATAAGTTTTTGCCACGAACTTCAAAGATTCATATGTTCAACTGTCTTCCTCAGAGCAGGTAGCAAGGGCATCATTTGAGGTCGCTTATACGTGGCCATGTGAACAAATCAGTAGTGGCACCTAGGCTGCGATATCCTACCTACTCCGTATTGCTGCTGTCTTGCCTCAGGAATCAGTACTTTCTGAGCGAAGCCCCCATGATGCAAAACGCCGTTGCGATTTCGAGAGCTTTAATTTGCAATAACTTTATCACAACTGCCTGGTATGAACTGGATTTTTTTCGTTATTTATAGCATCGCTATTTCACATGTATGTCGAACTTGTCTCCTTCCGTATACGTCGACGAGGTAGGTGGTAGTTTTGGTAAAGTTTTATTTACCCAGAGTTCCTGAGACAACACATTGGTGTTGTCTAGCCGAAGCTCGCGGCCGAGCAAGGTTGAGAACACTGTTATACGAGAGGAAGGAACATTTCAGTGAACATGGTGTGAGCTAAGGGAGAAAGTCTGAACTCCTAATGGATGTTCAAGTTAGGCATTGTTTTAGGTCATGGTACAGTAGTGCATGACTTGCAGATTGCATTTGATATTGTACTTTTTTATTTTTCATTAGTAGACTACCGGTAAAAGCATCTAATAGTTCAGGGATTTATTCCGTGGCAAGCTTGAAGCACTCCTTTGGCATGCTATTCAGAAGGTAACTAAACATGTATCGCAAATAAGATATAGGTGCGATAGTGTTCAACATTCATATGCTCCCTGAAATGCCACAATAGAAGCCGCCATAGAGTGCAATGTTTCTGTACGGTAACGTCCCCTGTGAAACTTTGCAGCGACCACTGGCAATCGTTACCTCATTCTTCCACGACAAGCTTTCTGGAAGCAAACTCTATAGCATTGCGAGTGCTAGGCATGCGTGTATTCCTTACTGTTTATTTGCTTACTTTGCCGACTCGTACTCCTTTAGTGAGTGAGTAGGCCGTCGACAAGCTCTGCCGGCAAGAGTGACAAGCATTTCTCTCACAGAAAAACTCGAAATGCGACTGCGAAAGCTTATCGTCACGCCGCGTCACATGAAATGACATATTGCGCGCCGAATCAGGCACCGACACCAATACCAAACGGACCAAGCAAGCGAGCTTGTTCTTGATCGCGTCATACTGTAACCACGGCATACTGGAAGGTGAACGCGGATTGAGATCGGCAACCAGCGTCGATTAGGCGCTTAGTTCGCAGCTGCAGCTCGGTGACTATTTGAAAAGCGAGGCTATGAAACACTTCGAAACGTGTGACGTCACACTGAGGTATGTCGTTGCTGAGGCTTCGATGCGAAATCCATACATAGGAGAGTTCGTCCCTTTTTGTTCTACTTCAATGCTAAACAACATGTTCCCTCCAAATTAATGTGAACATGGGCTTTTGAAGGTACTTAACAATCAGAACCGCTTTAATTCGCACTTTAGTCTCCTTGTATAATTTATGTTCCAGGATAGGTTAGAAGTCTTGGAAGACGCTTTAATGTCAAATAACTGTCTTCTCGATTAAAGTAATTCGAGTGCCAACAAACTCGGCCAATAAGTACGACAAGCGAGCGAAGAATTCTACAACCGACTGCGCAAAAGCAACGAGATTGCGAATGCGCGTTTTCGTACTGGTCACATCGATTACGTTATGCGTCGTAGCAACGTTCGTCTTCTTTCCTTTCTCCTTTTTTTGCCTTCACGTGTTGTTCGCGTTCTTATCAAGATTCGGTGAATGCGTCCCAGAGAACTGCAGGGCGGTGGCGGATATCCCACGGCTCGGAGGGAACATCGATAACAGACACGTTCGCGCCACGCCTGTCGCTCAGAGGCCCGCTAACGTCACTCGCGGGAATATGTTGCCATAGCTACGGCCGTGATTCTGATTCCCGTCTATAGATCCTCCTCTCGAAGGAGAGCGGCGAGGTTGAGTCAGCGCACGCAATCACAAAGCGTTGCGTGCGCTATACAAAAGAACGCACGCCAGCCAACGGCGGATGATAGCGAACGAGGTTATTAGGAAGGCTCCACCCGGCTAATTAGAAGGCGTTCTTCCTCAACTGAAGCTTTATGAACGTGACCTTGATTGCTGGCACAAGGGCCGCGGATGCGGACAACGCCTCCTACATCGCGGAATGTCTGTGCACTGTGCTAGCCAAGTCGCACACACACGACAAATGACAACGTTGCCGCGACCAACGGTGCAATCGGTGGCTCGGCGCCTCGTCTTGCTGATTGCGTTTGGAGCGGCCAGCCGTGTGCCACTATGACTCAACTCACTAAAGAGATTTCCGCACGCAGCCCTCTCGTCATGATTTGATCAATACTAGTAGTTATGACAAGCGGACATATCGATGCTCGTCAATGCAAGACGGAAATCGGGCATGCAGCTGACGGAGCAGGCGGATAACGTGTGTGCCTGAAGGGACGCCATGTGACGTGAGAGCCATCGTAAATTCGCGAATAGAATTTTATTGCGACATACACTTGCGCGTTGCATACTGTGAATGTGTGAAAGCGCTCCTGGTTCTTCTAAGGTTTGGAGGCTTTCACGAAACCGAAGAGCTCATATTCGATAGCTCTAGTGTGCGTGCGTGCGTGTGCGTGTTTGTTCTTGTGTGTGTGAGAGAGATCACTGTGCATGTCATGATTATTCACCCAGCACCTGGAGTAGCATGCCAGGCGATCAACAAGGCTAACATCTCCAGCTTCGCTAACTCTGTCTCTATCTCCCTCCAGTTGGACAGCGACTGCATCTTGAGTGTCGAGCGACACCGACTGCAATTAGAGTCAAAAGGATTACGCGAATTGAATTGCGCCACATCGTTTGTTGCTGTTATGTACAGTAAGGGGAGACTAAAAATCCTGAGTTAAATTGTATTGATAACTTGCCCTTCTGGAATGCCAGAATTGCCAGTCTTCCGCGAGTGGAGTCCCAGACAAAACGTGCGAAAGCGGAAGGCGAGCTCGAGGTTCTCGCACTCCTCTCGACGTCGCGAGATTTGGACCGCATCTACTCGAGTATAACTTATAGTTTATCGATAAGCAAGGATTATATTGCATTCTCTACGAATCAGAACCAACCTAGTGAGTTGTAAGAATGCTTGACGAACAAAAATTGCCCGCATATGTTAAACTATTTCAGAATATGCGACGTCGTGCTAAGATAGCGGTAATGCGGTTCGGCCACGGAATTTAAAAAAATAAACAGGAAAACTGGGCCCGTCATTATCACTTTGAGTTCTTGGGTAGTAACTGTATAATAGACATGTTTTGTATTCTGTTTGGTTCTGAATAAACCTCTCTTGTTTTTCCTCACAATTTATCCTTAAATAACGTACTTTTTTTATTCAATTAAATGTGAAGAGAGTTTTTAACAAATACCTAATCACACTAACGTAACCTCCTCTCGTTCTCTGAAGGCCCTTTAGGCCCGTTGTCAAAGGATAGCCTGACATTAAGTAACATGCTGAACAACACGACCCACCCTGGAAATCTCGCGTCAGCCACACATATTCGTTTTTTTACCCCTGGCTTCCGTAACAGAGCTTCCTAAAATAAAACACCACCGGAAGAAACTCTGGCACTGCGATCGTTCAGCTAACCATGGAAATAATGTTTATTGTTCGTGGATTATTGTGCATGGTTTTCGGATTCAGAGGTTCTTGAAGCTTAATTTGTTTATTTATTACGCTTTACTTTTGTCATTTTCCGAGCAGTCGGAGAACGGTGAAATGGGCTAGTTCCCACTGGTTCATTGTTCATGTACAGCGTGAATGACGAAAACAAAGGAAGGACAGAAAATTACAGGACTGCACGCAGATTCCTCAAACACAGCAGCGCAATAAGTAGCGGCGCGCACGCACAATCATAGCGAATTACTGCATTTATATATCGCAATATTTTGTTTAAAATGCTCAACTTGCAAAGTCACCAAGCCGTTGGAAGCCAGAAGGAGCAAGTTTAGGCAAATCCATGTACTAAACATCACTACCATACTGGCTGAACCGCCAAGCTTGCAGCTCTTGTAGACACCAGGGCTACAGCCTCCTTCCCCGCCTCCCTCTCGCTTTCTGTCTCCTCCCCTTTAGTAATATATATAGGAAGCTCCCAGAAAGTAGCTGACGTATTGGACGTTGCACACAGCCTGCGTAATATCTACGTGAGGCGTTGACAGGCGGATTTGCTCGAAGTTCCTTTTCGTAAGGGCTGTTTATATCGCTGGCCTCCACGGCGCCAACAGTATCGTAGTTGATTCACGATCACCATAAGTTGGCGCCCATACCGCAACCCATTCTCCTCGTCGCGTAGGTTTCTTTATGTAATCACTAAAACGGAACTTAGCGTTTTGAGATAAGAAGGAGGCGTACGCCATATATACACGTGTGCCAGAGTTGCTTAGCCTTAATCAAAATGTAAATATTCGAGTGCTTCTGCATGCCAACTGCTGCCGGGAGCCGTCCCACTCCATGTTGCATCATTTGTGAAGTGGAAATGAGAAAGCGCAACTTGCTGTCGTTAAAAGAAAGAAATACGTGCAAAGAATGTCGCGGTGTATGAACAAGATACAGAACGAGAACGGACGAAGGTACGACACGATCAATCTGTATACCAACTAATAAAAACTTCAGTCCTTATGCAAAGGAAAACCCAGCATGCATTAATGTCTAGTCGGCCTGCCGGTCGGTCTAGTCGGTTTTATCGAAACGCGAAACAGCGGCCGAATTGCCCTCGATCCTCATGCCTTACGCGCCCCTCCTGTACGGGCGCAGACGTGCGAAAAACTGCACATGTGGCACACGGGTGCACAAAGTTTGGTTTACATTGGATCCGCACGAGCAGTGTGTGCAGATATTTCTGAATCTTTGTGCGATATGTGCAGTTCCACGCGTGTGCGCAGGGCGTGTGGAAGGCCGTGCTGATTGAGCGTAAGTCGCCCCCTTGAAGTCAGCAAACAAAACGCGTGAAATTTAAAAATGCAGACTTTTTCTTTTCTTACACCTTTCTTTTTTAAATTCCGCTCCTACAACATTTCAGAAATGAAAAAAAAAACAAAGAAACGCGATAATGTGCAGCGACAGGAGGACAGGGCGCAGACATAAACATTGAGTTTCGGTCTTGTCGGTAAGACATAGTACCTGACGCAGGATCTTGAAACAAAGTAGACAGAAGTCGAGAAGCGCTTGTGCGTGGCTCTACTTCTGTACGTTTCGTTTCAAGTTCCCGCATTAAACACTACAAAAGTACAGACGTGATAGATATGCGAAACACGGGAACAATACGAAGAGAAGCTACTGGGCATGGGATATCTGAGAATAATGGGACAAGGTTTTTGAACGGGAAGCCTTTCTTGTGACGCACACCGCTTGCGGTAGCGGTGCGTATAATGAAGCGAACGTCACCTGAGTGCATGGTTACACTGGCAGCAGTGAGCCCGTAAACGTCTGTGGAGCACTGTTTCACTGAGGGTTCACAACATGACCACCCATGAAAGGTTCCTCATGGTAATGTCGGTGCTTTTGTAGACAGAAGTGCTTTCTCTGTGCAGAAAGTGCTTGGACTATGATCATATATGTCCCAGCGAAGAAAGATCAGCCCCTAAAGCCTCTAACAGATATTCTCGTCGACCTGTGGACATCTTCCCTCTATTTTCTGGTAACAGTTTCATACCGACGTTGTTCGTGGTGCTCCTTTGCCTCTTGCGCTCTAATGCAGAATAACACGCTGGTTCTCAAATTGAGTGCGGGTCGCGCGCTGAAGCCCTGAATGTCTGTGCACGCAATGCGCGTCTCCCTTTCTCGCCTTGCTCCATTGGCTTGTTTCAATAGTGCTTTGTCATACTGTTAACTCTCTTAGTGTTGCTGTAGGCTAGTATTTTTCGGGCAGCCGGACCCCTCTTTGGTCAAACTGTCGATCTTTTGCAGCTGATAGAGAATACCGCAGCGACACAAAATTTTTCTTTCCGCCCCACTCGGCCCCAACTCGGTTTGTGAGAATGTTTTAAGTGAATAGCCTTCTGGTTCTGCGACTCTGTCACCTGTTTTTCGTGAGTGGTGGTCGGACTTTCAGCGCCGATGCAAAGGGCTCGGCCGACCGAGTTGCGGGGACAGTTCGTCGCTGAACGCTTACGATTACAACTCTCTGAGACGCACGAGTTCTCGCGGAAGGGCTTCGGGGCACCTGAAGGTGTTTGTGCGAATTAGAAGATGTGGTGAAGCGCTCGAGACGGACTCTTCTCCCACCACCCTCTCCTCCCACGTCGGCTGCGGGAGAGGACTTCGGCGGTGGGAGAGGAGGATGGCAGTAGCCTTCCACAGCGGCGCTGGTGGCGATGGAGTCAATATACACGTTTGACGAATGTGCTCGAGGTCAACGTGTTGAGCCATGCATCGCTACATATGCGCTGGTCAGCAGATATTTTCTTCACGACATTGCGCAACAGTAACAAGCACTACGTAACTATCCTAGCTACAACGGATACGCGCCTTTAAGCGCATCGTTCCTTTGATAAGACGAATGTCTTTCTGTAGACACACCCGGCTATTCGCTTACATTGACGACAATTCTCGTCGGCGGTTTGTGTGTGATTTCTCGCCCAAACATCGCAGTGATATAAGCATAGCGAACTTTACTCTCCCGCCTTCATTGGTGAAGCAGACGTGATCGGACGGTCTGAGCAGGAGCACCCTTCGGAAAGTTCACGTTACGGACCTCTTGCCATACGTGCAGTGCGCCACGTTGCGGTGTGTACTGCACTGTTTCGACGTGTGAACGTGCGAAGACGCTCGGTACGTCGAGACACATACAAAAAAAAGGAAGAAAACGCGCGCAGGATGCAGTAACATAGTACAGTCCCTGGGGCTTTTATCGCGGAAGCAGTTCATATACAGGGTGTTTCAGCGAACACTTTCAAAAGTTTTTAAAGGTTGCCTGTGGCAGATAGCTCAACACTAGTTTATGAGCCGGTGTACTCGAAGCGGCGGACACAACTTGCACGAAAAACTGAAATGAAAAATCGACTAATTAACAAGAATTCACTAATTAACTTTTAATCGAATTATCTTGTGACCCATATTGCAATTTACATATTCTAGCCCTGTAGTTCGCAAGGCGGATCCACTTGGAACGAATTCTCAGGACGACACCAGTTTCGAGATATAAATTCCCATACTTTCCGGAGAAATGCATTGGCGTTCCAGTTACTTGTGTGTTTGAGTGCATGAAACGACGTTTTGTTAATAAATTAACTGGAACGCCAATGCATTTCTCCGCAAAGTTCGGGAATCTATATCTCGAAACTGGTGTCCTCCTAAAAATTCGTTCCAAGTGGATCCGCCTTGCGAACTACAGGGCTAGAACTTGTAAATTGCAATATGGGCCATAATGTAATTAGCTAAAACTTAATCAGTTAATTTTTTTAATTAGTCGATTCTATATGTCAATTTTTGTGCAGGTATTGTTCACCGCTTCGAGTAGACCCGCTCATGAACTGCAATTGTCATATCTGCCACAGGCAACCCCTAAAGATTTTTGAAAGTGTTCGCTGAAACACCCTGTATATATGCTATATGGTGATATCTGCAAAAACGCCAGTGAATCATGAACAGCGGGCTAGCGTGTGACAACTATTTAATTAAGAGCTTCGTAATAGTTCTAACTGCGGCGCTTTAAATGCGCAAGAGCTTCACAAGCTACTCATTGTCGCGTATGCACAAATAAAGAAATCCGTTTGTTTGCGCAATACCGTAAAGATAGGGCCGCTTCTCTGCGAACGGCGGTCGTATCATTTTCGCCGACCTTGGCGATATACTTATCGATGAAGACATCGATAGCGTCAAGAAACTATCGCAAAGAGTTGCGCGTGCTGATCTTCATCCTGTTCTACTTGCGAACGTGATTGTTTGCGCTTCCTTTCACCACCGCCGATGCAGAGCCCCGAGTTCGGTGGTCGCACGCGAGAGAGCACGTTCGCCTTTAGCTAGGCGGTTTTGCATCTATGGTCGGCAAGGCGAGCGGACACAGGAGCAACGCGGCGATAACTTTGCGGCGCCATGCACGATAGGCGTGACACGCACGGGTCCGAGTGATAACTGGTGCCGGCGAGCCTACTGACAGCGTTCCGAGAATCGCGTTTATACATTCGTGCGAAACAAGTTGTTCTGGAGTGATTGCGAGGCAGAAGGAGCCTTTATTGAAGGTCTGATAGTCCAGCCTTGCTATACATGCGAAACTTTCTACGGCAGGTGGAGATGGTCTGCAAGTTTATGAAGAAATAGCCAAAGAAATTAAAAAATGCAATTCTGAGGTTTTACGAGCTAAAATCATGGTCTGTTTATGACGCACAGTGTAGTGGGAGACTCCTGAATAATTTTCTGTAATCTAGGAGAGCTCCTAATTTACATTCCGCCCCTATTGCTACGCGGCTGTCGCGACAGGGTTAAAAGCCGTTGCCTTGTTGATGATTTCTGTTGGAATCCCCTTAGAAACGGGACGCCGACAAATAGTCACCCAGCCTGCTCGGGCTGTTCACGGATCGTACACATCTGTTGCAGTCCAGCGTACTGCCCATCTCTCCTCGACCTTTTCTCTCTTCAGTTTATCCTCTATCTCTATATTATGCAGTTAGCTACGTCTGTAACGACTCCGGCTCTATCAATTCATTCCCCAGTTTTTCCTACCAATATATTCAAACTCTCTTGGTTATCCGACTGCTGATTAGTTAATGCCTCCAGCCACATTGAATCCCGGCGCTTCTGGAAAGTGGACGGGTAAAAAAATGATATATACTAAGAAAAAAAGAAACCTAATAGAGATCAATAAAGTTTTTCATACCATACCGTAACTAATAGAGATAGATAAACGCTACAATTACTTAATACGCCTTGATTGGCTTACGCAAAGTAGCCGCGGTGTGTCATATAGATGGTGTCTCAGATAGAAAGATGAACAAAAGAGAAAAATAAAATAATTAGGCTACGCAGATCCAAAGCACATTTCCGAACCGGTGTGAAGCGAAGCTTTGGTGAAGCGCATAATTAAATGCACTGCAACTAAACGAAATGCGCACAATTGTGTTCATTTTCACCTGATGAAACGTGAAATCGCACGAAATGTTCGTTCAATCATTGGACAAGTGGCGAATTTAAGCCCATGAAGCTGCTATGTCCTCCTCGTATACGCCGTCCACGGAGCGTGCGTGAATACAGACACCCAATCAGGCGGATGCACAGTGCGTGAGGCGTCGACGCAGTGACGTCACGTGAGCGAATGCGATGCATGGAAGCAAGACAAATAAGTTGTTGCTCTAAAAGATAAAGCTTTGCTTTAATTTCCTGCACGGCAGGGAACAAATCTTCGGCATGTAGGTGCTGTAATGGCGACGCTATCCGTACCAAATGTTCTAGGGTTTTAAGAAACGCATGCAAAAAAAAAATAACATGACATAAAATGATGCAACCGGGGTCGTTAAAGGCATACGAAACTATACAAAACAGACATAGACGCTTTAACGAGGAGGGAGCAGCTAAAAGGAATGTATGCAGAACGCTAGACGGCAGTTCGACAGAACAAAAGGATGGCACCACTGACTATAGTCTTGTTCAGAGCCCTCCCGCCGGCGCTACAAGATCGTGTAACGCCTGATTCACACAATCGTCATCCGCCCCGTCAGTCACGGCGTCCGACAGGAGGGAGCGCTTACTCGCCGGTTTCCTCTCAAAAAACGGGGCCGGTTGCGCCGCGACGTTGGCGGAGAGGGGCAGACGACGGTTGTGCGAATCAGGGCATATAAGACAGTGTTAAAGCAGTATCTTCAAGAATACGCTATACTGTAGAGATGAATTGCGTTTTTTGTAGCTGTTACAGGTCGTTTCACCTCGCGCTGAAGTTTCGTAGCTGCCGCACAGGAAGTCTGAGTCGCTTCAAAGCCCACTACAAAGAGTATAGTCAACACTGCTGCAACATACACATCGTAAACTGTTACATCTAAAGAATATTTTATGTACAACATCGATCATCACTGACACTGATGCAATTTTCTCTTAGTGTATTCTTCTTTTTCGGTGAGCGCCCAGAAGTAATTTTTGTTCAGCTTGACAGCTTTCCGCGGCTGCTCTATCGCATCTCTTCAGTATAATAATAATAATAATAATAATAATAATAATAATAATAATAATAATAATAATAATAATAATAATAATAATAATAATAATAATAATTATAATAATAATAATAATAATAATAATAATAATAATAATAATAATAATAATAATAATAATAATGGTGACTTTCAAGTGAAGGCCCTTCGGAATTTCTTGCTCAGCTCCCGATCCCACACTTAAGTTCAGTTAAATATTGTGTATTTAGTAGATACATTTAGATAATAAATTAATAAATAAAGAGGTCTCAACTTCAAAGACTGTAAGGGCGAGACTCTCGTTCGTACTTACAAACACTACAGATGACAAATGAAAAACTAAGCATTACTTTTGAGTACACAGCGTGACACAGAATTTTTTTCTGTCCTTATTTCGTTTATACTCAGTGACAACAGCTCTCTTAGCTTAACTCTGGAGCAAAAAAATAGCGGTTCCAACCGGTTTCAACAGGTTTGTGGTCGCCTGCATAACCTAAGTATACTTACAGCAACGCAGCACACATTCATTTTGCACAAAAATTCGACCGCGCTCGCGAGATATATGGAAAGACTGAGAAAAAGATACGCGCGCAGTTCTTCGTGCCGCCAAGAAGTTGCAAAGGAAAATAACATTGCGGAAATACACCTTAGAGACAATACGCCAGAAGCAGTTCGTCATTTATGTTGCACTTGAACCTGTTTCCGTACCAGCGTGATCAAAAGCGAACGCCTAGCTACAGGAAGTGAAGTGCTTCTTCAACCAAGCGATCATGTTGCTAACTGTACAGGGTCCCACCCGCTTCTCAACGAGCGCTTCCTGGGACGCGAATCTCCCCTAGCCAATCAATCACGCAATCGATAAACCGACCAGTTAGTCGTGGTGTACAAGACCGAAACGACGAGGCGGCCTGTGCGCACACACGCACGAGCGCACGCATCCATTAGCGCAAAAAAAGAAAAAAATTGTCCTTGTGTATATAGCATACATAAGCGTTGACATTAGGAGAAAAAAAAATTAATCTGGGCAGGCCATGTAATGCGTAGGGTAGATAAGTTGTGGATCATTAAAGTTAGAAAATGCGTGTCAAGGGAAAGGAAGCGCAGTCGAGGACGGCAGGAAATTATGTGACGCGATGAAATTAGGAATTTTGCAGGCGCAAGCTCGAATCAGCTATAGGGCAAGACAGGGGTAATTAAGATCGCTCAGAGAGGCCTTCGTCCTATAGTGGACATAAAGACGGCCTGATGATGATATAGTATGTATCCCCAGCTATCGTCTGCAGCCTAACATACGTGACATATACTCGTCGACCCCGTCGCAGGAACGGACTCCAGTCCTGAAAGAACCTCGACAGGCTTCCTTTGCATGAGCGGATTGCGCCACGTACCAGACATGGAACCGAAAATGCAGCCTTTGACTCTCGCTTTCGCTTCGTGACCTTCATGACCTATGCTTCAAATCATGCGCAGACCTGTGTACTCCCGACCAAACGCCCTTTCGGTGCAAATGGAGGACGCGGCGAAAGGCCAATAGGTCTCCATTTGCGCGAGGCTTCCGAAGCTCGATATACGCGGCTGCGGAGCTTCCCTTGTCTGGGACGTATAAGGCATCCTGGGACTGGCGCACGGCAAGCAGTATTTCCCACGGGTCTGTCCAGTTAGCTCCCCGTGGGTTTCGCCCATTAGCTATCCTCTTCCGTTTGTTTTGCTTGTTCGGTGAAGGCCGAGGCCGACCTGCGGGACTTAGCTTACTATAGCTATAACTGGACCCGGAAACCGTAGCAGTGCATGGCGTGCTCTTATATATAGACGGAGAAGAATGGGATACTGTGATAGAAGGCAAGGATGGAAAAGGCAGGGAGGTCAAGCACACAATCGTCTGGTTTGGTATACCGTGCATTAAGTGAAAGGCAAAAGAGAAATACAAAGAGAAGAGGAGTGAGAGAGCGAACACTTCGTGCTCGCAGGACGATGCGCAGGCGAATTGTAAACGGTCACTCAGGCCGGTGCTCTTCTTCTGCGCGAACAGCTTTTTGCACCAGTGACAGATGCGTACGGTCCCGCTACGCCTGACTTGGAAACTGCAGTGGGTTTAGCATGGTCCTAAAGTTGTCTAGAGATAGACGTTGTACGTCGCACCAAGCGCAAGTGCACTGAAGGCGTTTGATGGTTTTCTCGCACCTGCAGGAGTCGCCTTTCAGGCTATGTATCATTCGAATACTGGAACAATTAGTGTTGGTGTACCCACTACAGGCCATAACCAGTACAGCAATGTTCTCATAGGGTCAGCAGTAAGCGTTCGTGTACGCCACTATCTGCCATAACCGGTGCAGCAATGTTCCAATAGGGCCAGGAGTAAGCGTTAGTGCACGCCGTTATCAGCCAGACAGCAATGTTCCAATACGGTAATGAGTAAGCGTCTGTGTACGATACTACCAGCATAAACTGTACAGCCATGTTCCAATATGGTCAGGAGCAAGCGTTTGTGTACGCCACTATCCGCCATAACCAGTGCGGCAATGATCCAATAGCGCCAGGAGTAAGCGTTAGTGTACGCCATTATCAGCCATAAACGGTACAGCAGTGTTCCAATATGGTCATGGGTGAGCGTCTGTGTACGATACTACCAGCATAAACTGTACAGGCATGTTGGAATACGGTCAGGAGCAAGCGTTCGTGTACGCCACTATCCGCCATAACCGGTGCAGCAATGTTCGACCGCCCAATACACCCACAACGTCACCGCTAATTATCACCAATCAAAGGATACACCATACACAATTTCGCTTACACCGATTCCCACAGTGCGTGGGATCCGCAGATTTTCTTATGTGTCCTATATCAGCCCAATGGAACCCTGCAGCACTCAATTGCTGACCCGTAGCGTGGGTTGTTCACATTTACGTGGATGCTGATACAAACCACTATACCACCGTGTTCCGTCCTTTCTTGAGTGTTTCGTTTGAAGAGGGAAACCAGCTTAACTCGCACCCGAGAAGCGTCGCGTACCCGGGAGTGTGCGCTGTCCATTGTCGCCTCTTATCTTTCGAACACACTTGACTTCCGGGCCCTTCACATTGACAATTCCTGCTGTCAGCGCAAAACGCCTTATCTCCAACAATGCCTCGCCTGGAGAAGGTTGGCCCCCAACAAAGCAACAATAAAGCAAAATTCAGTGGCGATTCAGCGCTGAGGGCGAGAGAAGCGGGTCAGTATTACGTATCACCTCTTTGAGGTCTCGGATCCATGATTTAAACCAGGTTTGCCTCATTGCAAAGTATTGTTCAGGAGCTCACCCCTATCTATCTATCTATCTATCTATCTATCTATCTATCTATCTATCTATCTATCTATCTATCTATCTATCTATCTATCTATCTATCTATCTATCTATCTATCTATCTATCTATCTATCTATCTATCTATCTATCTATCTATCTATCTATCTATCTATCTATCTATCTATCTATCTATCTATCTATCTATCTATCTATCTATCTATCTATCTATCTATCTATCTATCTATCTATCTATCTATCTATCTATGTTAAAGGAGAAACAGAGGCAACACCCGTTCACCGGGCTGGTTGTTCTATTCTGCTCCGCCTTTGCTTCCTCGCGCTCGCCGAGCGAGCAGCCCAGCCCGAGCTCCACTCAGTCTTCTTTATGCTCGGCCACGCTGCGACTGGTCTGCCACTGAAAGAAAAACACATCGCAGCATTTTAGGTTGCATTTTAGGTTTAGGTTGCAGTTTACGACGCAGTTCCTCATGCGCGACACATGCACGGCAAGGTTGTTTCGCTTTCTCCTGTCTGCGTGTGAGTCAGATGCCGATGACTGCACACGCCAAGTATGGTATTAATGAGGGTCCCTTCGAACTTTGCGCCTAATTTCGTTGAAGATGACGGTGCACCTCGTTGCACCCACACCTCGTCTCCGGTATTGTATTCCGGTGCCAGACGGCGGCGGCGGCGGTCGTAGCACCATCTTTGCGCCTGTTGGGCATGCACAATCCTCTTGCGCGCCTGTGTTCGGATGTTACGGCAAAGCGTCTGACGTGCAATGGAACGTCCCACTTTTATTTAAACGTGTGTCCAAGCTGACCATAGCTCCCAGTGATGGAAATTGTACCTACCAAATCTCGTAAGGGGAAGTGCCGGTGGAGCTTTGACATGCAGTGTTAACTGCATATGCAGCCACTTGAAGGTATTCTTCCTTCCGTTCGCATGTTGGTGGTACGCTGACGTGAAGTGATGCTCAACTCCAGCTAGTTGTAGATCTGTGCGGAGTTCGCGGCTGTGGAACGTGGAACGTGGTTGACCTGACAGAGATGAGCTCCATACGGAGGCCGTATCTCCATTCGAAGCGGTCCCGTAGGAACTTTATGACGCAGCTGGTGGCAAGCGAAGGCACGGCAGCGACCTCTATGAACTTTGACAAATGGTCCACAGAGAGTATAACGTATAGGTTACCCGCTGCCGTTCTTAGAAAAGACGCGATGTGATCTATTGCCATGCACAGTGTGGAAAATTGCTTCAGGGGGCGTGATAGGCGTAAGGTATCCAAGTTGACACCCGGGACGCCGTTCGTGCTATTCCACACCTCAGAGCCTGCGACATACGAACACACATTTCTGTCTATTCTCGGCCACCAAAAGCATTCCTGTGCCTTGCGCAAGGTGGCTCGATATCCCACGTCGTCTCCTTCGGCTGTATCATGAATTGCGCGCAATATTCTTGAGCATAAGAAGTTGGGAATGACCAGAAGGCGGCGTACGTCTTCCTTATTGACCAAACGACAATGATAAACGTACCTTCGCGCAAAATAAACTTAGAAGTGCGCCACGTATCTGTTAGAGAACTTATAAATAGCACCAGATCTGTCGACACGTTGGGCCTTCGAAACGTATTGCTGGGAGAATATGAGTCAGCTTGTCGGTTTTGTGGGCTTGAGTCAGTCTTGAGTCAACATCGGTCTTGAGTCAACGGAGTACTCGGAGTCAAGCGCTGGTGGTGGACCCCACCGTCGTCTACAGTGAGCTGAACTTCACCAGAGAGGAGGTAGTCAGCTCGCAGAACCATGTTAGCAGGCACGTCCTCAAAGACGGGAATTGCGGCATGGAACTTGCTCCCGCCTTCGGTTTGGAGCTGCAAGTCCAGTGCACCGATCAGCAATACACAACTACCGAGGTCCCGCAGGGGTGCCTCAGTCCAAGGTTGAAGGGTGACTGAGGTGTGGCGTCAAAGAAACGCTGTGCGCTGAGCTTCCATTATCAACAAGAGCCGTAAGCTCTATGATGCCGTCGACGGGGACCTCAAGTGTTAGAAGCGGCCGCGTTTGGTGTTGGATGGCTTGACGGCACTTTTGTGGACAGGTCCTATAACCATGGCCGAAGCACCCGCACGAAAAGCATCCGCGTCGCTATATAGTGGGCTCGTGTGGGCAGCCAGCTTGCAGGCACTGATTAGCAGTGTCCTGAAACTGCGCCGCCCATCGAGCGAAAATCTCCACATCATCCTGCACTGTTTGTGCAGAAAGTATGACCGTTGTTGCGACTGCCACCAGTACTTGCGGCTGGTACGAGTTGTTACGGAGGCGGGGTTTCGGCGACCTTCAACAGCGTCTGCTGGGAGGTGGAACCTGATTGACCATCGAAAGAGGGTTCGGCAAGGAAAACGAGATGATGTAAAAACAAATAACAGTAGTTTAACACATCGTTACGGGTGAGCGGTGCGCTCCAAGACAAAAGTACTCAAACGTTCAGCTTGCGTGCTCCTGCAGGCATGAGCGGAGATCTCTTCGTGGCGCCTCGCTGACCTTCTTATTAGCCCCGAGAACGAACATGGGCGGCGCTGCGAGCGCCGCTCGCGTGACGTCAGGTCACGGACTCGCGCCTGTCGTCTGCTACAGTTCGGGCGTTGTCCGGGCGCTTTCTGCGGTGTTTTCGTTTGTTCGCCCTCGTTCTCTCTGCTTGTATACTTATGGTGGTCGTCTCAAATATATTTTTACGACGTCTTCCTTTGCGAACATTTATTCAAAGAGCTAATTTCTTAGACAACAATGCAGCTCTCGAAGGCAACAGTACAGTGCCAGCCGAAGCGACGCAGACCAGCCCATTGCGGGATTTTCATACGCGGATCGACAATCGCAGAAGCATAGCCTATAGGAATCCAGTTATGATACCACACCTGCCGCGGTGCAACAAGTATGTCACAAAGCTGGCTATATATGACTTCTACAGCAGTTACGTTGATTTTATTCCGCTAAAACAGGTTTGCTCACGACGAGTAGTTCATGGTATATTATCGAATTTTTGCATTTCCTCACAGAAACGCTCCGCAGTAGCACGGTGACTTAACTAATACTGGAGCTTAGATTCTACGCGCCTCACTTGCTTCTTTAACTGTTTGTCAACATTAGGCGGTTCTTCACGTGTTTATTTTTTTTAAGCTGCGGAAATTTGAAGTAAAGTTAATGAAGGCTTACAGCTATTTACAGAGTACAAATAGGAATGTACCAATATATATTCCCCTTTCCGTGCTACACGTTCAACTCACCTCTTTAGAGCGCCTTTGTTAATGATTAATAATGCATGTTATGTTCCTCTTTTTTTGTCTATTTTACCAAGTGTATATCATTTATTTATTTCAATGCCGCAGTGTGTTTTGCATTGTTATCGTGGAAATATTTCACTGTGCTTTCATATATTGTATAACTGCAATGTTTTATGGCCACTATATAAATGTAATTTATATGGCGCTTGATGTGTTACCCCATGCAGCCATATTGTACCTAAGAGGGTGAGGTTACCTCAAGCCGCGTCTGTGCGGCTTTTTTCCCTCATCCACCTCCATTTACCACTCCTCTGTACATGTGTGTGTGTAAATGGAAATTAAAAAATCAAATCAAATCAAACTCACTTGAGAAATTTACTGGTGCTTGTTGCTTGAGGAATATACATGACGAATCTGTTTGGCAAACTGACACAGGCTGCTCGGCCCAATTTTTTTAGTGAAGTATGCCTGCTGGACCGCATAGCTGCAGCCAGAAAACAGTCGAAGCGTCAATGACTAGTAGTATGGGACATATTGAAGATATCGAAATTCCCCCTGTGGAGGGTCAGAAATCAAGTGAGAGTATATGCAAGGCTTGTGGTGCTTTCTTTATGAATGTTTGCGATTGGATTGGAGCAAACTTAAATTAGCCTGCAAGGTTCTCTTTTATGTACCGACGAAGCGAATAGTTATACGTTTGTATAATTAAATAACGCTGGATCGAGACATAGTGAGACAAAAGGTGCTTGAATTTTCCTTTTGTAGGCAATCTAAGCTGCGTAGTAGTAGCTCGAGAATACTTTAGCCATTCCAGTTGGCGCTGTAAAAAAATGCTTTATGGTTTGAATTCGAAGTTGAAGTGAACTGATGGGTTTCGCGAACATAGCGTGCCTCGCCATACGGACAGTCGATTGCTACCGTTACGTGATCAAGGGTGTGCCATATTGTCGATAAAGGCTACTGAGGGCCACTATGATACATTTCATCACTTTCAATTGAGTGGCTCTCGATCTAAACAACGAAACTTTTCTCTCAGGTGATTTCTACTATGGTGTTTGTGAATTAACTATGTAAATACTCTACATGACGCGCCGTCGTGTTAGCAGCCATGAGCAATTCGTTTTTTGGAGGCCTGTTTCAGAGGGGGATGAAAGTAGCAGCAAACATTTTCATAAGAAATGCGCGCCTAACTATTTTTTTTACGCATTCATGAATGGCCATATTTGAATAGAACAACACACCAGAGTAATAGGAATCATGATGACAGCTTCGCTGGGCAGTGTCTTTCTAACATCGGATAACATGTTGACGCCAATTACCAAATTTTTCTTTCACGTAAAATGCAATACCTCTCATAGCTAAATACTAAAGGAATGCTAAGTGTTTAGTGAAGCATCATACACAACTTCGCGCGTTGAATTTGCAGATATTCTTTTTTTAGTCAAAATTTACCGATAGACACGGCGCATATATGCATTGCAAAAACTAGTAGACCCCTTTAATGCTACTTAGCTTGCGATATCCAAGCCGCAAAGTTTCTCGACTCACACGCTTTTGAAGAAGAAACTGTGGTTAAGGTATGGCAGCTGAAAGAAGCCGACTTATTCTTCAATACGTACGGCTCGAGCCGCCTATACCCCAAGCATACACGAAGGGAACGAGCGTGCGCGGCAGCCGAGCGAGCCGGAGCGAGCGGCGTCCTGGCCGTGACGTCACTCGCGAGAGGGCGCCATTCCTCTTTCTCGGGGCTAATACCCTACATCAACCGGGCAACCTCCTTCCATCTTGCTCCCTGGTAGAGGGCCTTGTCAGCACACTGGTCAGCTCACACAGAGGAATACAAAAAAAATTACCGACGATTACGTTACTTCCTAATGCGAAATTTGAGCGCAGCAAATAAGCTGTTTCACCTTTTCGATAGATTGAGGCAAAGAAATCGAGCAACACATGTATGCGCTATCACAGAATTGTTTTTTTATTTTTCACACGTATTCCTTTAACAAAGACTCCACGTTCACAACTGGACCCTTAATGCCATATTGGCCTCCGCCGTGCATCAATCGTCGCACTTGCATGAATGCAAGTGCGACGACTCGCACTTGCATTCGCACTCGCACTTGCACTTGAAACTCGCAAGTGATACGAGTTTTACACCCACCGCATTAAGTTGTGGAAGGTGCGCTGGCCTCGAGGGATATTTGTAACCGTTTGTTGTCGAAAAATGAGGAATGTCACCTTTCCGCACAGATTGCATGCATGAAGAACACAGTCTGAATTGACACACGTCCGAGTTGGGAAACGCACACCGGAGATTCTCACGGCACGTATCCGGAAGCGGTTTCACGTCATTTTGGAACCAGAGCCGATCACACACTGAACACAAACTTCCAAACGGATTGTCTGTAAACTGTCGCCGGAAAGCATTTGTTGCACCCTGACTGTTTGCGAGCCTTTGTTTGCGTTTGGCCTCGGCCTCGGCCGCGCGAACGGTAGAGTCTTCTCTGCGACGGCGATGAGCTTCTGCTTCAGCCTCGCTTACTGCTGGTTGCTCTCGACGGCGGCGATGAGCCTCCGCTTCGGCGGTGCGAACGGCAGGGTCTTCTCGGCGGCGGCGATGAGCTTCTGCTTCAGCCTCGCTTACTGCTGGTTGCTCTCGACGGCGGCGATGAGCCTCCGCTTCGGCGGCGCGAACTGCAGGGTCTTCTCGGCGGCGGCGATGAGCTTCTGCTTCAGCCTCGCTTACTGCTGGTTGCTCTCGACGGCGGCGATGAGCCTCCGCTTCGGCGGCGCGAACGGCAGGGTCTTCTCGGCGGCGGCGCTTAGCCTCTGCTTCGGCGACGCGTACTCCTGGATCATCTCGACGGCGGCGACGGTAAGCTTCTGCTTCGGCGGCACGCACCTCTGGATTCTGACGGCGACGGCGCTGGGCCTCTGCTCTGGCAGCTCCTTTAGCAGCAGCAGCAGCAGCAGCAGCAGACGGAGGACTTCCATCGGTCGTCTCGCTCATGGCTCAGAAAGAACTGGCAGATAATTTCGCAGTGGCGAACGGCAGCGGCAATTTCGGCTCGGGCGGTGCACATATACAGATCCGCCGCCACCGATCTGGCTCTCTGATTGCCACCGCACAGGGGTTGCATTGGAGGAGGAGCGAAGAAAGGAATTAAGTTCGAGCCGGCGCTTTGACAACCGGAGACTCGCAGGAAGAGGGGGGAGGGGGGCGGCGTGTACACCCAGCGGCAAACGATGGGGGCAGAAGCGCGCGCAGCAAGCGGACAACACGATAAAGGGAGGAGGGAAGAGATAGCAGCGACTGACTGATGCCGCTGACGCCGATAGTGAGTCAACCCCAGCTGCGGAGTTGGTTTCAGGGACAACGCCGCCGATGCCGACACAAACAATATGATACCCTCGCTTCCGCAGCGCTAAGAACCAGGTCTAGCCGTGGGAAGGTGGTCACGTATTCGTCGACGTGCCGGGGCCTACGTGAAATAACCGGCGCGTCGGCAACTGAAGAGCACCCTATCCGCCACACAAGAACAGGGGGGGGGGGAACCTTTCCTCCTCTTTCTGCATGGCGGCGACGGTGTTCTATGCAGTCACGTTATCTTGACTCTCTAGCGGCGTCAGCGGCATCCAGCGGTATCAGTCGGTCGCTGCTAGCGCTGGGGGGATGAAAGGGGGGCGGAGCTGGTTACGAGGCCGACGACAACGCCGACGACGACGCGAAACCCAGGAACGGACGCCAAAGAGCTGCGCTCTAAAATTACCGACGATTACGTTACTTCCTAATGCGAAATTTGAGCGCAGCAAAATAGCCACCGCACAGGGCGAACGGCAGCGGCAATTTCGGCTCGGGCGGTGCACATATACAGATCCGCCGCCACCGATCTGGCTCTCTGATTGCCACCGCACAGGGGTTGCATTGGAGGAGGAGCGAAGAAAGGAATTAAGTTCGAGCCGGCGCTTTGACAACCGGAGACTCGCAGGAAGAGGGGGGAGGGGGGCGGCGTGTACACCCAGCGGCAAACGATGGGGGCAGAAGCGCGCGCAGAAAGCGGACAACACGATAAAGGGAGGAGGGAAGAGATAGCAGCGACTGACTGATGCCGCTGACGCCGATAGTGAGTCAACCCCAGCTGCGGAGTTGGTTTCAGGGACAACGCCGCCGATGCCGACACAAACAATATGATACCCTCGCTTCCGCAGCGCTAAGAACCAGGTCTAGCCGTGGGAAGGTGGTCACGTATTCGTCGACGTGCCGGGGCCTACGTGAAATAACCGGCGCGTCGGCAACTGAAGAGCACCCTATCCGCCACACAAGAACAGGGGGGGGGGGACCCTTTCCTCTTTCTGCATGGCGGCGACGGTGTTCTATGCAGTCACGTTATCTTGACTCTCTAGCGGCGTCAGCGGCATCCAGCGGTATCAGTCGGTCGCTGCTAGCGCTGGGGGGATGAAAGGGGGGCGGAGCTGGTTACGAGGCCGACGACAACGCCGACGACGACGCGAAACCCAGGAACGGACGCCAAAGAGCTGCGCTCTAAACAAAAGCTCTCTCCCTTGCGTAGAGTGGGGCGAACGTAGGACAATGGAGAGTGGGATTTACACTGGTGCATGATGCCTTCGCACGCACCTGACGGACAAATCTTTTCATTCTGACGAGCGTGACGATTTGGCACATCGAGTCTGAGGCGCTTGACATCCGTTCTATTAATCTCCGCACACAGTGAACCGTAACGCCGCGTGCGTTGCGCCATGTATGCCGTCGACGACGTACTGTCGGGCTGCTGCCGGAGAGGTCCAGGCTGCGTTGCAAGCTTGTAGGAGGCGTAGCTTGTCGTAAATATAGGTGACGATGTCTTCTGTTGCGGCTTGCACACCTCGGAAGAGCTGCTCTCGGAGAGCTGCAAATGCGGATGTCAAAGCTGCGTCTCAAGACATGTTTGCTTCCATGGAAGCGATGCCAGATCTCAGCAACTCCTCGAAGACTCCCTTCTGCGATGGATTTCTTGGTAGACTGTGGCCAAGACTGTTTTGCGGCAACCAAGTCGATGGTGCAGATTCAAGTGGTGGGGTCGTCTTTAAACCCGCGAAACCCTGGAATTGCCATCTCAGAGAGTAAGTGCTGCCTACCCAATGCAGGAAGTAGAGCTGCTTACCATGTTGTTCAACTGTTGCGTCAGCATGGACAAGGCCCGGACAAGGTCGGCGTTGCAGTCCTGCCGAGGAGTCGCCGTAAAAGCTTGGACACCGTCCGCGGGCTGTGGTGACTGCGAGTCCGGAAGCACTCGGCCGCTTCGAAGGGTCGTAGACGGAGGTGGTTTAAGATCCGATGGCTCCGTGTTTCGCTAAGCCACTAGAGCCATACACATATATATATATACAAACACTTCCACCACACGACCGCCTTTCCACACTTGGCATACGCTTTTATCCACTTGGATACGCCTAATGGTAGCGCATTCAAGAGTAAAAAAAAAACAATGGGGGCGCCTAAGCAATAATTCTTATGACGTGTAGATGCGAGAGCGCTACTTGTCGCCGAGTTATGTCTCTGAGTTTAGTGTTGCGGTGAAATGTTGTTGAGTTTAGTGCTGCTGCGTTATGTTTCGGAGTGTAATGTTGCTGCTTATGAGGTCGCAACAACGCGAGACGACTGACCGGCCATATCTCTCAGTTGAGTTTTACTTGCGGAGTTGTCATTAGAGCAGTGTTTCACACACATTGCGTTGAGTGTTCTTTCTCGATGATACCACTTTTCAGTACCATGATACCACTTTTCCGAGCGATGACAGTACTTTTCCGAGTGGCACCACGGTGTTGAAACTACATTCCTTCATCGGGTTCGTAGGCGAACTCCACATCAGACTCTGAGAGGATGTCGTAGTCGTCGTCCGACGGCTACCTGAAGCGCGTGCATGGACTCCGGCGACGGCGTCTGCGGGTTCAATTTGATCGACGGTAGCATCGCCTCGTGATCGGAGAAGTATGTTGGTGCCTACCTTACTTCGTGTACTGTGCGTTGCATGTTCTCGAACACCAAGTAGATTCATGTGCCTCGCAAAGTGGTGATTGCACCTATTGCATAGGCGAGTCTTAAGTTGAAATCGGCACGTATCCCATCCCGCCGATGAACGTTGCATGGCGTTGAAGGTACGCCCCGATTTCAGTCTCCTGCGGCGAGCATGGACGTACCGCAGCGTAGAGCTGAATGCAGATGATTATTATTATTATTATTATTATTATTATTATTATTATTATTATTATTATTATTATTATTATTATTATTATTATTATTATTATTATTGTTGTTGTTTCAATGGCCTTTGTAACGGGAGGGTAAACTGTTACTCTGGTCCACATATGTAAATAAAAGTAGCAGAAAAAAATAAACAGAGCCAATGCATGAACGTAGCACGCACTTCGACGTCACCTATTCATTGCTCACAGTACGGCCTATTGGCGTGCTAGAGTCCACCCCTATGCGAGGCGTCGTTTAGTCACTGCCACTATCGCTGCCAGGATCCCGGTGCCCTCCCCATCTGCACGAAAACCTCTAGTGCAGTTGGGAGTGCTGCCTCCTCTTCCGGGGGTGTTTGCGAACTTGCACATCGCTTGACGATGTTTTCTACATCCTCATCTGCCTTGCCGCATGTCCTACGCAATGTACTACATCCGACAGTGGATTCGAAGCGCCTGCGGTAAGTTAGAGTGCTAAGGGCTCCTGCCCGCACCTCGAACAGGCTGCTACCGATGCTGTTGTATATTGTCTCCGGGCAGATGTCCGTCTTCCAGACTCTGCATTGCTGCAGCGTGGACTTTGACTCCAGAGCTAGGCGCCATGGCTACGTTTTTTGTTGACGTACTAGTTCCCCCGCTGCGCTGGCCCATTTGTGCACATTGTCCACCACTCGCACGGGGTCGCTAAAAAAGCCGAATTTCCGTTGAAGGAGCTTCATCCAGTGTGTGCGGACGCAGTTCGCACAGATATAATCAAACGCTTTACGTGTGAGGCATTCTCTAGCCATCAGCCAGGGTCTGCCATCACACGCAATCTCGCTACACGCTTTCCTGGCCTCAAAGCTGGACCATCAGAGGTCTCCCATGTATTGACTTCATTCGCGACCTTACCATGACAGCCCGCTCCTAAACGGCCCCCCGTTCGCTGACCTCTCTCCGGCCATTCCCGTGTCTGGGCTGTCAGACAGATAACTGCATTGGCAAAGCTAAGCGGGAGGACGTGGTACGTTTTCCATAACTCGCGAATCATGCAGAAACGGTTAAAGCCCCTGACATTTCCGGCCCGCCATTTCCGACACCCAAGTACCCATACTCTGTCGCCTGCTGTATGACTTGGCCCCCTGGAAGCGTCAGGGTGCTCGTGTCTTCCGTGGAACTGGAGAAGTCTATATCACCCCAGACAATTTTGGCGTTGAATGCAAGCCCAAGCTCCACCGCCTTGTTCGCGCAAACGTTTACGTGCGTCGGTATTTGTGTTCCCCTGTCGGCCAGTACTGCGATGTCATCGGCGAACACTCACCCGGGTAAGCTCCACTGCTGCCTACATTCTGCACTGACATACGAGTATTCGAGGGTAAAGCCCCACCCTGACATAAGCAGCTCGCGCTCTATCTGTGCTACGTATGTAATAGAGGGGACAACGGGCATCGAAATCGCAGTTTGTGAATTCCGGTACATGGTTCGCCATCTAGGGAATCACCCGCCAGGCTGAGCTTAACGAAGTGCACAGCCTCGAACTTCGAGACTGCAAGATATTCATCACTGCCGCCTGTTCCAAGGTGTGTTGCGATCTCCAGTATAGCTTACCCCCCCGCTGCCGACCAGTTGTTGCGACGCCTGGTTGTTCAACCTCGACTGGCGTTACTATTGGATAGCGTGGCGTTGTCGGCAGGCTGCAGACGTCCGTTAGACCATGGCGATCAGGCAGGGACTAGAAGACTTCTAGTGAGAAACTTGCACGGTTTATTCAATGGTTGGTGAAGAATAAGAATAGGAGAATGAAGTGAAAAAGTGCATTGCGGGGCGCTTTAAACAGGCCCACTCAAATCGCAGGCGGAGTCTTGCTCACATCAACGTTACGTGACATGCGCTGAGTCCCACGGTACTTGGCGGCGGCACCCACTTTCGCAGGACGATGTTTTCCCGAGCTTGCGTCTGCTGGTGGTAACCCGCGGGTCCTGGGGATCATGGGCAGCTGATCCCTTCTCTTTCGCGCGTCGTTGGTTCACGGAAAGGGCGTCTGGTTGTGGATGGGTGGCTGATCCATTCTCGCAGTTGACGTCTTCACGAGCGTGCCTCCGCTGGCGACAGCCCGGCGTCCTGTCTGGCTCGCGGAAGGGGTTCTTCCCTAGAGTTTGACAGTTCACGGAAAGGGTTTTCGCGCACACAGACAAAGGTGCCTGTGATCACTGCGGGGCGTCCGCCAGACCGGCATCCACTCGAGACAACCATAGCAAATTAAGAATCCATTCTTCGTTTCGCTTAGACATGCACACACACGAAGGGGCCTGTAAGTACTGCGGTACACATGCCAGACCAGTAACCACTCGAGACAACCACAGCAAATTAGGAATCCATCTTCCGTTTCGAAGAGGCATGATGGTTGAGAATCCTTTTTGCCCGGGGTGTTACATGCCAACAGTAACAGGGGGCGCAATGCGACGGTGGCACAGCGGTTAGCGCGCTCAGCTACGGAGTGCTAGTCGTGGCCCACAGGACTAAATCCTCACCGTGGCCAATTATTCTTTTTAGTTGGATAAAAATTACGTAACCTGTGTGCAAATTTTCTACCATACCACTGCTTTCTTATTACGGTGATGTTGCACAATGAGCCAAGCAATGTTAGCGCATTAAAAAAAAAGGCCGCCTCCTTATGCCGTGCAATAGCATCGGAGCGCACACCCTTTTATCGGCGCATTCACACCGCCGAGCCGCTGAGGTCACGCTGCCAAGTTGGTCGCAAATGGTCGCTTTGGCCGAAAGGCGACCGTTTCAGCTCAGTGGATCGTTGCTCAATTTCTCAGGTCCTCGGCTGGAGTCGCAAAGCTATCTGCTGGGGCAAATCGGTGGCGCAGGAGCGGAACCACTGAATACGCGGCCGGTTATTTGACGATGCGATGTCGGTGCGAGCGGATGAGAATGGCAGCAATGGCGAGACACTTATTCGGTGTGGCAATGGACAGGTCGCGTTTGGCGCCATCGATCGCCGTTAGTCTTAGTCACCAGACGCAGTATAGGTCACGTGACCTCTGTCAAACGCCGGTGTGAATGGGCCCTACGAGGGCTAGAGTTACATTACCAACCAGAGGCCAAGAAGAAAGAAAACCAAGTCCCATGTTTCTGGTATGAGATGACCACATTTGGAAACGCACAAATTTCTGTACAGGGTCTAATTTAATTGTATGAGATTACTGAATATGGGCATACCTGCCGTGGTTGCACAGTGGCTATGGTGTTGGGCTGCTGAGCACGAGGTCGCGGGATCGAATTCCGGCCATGGCGACCGCATTTCGATGGGAGCGAAATGCGAAAGCACCCGTGTGCTTAGATTTAGGTGCACGTTAAAGAACCCCAGGTGGTCGAAATTTTAGGAGTCCTCCACTACGGCGTGCCTCATAATCAGAAAGTTGTTTTGGCACGTTAAACCCCATAATTTAATTGTAACTGAATATGGGCATTGCGAATCGTGTGAGACCCATAAAAAAAGATGTCGATGAAAGGTGCCGACACTCTATAGAACATAAATAAATAAACAAACAAATAAATATGCGTGTGCCGAATCAGTACTACATATATTTTACTTATATATTGTTTGTGCTATGCGAAAAGGAGCAGCCGTCACCATTAGAGGGGGAGTGCATCTCTTTATTTGATTTTCATTTCAATGAAAAAATAAGGACCACAGTGCTGCCTTCGAGCGGCCGACGGAGAAACGTTCGTCCGGCTGTGGTTCTCAGTCATTCACGTCTGTCTTGGCAATAGAGACAATCGACATAATCGCTGCGGCGGCTGCTAGGATCCGAAAATCCTTTCTCTGGAAGTTCGTGGTGAAGCCGCATGCAATAAATCGATATCGTATAATCTGCCCAACGTCCAATTCATAAGCAGTCAATTTTTTTTCTTTTTTTTTACGTTGACAAGAGCAGTATGCTTGCTCTTACTCGTTTCGCATTGGAATGGTCGACAACGCTCTCTGAAACGCCTGTCTTTGCGAGGAGACGCTGCAACACATTCTGCGCGACGGTCCTGAATATAATGTTCAGAGACAGTCCCTGGCGTCCGTTCTAGCGCACCTTGACGAGAGACCATTGTCAGTTGCAACTATTTTCACATATCGCCGACAGAAGACATCACAGCTGAAGGCGATGAAGGGACTACTTCGGTTTATGAAGGAGACGGGCTTGGACAAGCGGCTGTGACAGTGATGTCCCGTACAGCGCAAGAGTGACAGACTGTAACTAACGATGTGTGTGCCGTGTTATGTGCTCTCTATCACTTCTCCCCATCTTTCATCGCCCCCATCGCTCTCCCATGCGTAGGGTAGCGAACCGGTTAAGCTAAGCTGGTTAGCCTCCCTGCCTCCCTTCTCCACTTTTTCCTTCCTTGCTCTCGGTGGTGCATGAAGCGAGACCGCGCGAGCGGCGCTTGTCGCCGGACCGAAATAGCGCAAGAGCGCGCGGCGGTGTTCTTCGAAAAAGACATGCGACAGCCTGGCTAGCCTTTCTTCATCAATAATACTCCAAATCGGCACGACAATTTTTAGAGCGCAGCTCTTTGGCGTCCGCTCCTGGGTTTCGCGTCGTCGTCGGCGTTGTCGTCGGCCTCGTAACCAGCTCCGTCCCCCTTTCATCCCCCCAGCGCTAGCAGCGACCGACTGATACCGCTGGATGCCGCTGACGCCGCTAGAGAGTCAAGATAACGTGACTGCATAGAACACCGTCGCCGCCATGCAGAAAGAGGAGGAAAGGGTCCCCCCCCCCCCCCCCCCCCCTGTTCTTGTGTGGCGGATAGGGTGCTCTTCAGTTGCCGACGCGCCGGTTATTTCACGTAGGCCCCGGCACGTCGACGAATACGTGACCACCTTCCCACGGCTCGACCTGGTTCTTAGCGCTGCGGAAGCGAGGGTATCATATTGTTTGTGTCGGCATCGGCGGCGTTGTCCCTGAAACCAACTCCGCAGCTGGGGTTGACTCACTATCGGCGTCAGCGGCATCAGTCAGTCGCTGCTATCTCTTCCCTCCTCCCTTTATCGTGTTGTCCGCTTGCTGCGCGCGCTTCTGCCCCCATCGTTTGCCGCTGCCGCCGCCCCCCCCCCTCTTCCTGCGAGTCTCCGGTTGTCAAAGCGCCGGCTCGAACTTAATTCCTTTCTTCGCTCCTCCTCCAATGCAACCCCTGTGCGGTGGCAATCAGAGAGCCAGATCGGTGGCGGCGGATCTGTATATGTGCACCGCCCGAGCCGAAATTTCCGCTGCCGTTCGCCCTGTGCGGTGGCAATCAGAGAGCCAGATCGGTGGCGGCGGATCTGTATATGTGCACCGCCCGAGCCGAAATTGCCGCTGCCGTTCGCCACTGCGAAATTATCTGCCAGTTCTTTCTGAGCCATGAGCGAGACAACCGATGGAAGTCCTCCGTCTGCTGCTGCTGCTGCTGCTGCTGCTAAACGAGCTGCCAGAGCAGAGGCCCAGCGCCGTCGCCGTCAGAATCCAGAGGTGCGTGCCGCCGAAGCAGAAGCTTACCGTCGCCGCCGTCGAGATGATCCAGGAGTACGCGTCGCCGAAGCAGAGGCTAAGCGCCGCCGCCGAGAAGACCCTGCCGTTCGCGCCGCCGAAGCGGAGGCTCATCGCCGCCGCCGAGAAGACCCTGCAGTTCGCGCCGCCGAAGCGGAGGCTCATCGCCGCCGTCGAGAGCAACCAGCAGTAAGCGAGGCTGAAGGACTATGATCGATCAGGTGTACCAAGTCGAACATATATCAGTCTATTTCTCCGACCACAAAGCTTCCTTCATGACTGTCAAGAACTGTTAGTGGAGTCTTTGTTAAAGGAATACGTGTGAAAAATAAAAAAAAAATTCTGTGATAGCGCATACATGTGTTGCTCGATTTCTTTGCCTCAATCTATCGAAAAGGTGAAACAGCTTATTTGCTGCGCTCAAATTTCGCATTAGGAAGTAACGTAATCGTCGGTAATTTTTTTATACCCCCGAACGCAATACGTCCGAAACCCTACCTTTCGCCGGAACTTTGAAGTTGTCACCGGGTAAACGTTTACTCTTGGGGCCGTTGGCAGGCGATGTTAACTTTCCTGTATTTATTCGTAAGTGTACCTATATGTAACGGTACACTGTCTGTATCTACAACGGTGTATCTGTAACGTTCCTGTGCTGGCACCATTTCCCACATTTCCTGCTGACTGCTTTCTCCGATGACCTTTCCATCCGTCGTCTTCGTCATTGCTTAGCGTCGCGAAGATGTTTCTGAATGGAATAAGCCAGAACTTTGGGCACTTTTAAGTGCCAGTCAGCAGACTTCATCAAATTCGTGTTGAGAGCGTGAGAAAGGGATTACGGGGGCGGCAAGAGTGAAAAAACACCTCACCTCCAAAGCATGCAGGTACCTCAGACTTATCGGTTGATCCGTCGCATTTAACACCCAAATGCAACGCCGAGGCTATCAGAGGTGCTCAGTAAATGGATTTGGATACCACCAAGAATCTCTTGCCATGCAACTAAATCTAACTACAAAAGATCGTATTACTGTGGAATAGCCACGAATTAGACAACAATAATAAACACTGGAATAGTCAGCGGTGAAAGTTTCACTTTTAAATAGTAAGGAAGCCATCCTGAAGTAATTAAAACATAATATGAGCGAGTCATAACCATCTTCGTGCTCGCTTAGCGACTTATGGCTAAAAGTTAAGTGTTTTCGGCCACGACCTGGCGGCCTAGTTCGAAATTTATTTACCAACACTTGCTCTCGTACAGCTGCGCGGCATTGCTACGCTGGCTTTTTGTCTCAATAGACTTCTTTACTAAGAGGATCACATATGCACCTCGCGCTTCACTAACTGCTTCCCCATTTTTTTTTCTTCTTCCTCCCGCTTCATCCAGGTATAGTGGCAAGGCGAAAGAATTGATACTCTAAGCGACCGTTGGTCAGAGCGGCGACATTGAGATACGTGGCGCTGTAGGAAAGAGTATACGCTGATAGCGAGAGTTCTGGGTCGTTCCCATTCCTCACTCTCGAGGAATTACGCAGGGAATTGTGACTTGGGAAGACTGACGGCTGGGCAGCTGGCACGCGAGATGGAAAGACAGAGATAGATTCACGACCGCTCGATCACCTGTTGTAGATAGCTGCATATACCTACTCCGTGTACACGGAAAGAAACCCTCCGCTACCTGGCTCTGCGCAACAGCGCCACATATCACAATTACGCCGCCGGTCACTTGCGCCGATGTTTTATTTTATTTTATATTTTTGTTCGTTGTCACTGCATGCGTCTGCTGCACCGCAGCATCACAATCGCAGCGGCCCACTTGCATGACATTGGTTATCTGAGCGCTCACTCATTCCCGATGTAGATTTGGCGCCGTCATTTAAATGTCTCATCTAAGTAAAACCAACAACTGAAAACCCTGTCGGCCCCAACGGCGTCAGTTATCGCAACGAAAGCCCCTCCCCCCCCCCCCCCCCCTATCGGAAACCGGCTCAGGTACTTTATTTCGTTCATTCATTCATTTACACTGCAGTCATTTACATTCGCGCTGCATATTGCTGCCATAGACGCCACAAGTGTCGTTTAAGTGTTAGAAGGGTAGCCTTAGAAAGTGTAACACTCTGCGGGACGGTCACCTTCTCTCAAACGCTTCTTGCTTGTTTCTGGCGGTGTTTTTAGAATAGCGTATGGAATTATGACTATACTTCCTGGCCATATTTCCGTCGGTTATTCTTTACGCTTAACAGCTGCATGGCTATGCAGCGTCAATGCTGCTTTATCTTTGCTTTTTTGCGTAAGCGGCCCTACTGATTGCAACGACCGTACACTGCACGGCTCATTGTTCTCGGTGGTCCGTATAGGGGGCTGGCGTAGTCGAAACGAATTAAACAAGGTTCCGTCAGTGATCTGCGAGAATCAATGCTGTTGCGCGCTGCTACATGCGAGGTGCTCGGTCGTTCGGCCTTCGTTGTTACGAGTTTCGATTTATAGATCGATTTATCCGTGGCAGCGGTAAGACAGGTCCTGGCTTCGCAAACCGAAGCCGAGATCTGCTATTCGAATACGTGCACACTGCAACAAAAGTTTTCGAAACAAGAACTTGCTAGAAAGTTAAATACATTCGTGGAACTTCGTGCTTCGCGGCACCACTGCCAAGCTTCCAGTTCGGCTGCGAAACGTGGTGTTCTCACGGAGAAGCTTGGTGTCGCAGACATCAGGGAAGTCAGAACTTTACTTCAGTTGCTGCCTCTCTCTCTCTGTTGCTTTTCTTTACTTCATCAAATCTCTTATCATATTCCACAGTTGCGCTATCACTTAATGCCTCCGCCATCCTACACTTGACGCATCGATCACGCCATCAAGGCCCGCATTGCGTCGTGCCGTACAAAGACCTATATCTGCACTCTTTCATTCGACGTACTTCAGATGACTGGAATCACCTTTCCGGATCAACCGCCTTCATTCAAGACGCTGTTTGTTTTCGCGAAATAGTAGCCTTCACGCCTTCTAGGCTGACCGTGTGGCCCAAGTTCTCCATAGCTTGGACCCCTATACTCCTGGTCGTGATGCTATCGAGGCCGTCCTATAGATGGTCGTCACTCCAGCTTCTTCGCGCGACTATCGTCATGCCCGTCGTCGTCATACAGTCTTCGTGATAGAGCCATCGTCCCGACATCTTCCTCCTACACTGGTCTTCGTCCCATTGTCTTCATACATCACCATGCCATGGTCGTCGTTGCGTTGTCGTCACGCATTCGCTGTCATGCATTCACATACGGTCGTCGGGACGCATTCGTGGTCCTTCCGCTGTCGTCATTCCAACTTTGTCAACCGACTCTTGTCCCGCAGTCGCCGTCATACGACTGTAGTCGTGCCGTTTGCGCCACGCTGTCGTGTTACCATCGTTATCGCTTCGGGAACGTCATCCCACTGTCGTCACACCTCCTTCGTCGTTCCGTCGACGCGATTCCTTCTCAGTCGTTCTATTGTAATCGTGTTGTCGTCGTTCAGTCGTGATCGTGCCATCGTCGTCATTGAGCCGTTGTCCGACAGTCGGTGTCATGTATGTGTCGTCATACCATGGTCGTCGTGCCGTCGCATCCGTGCCATCGTCATCGTTGCAGCTTGGTCAATCTGTCGTCGTCATACCGAGGTCGTCACACAATCGTCGTACTACACTCGTCATCATCCCGTCGTCGTGTCATCGTCACCATTTCAGAATCGTCACTTCAGTGTCGCCGTGCGGTCGTCGTCACACCGCCTTAGTCATTCCATCGACAAGATTCCTTCTCCGTCGTTCCATCGTTATCACTGCGTTGTCGTCATACAGTCGTCGTCACACCCTCGTACTCTAGGCGACTTCGGCAACCGAATGTCACAGAAATGCGGGATGATACCGGAGACCATTTATATGTCGCACACAGCCAAAGCAACGGAACTCTCAAAACGACCATTACAGATTTTAAATAAACGTGAATTCAGCAATACGATTCGCCGCTACGTTGCTCGAATGCTAACCACGTTGCCACAGACAGTCATTGCGAGATTGCAGTAATTCTTTGTCCTTATATTTATTCGATCTATGACGTTTTATAGCCTTTAGTCCTTTCCCCAGCACAGGGAAGCCAGCCGATACATACAGTGGCTAATCTCTGTCTCCCTGTCTCCCTCCCTGTCTTTCCTTATCTTTTTATTTCTCTCTCTGGTTTTTTTTTCTTTTTAAATTTCTCTCCCTCTGTTCCATTGCTTGTTATATTTTTCCATATTTTTATCTTGCCTCCGATGCCTGCATGCTCTCAAGGTCCCTTTTTGTTTCTCTCTGGTGGATTTGTTTCAATTTATGACACTTAGAATTCTCCTTCCTCACGCTACCGGATTCTTAGCGGATCCCCAACGGTGGATATCTGCCGCAATTCTGAAGTAAAGAACACTAATGAAAATTCGTCGTTCTGCTTTTAAAGGTCGATCATTTTTAACAAAATATTGCGTTATGTACTGAGACGCGTACTTGTTTACCCTTTTTCCGCTGACCGATCTTTCACCTGCTAAACGCTGTTAAAGTTGTCGCTAGGGGCAAGGTATGAGAACATTCTCGGTCGGCCTTGCGTGTTGTTTCCGAGTCCTGTGGAATCAAATTGCATGCGCAACGCGAATAGTGTTGAACTGCACATTCTGGAAGGCACGCGAGCGCTAGCGGTTACGCTGGCATATTCGACGAGTCGTGTATGAACACCTGAGGCGCTTGACCAAATAGATCAGGTTTTCGACGATCAACGCACGTGGCCGTCACTACAGTTTCGCCCAAGTGTAACTCGTTTTCGCGAGCAAAGGTTCGTCCAACAAATAGTTTTGTGACTCGTCGCCGCGGTCTAATTCTTCGCCGTTGTCCAGACAACGTGACAGTATGCGTCAATTCGCAAGTACCACGCATGTGCGCAGAAACGTATTGCCTAATGCGATTAGGAAAAAAATATATATGGTTGCTGGGAAGTTTAGAAAAGTAGAGCCCTATGCACAGCGGTCACAAGAACGTCCGAAGCCGCAAGAACGAACATCACCCGAAGCTCGCGTATCATGCCCATCATTTCCTTTGCAGCTGCACGATCGCAGCTTCGCGGTTTCCTATAGTCACGTTTGCGGGAAACGCTGCGACACAAGGAACACGAAGTTGTACTCGACCAGTACGGATGCGCGCAATGTCTCGAATCGCACTCGGCGTCGACGCTGCGCTGCATTGCTGCAAACCTCTTGGGCGAAGT
The DNA here is from genome assembly GCF_038994185.2 of Dermacentor albipictus. Classification (NCBI taxonomy): domain Eukaryota; kingdom Metazoa; phylum Arthropoda; class Arachnida; order Ixodida; family Ixodidae; genus Dermacentor; species Dermacentor albipictus. Next base: position 472,479,958 of record NC_091821.1, read on the forward strand.
CCAAGGAGTGCGCTGTCGGTCGAGTATTTTTTTTTCTCCTCGGTTCCCATTTCAACGCAGGTGGGGCCGATTACGCGAAAGATGGAGGACTTATAGCGACGCCGCGGCGTTCTTCAACGCCGGTCAGTGGCGCGCGATGCGGGCGCTTATCGCGCAGGCCGCGGATACTGCACTGGGCCCGTCTTATCGACGACTTCGCGCTGACTTAAGAGCGATCGATAGGCTTCGGGGAGAACCCCACCCCAGCCTACTTCAGTTGCTCGCCCGCGGTGCAGGGATTGCGCGAGGGAACGCGAGATAACATCGACTCGAGAACGCCACGGCGCTTCTGGACGTCTCGACAGCCCGCACGAGTGCCGCGCGCGTGCGAGCCCCGTGGCGCCGATCGTGCGCGATTAGCGAATCCCCCCCTGCGGGACAAAGCCGCGAGACACGTGCCCGTACATCAGCCGAGACCGGACGCCTGCCGGCCCATAGCCGTCGCGCGCCGGGGCCCGAACAATTTCCCCCCCAAAAAAAATCTCTTTCTCGAGGTAAGTGCTGTCGTTCATACGACTCGTATTTATCATGGTCTTCCTTCGGGATACACTATTATGTTCGGTATCACTTGGGGGCAGACAGAGCGCTTCCCATAATTCAGCTGTGTTACGCATCGCACGGAGAGCTTGAATTGGCAGTCGTGACTCGCACGACAGATCGAAATTCACCGTTGGGTCGTTGACGCGATTCTGCGAACTTTTGCTGACTTTCGAAGTAAAGTCGCGAAATTCAAACCTGCGCGTGTTTAGGGGCACGTTGCGTATAGCAGGAATCCTGACGTCGTTACCAACTACGTGCTATCCTTCCTCAAAATAGACGCCGGTTTCAGTGTCGTCCCACCTGTTATTTACCCAAAGAGCGTACTTTCAAACTACGCACTGCGGCACGCTTATACGTGGGAAACCAGTCCCGTGACCTAATGATTATGGCGTTCTGGTGCTCAGCGAGAGGTAGCGGTTTCGATTCTCAGACTGCTTTCTGAAAGGGGCGAGGAAACGCGAGAAACATCTCGCGCGCGGGGACTTGGATACAGATTTATTGAACCACAGGTCGTCGAAATTAGTTCTGACCCTTTCGCCATGACGTCTCTCGTCCGACTGCCGGTTTTCGGACGTCAATCCCATAAATCTTTAACGTCAGTCGCTTTCGTGACAGCTTTCGTGAAAGATATCGTGAAATTTATGTTACTCAGAGGCGGGTTCCCACTAACCGGTCTTACCACGAACCCTGACTGGCTTTAGATGTGCCGTATAATAATAATAATAATAATAATAATAATAATTTAACACCACTGCAGGACGAAGGCATCTTGCAGCTGTCGCCAAGTACCGCCGTCTTGCGTCAGCTGTCTTCCTCCTATGAACGCACCTCTCCTAATTTCCTCACAACCCTTCATCCTCTGCCGTTCTCTTTTGCGGTTGCCCTCTCTTGACACACATTTTGTTACTTTAATATACGACAAGCTATCTGCTCTACACATTACATAACCCGTAGCAACTCCCTAGCTAACGTGCTGTGTTGCAACACATGGCTAATTAAGCGAGAACTAAGATTAGCCTTGGTAATGAAATTGAGATGGTAATAAATTATGCTTCACATTTTGTCTTTTCACTCCTTTTCATGTAATTTAATTCGAATAGTGCAATTTTGGTACTAGCACCAAAAAAGAACCTTTGTGCTTATAACCAAGAACACCAGATTTGTCGACATACGTGCTTCTATATAAGTGTATGTCCCAAGGTGGCTATATGTACGCCACCTGGATTACGTTTACCCGAATATGCTGATTGCGCCGAAAGCCAGCTTAACGTACACATGATCGATTGAGCGAGCTGTCGTAAAGGGAACGCCTCGGGATGAATTTTTGACTTGCCAAGGGTACTTTACCGTGCAGCTAAACATCAGGAAACGGGCGTTCTTGCATTCTGAGATGGTTGTATGGCAGCCGCCGCGACCAGCAACAGAACACACGAACTCTTCCCAGAAGCTAAGCGCCGTAGCCTCCGGGAGACCGAAATGCGGGCACATAGCTCTGTGTTACGTTTCGCAGAAGGATCGACATTTGGGCGAGTTGGTACTGGTTGAACATCTTGAAGGGCCAGCGCAATAAGACAGAAGGCAGGAACACATAGCTGTCTTGTGTCAGCGCTGTCCTGTGTGTTGCTACCTTCTCTCTTCGTCTTATTGCGCTGCCCCTTCAAGATGTTACGTTGCGCCTCCATCGTAAATGTGGCTGCTTCAGCCGCGAAGCGAGCTGGCTATCTCGAGCTCACCGGCGTCGCACCACGCAGCATTGCCATCGCGGAGATTGACAGGCGTATGCATTGGGCACTCTCGTCTACACGCCGCAAACGTCAGATGTTGCGCTGTGCCCACCTACTGGTGTGCCCCCCATGAGGGTTCGCTCCAGAAAGCACTCTCCCTAGCGTTTATCGATCTTGCCACCGTGCCGCCACTGGTGGTCCTTTCCCGCTGGGAGTGGTAACGCTCGCGTTCGGCTATTTGCACTGTGTGGCTGGTGTTCTTTTTTCTTTCTTTCCTTTTGTGTGTGCTTTCTGGACAAGTTTGGAACAGCCGTTATTGCTTCGCGACTTCCCGCGAGCAAGCTCGAAGCTGCAGTTCCGTTATCATGGCCCTGAAGAAGTTATCCGACGTGGCAGTTGCTTTCTTTATATTCTTATGGAGCGGAGGCAGATCTGTTTAAAGAGTGACTTAGCCTGACAGCAATAGACGCGCTTGAAACACGGCAACTGTTATCTATGTACGCCACTTTCATATTTCCATAGGTATGTGGCACTCTTTGCTCTAAATAATGGTAAAACGTTATTCAAAGTAATTAATATGAGGCCTCAAGTATACACCAATAGAAGTAACATTCCCATCAGCTTATAATACACCACTGTGGTGCCTGAAGTCATGATACATGTGTAGCATGCGCCTCGCACTGAAGTGTACATAGCCTCAACAAATTCTAATAAAATCGATGCTGCCTTCAGACCTACCAAAAGATAACCAAAACACCCATGTCACGCCGCTGTTGCTGTTATTTGCGATAAAGAGATCCGATTGCCTATGAGATGCGAAATGTGTGCCTTTAAAGTTACTGTGATGAAAGCGTACGCGGGTTGAGATTTCATCATCTGGTGGAAGCTGGCAGCCACCAGATTAAAAAAAGAAAAAAAAACAATCAGAATGAAGTAGTGATCATAGCTATAATGGACGTTGGAATAGCTAGTCTCGTGGATAGCTAACCCCAATGTGCCTCACTATCGGAATGTTTGCAAAGGGAAATGTGATACAGCCAAGCCGTGAGCGGACGCCGCAAATCGCACCGATTCCCAGGCGGCCAGTGTATTTGGTGTTGTGTGTGGTACCGGCAGTAATATTTGACACCGTCCATGTGAGATAGCCATTATATTGGCCTCTTAGTGTTTGAATAAACCATGGCTGCTGCGATTTCCCTAAAAAGTGGCTTCGACACCGAAGGTGATCGCTGTGCTTATAGATGGACAAGCCGCATGTAGATACGCACTCTTCAAGCTTAACTGAGTGTGCCAGTCTTCTGCGCTTGACCTTTCAAGGTATACCCCGTGACACGTCTTTGCATTGGCGCGATAACTGCGGTGATGTCGCAGGAGCCAGGGCCACACGATAGCAGGGGACGTATTGAGGCTCAACTGTCGATAGTAACGCGTAGCTCACGGACACGCACGACATGTTCTAACGAGGCTCCTATTCGTTTATCGGCATAACGAGGGGTAGGGCAAATGGCAGTTGATGTCTCTGATCCTTCTGGATTTTACGGGACTGCCTCGTACTATGAGACGAAACCTAGACTTCCAGCTCACCCTACCATGTCAGTGATTTGTCCTGGACTGACGCCTGGTGGAACTCGGAGCCAGCTTTATGTGATCACCTAACTCTCAACACTCATGCATTTGCACACGCGAAACCACCAAAATCAATAACTTCAGGCGAATATTCGAACCAACGACCTTGCGCCCCGCTGTATGTAGATCCCACTCACTGAGCCACCGCTGGCGGAGGCGCGTAATCAATGTGACGACAGGGAAAGAGAAACGGAGAGAAAACAACGAGTGAAAGGCGGAGAAATTCATCAGAGTAACTGTCCGGTTGGCTGCTCTGCACAGAGGGATGGAGTTAAGGATCAAAAGGATGAGAAAACAAGAGAAGATTTGAAAAAGCAACCCATCAGTTCGCACACACTATAGTTTTTCGATCAGTCAGGTTCCTTTAAAGAGCACACCAACGCTTTTAAAGCAGTTCTGGCCTACACCGGCTAGTACCATAGTCCAAGAATTCTGGCTTCCGTAAAGGGACGTTTGTCAATCTTGTCGAGCGTGGTGCGGAGGACTTTCCTTTGTGCATTGAAACGACGGCAGTCACCGAGGAGGTGCACCTATCGTCTCTTTGGACTCACGGACTTCACATTTTAAACTTGTGGGCATTTCAAATGAGGTAGCTGTAGGCATTAGTAAAAGCTACTTCAAAAAGCGATCCTTCCGAGTATTTGCAATGTGGGACGAAAGGGAAAGCAAGATAAACTTGTAGAGCAGGAAAGTCTTATCTCTAGTTTCTGTGCAGGAAACTGTCTGACATGCATTGTTTAAGTACGTTCAGATTATGCATGTACTTTCGTATGCACGTTTCCCTACGTCGAGATTATGCATGTTCTTCGTTGCCCCTCTGGCTTCGCTCTTGACAGCGCATATCTTATCGGCTGTTTTCCAGTATTTCGCTGCAGCACACAGAGTGTGTGCCTAATGACTGATTGACTGACTGACCTACCGACTGACTTCACACCTACCGCGGTAGCTTACTGGCCATCACGTTCGACGCTGCTAAGTTCGAGATCGCGGGTTCGATCGCGATCGCGGCGGCTGCATGTTGATGGCGGCGAAATGCAAAAGCTCTCGTGTATTTAGGTTTACCTGCACGGTTTGCGAAACCTCAGAATCATTTTTTTACTGGTTAACTGATCCACTCGCCAACTGGCTAAAGCTGACGTTCCAAAGCGTTTTAAAGTTGGTTGATCACCAATAGAAAGGGGAGGTGTGTCACAGAGTTGCATGCCCGCGCCCCTCTCGAGTGGGCCGACATTGCCACCACAGCCGCAACGCTGCTTGCACGGCGATGAGGGAGAGCGCTCCCCATTGTCCCCGAACCCGCCCGACGGGTTGATCACGTGGAGTCGCCGGGGCGCGACGGAGGGACGAAGCGGCTCGGGAAGCCGGCAGAGCAGCTTGGAGGACGAAGGAACGAGGTCGTGCACCGGGGGGCAGCTGAAGATGTGGTCGGCAGGCTGAGATCTCCAGGCCGAAGCCTTCGCCGGTCGAGCGACAGACGGTGCAAGTCCGTCAGGATCTTCGGCAGCGAGGTTGCAGCAACCCGACACTCTTCAGATCGGGACCTCGGCAAGCACGCCCCAGATAAGCCTCGTGTTCCAGGCCGCTCTCAAACTTTCCGCCGGACTCTCTTTTCTAATCGCGTTTAATCTTTCATTTGTTTATCCATCGCGTGTTGATTCTTTTATGTTCTGTTAGTGTAAGGTTTTCCGTATTTATTGTCGCGTGTATTTCTCATTTTTGTCGCGTATTTTGTTTGTTATTTCGCGAGTGTTAACGGTTCCCACGTGGTGGGCTTAGTGTCGCGCGAGTGGCGTCAGGGCGTGTGCTGTGTGACCCGCACGCTCTCCGCGAACTAGGCCCCGCTACTGGTAATTTGTATGTTTTTCGAGTATGTCTCGGACATGATTTTATTGTATTAAATTGAGTGTGTGTGTTGTACGACGTCGCCTCCCGTCTCATGCCTCTGGTTCACGGTCGATCAGGCGTGGACCTTATCGCCGGTCAGCAGTCGAACCCTCAATAAACGCACGCGGGGTGGGTTTGTTGTCGCCCCATCCCCTCCGGTTCGGAGAGTGCAATTAACTCCACCACCAATCCTTGACAAGGTGGGTGAGGGACAGAAGAGGAATAAGATGAATATGGAAAGTGAGGCACAAACAAGACACACATCATCTTAAGTACGCACACGCATTTCCGAAGTTATCGAATTTCTACTGCCTCCATATCGCGCGTAAATAGATGGCGCTTAGCAACTGTGGAGGCTTGGAAAGCATAAACCATGATTTAATTTGATAATTTAGTGTCGATTTCGAAACACCGCCATGCTGTTCATCGGCGTTATCGTGATGTCACGACAAAGAGCGCAATTTGCTAACTTCTATTAACAATAAAGCTAGGTTGGTCATACCTTGTCCATTAAATATAAAGTGTTACGAGCGTGTTTTCTGGGGGGCGCTGTCATGTGATAGCCGTAGCGATAGCCGGAAAAAAGCGAACCATGACGTCATAATGCACCGACTTCCTGAGTAGAAAAACCGAAGCTGGCTTGTGAAAACAACTAATGTAGCAAATATCATGTGGTGCTCAGATGCTTGCCATTATTTTTCTAGTGTTCGCATTGCTTCAGAACTTTGTTCAATGCAAGAAAATGACAGGTTGGAAATATCAAGTCAGTCTTCCTTTAAAATATTTCAGAGTTGTAGGTGTTGCGGAGTCTAATCAAAGTTGTGCCGTTAGGGTTTCTTCGCGAAGTTGGCTGAGGAATAACGACGCCCGATTGCGAATTACATATGGCAAACAATGAAAAAAAAAGAATCTGCAGATTTTAGGCAACCTTCCGGCTCCGAATTCATTTGTTGCGACTGTAGCCTTCGTCCGCTGCAGTCTTGCCTATACTGTGGCCTCCGAAATGCGTGCACAGACGCCAGCTCTCTCGGAGTCTACCTGGCGCTCGCGAACATGGCGAAGCATGAATGTCGTGAGATATATTACTAGTCAGCGCGCGCGGCTCGTATACCTGCGGATTGCCGGAGGGGAATGAGACCGAATCTCTGCGGTGGTTCCCAGCAAATATTTCTTATTCGCAGTGTGTTGAGGATGAGGAGATCGCCTGACCACACGGCGTAGTAGAAACGAAAGACAAAAAGAAAGAAATTATGTGGAACCCACGCACAGTGGGAATCGATGTAAGCGAAGCTTTCTGGGCTGTCTGCTTTGATTGACGATAGGTAGCGGTGATGTTGACGCCGATTATTTAATTTCTTCAGTGTATAGTGCAATACGAGAGTGGTGAACTCACAGTAAACGTTACCTTGCGTGCCCCACTGCTGTTTGTCTGCGTAGATACACAGAACACACAGGGAGGTATGTTTGCTTGAGGCGTTGCTGTGCGTCATTGTTCATTATCTCTGACAGGATCGACCATTATATTGTTACGAGGCACATCGCACAGTGGCTGAAGTGTTACAGCTTTAATTGACTTGTGGGGCTGTACGTGCCAAAACCACAATCGGATTATGAGGCACGCCGTAGTGGCGGACTCCGGATTAATTTTCACACCTGCACCTAAACACTGGCGTTTTTTTTTATTTCGCTCACGTCAAAATGCGGCTGTCGTGTTCGAGACCAAACCAGTAACCTCAAGCAATGCCATAGCCGTCAAGCTACCATGACGGGCACAGATGTGTTGATTTGACGTGCGACCGCTCGTAGTGTCGCATAGACCCTACGATGCTTTAATGTGGCTGCGCACCCTGCGTCAGTTGTTCGCTTGACAAATTTGCGTGGTGTTAACTTTTCAGAAATATCAGAAACGTACCGTACCGTATCTGCAGTTTGCCCGCAAGTGCTGTCGTGCCTATAGTAGTTGCATTTCCTCCTCTTCTCGCATCATATTTTCCTTCTCCAGCCCTCTCCCCTTGTATGGGAATTGCAAGCAAAGAGCGGCAAGGCTGTTATTCACTCGTTTCGAGACTGCCGTCCGCTCTACCCATTCAATGCCTTCTCTCCCTCCTCCTCTCTACCGTTCTATCTGCCTTCACTTTGAACTTGCGCGTTAGTAGAAAACCTAGCACTGCAGTTTCTGCAATACTTTTGCGGGCCGTCAAAGGTAATTTCGGCTGTCAAGAGGCTAATGTGGCGATGCCCAGGCGTCTCTAGAGGGCATCGTGCACATGAGATGCTATGGAAAGGTCCAAGCGAGTTTTTGGTGTCGCCTTTCCTCTCTGCCACGCTCCTTCCATGTATATACATGGTCTGAATTATCCCCCTCCACCCCCCCCCCCCCCGGCGCGGCGTGCAGAACAGCAGCAGCAGCAGTGGAAAAGTCAAAGGAAGAGGGAAAATAATTCGCCTTAAAAACAGTTTAGAGCTGCTTTTGAAGTAAACACACTTGTTTCGGCGTGTCTGCTTGGCCATACACGTAACGGGAAATTTTTGTCTTATTCGAAGGTGCTACCGCAAGGCATAACCAGAAAATAAACGAAAAGAACACGCAGTTCTGCATTATGCAGGAGCTTCCCTAATGTCCTGAGAACTTTTCCATCACCACATGGTTGTGATTTTGTCCGGTACATTCAGCTTTAATACGGCCTTATTAACTTGAGCCTGACGGCCCGCGTTCCAGGGCACGTTCAAAACAGGTGTCGGGCATCTGCCGTTGCTGCAGGAGTCGGGCACTTGGGACACATTCCTTGGTCAACTGTTATTGGTCTCCAGACCCAGGTGACGGACAGTGCAGGACCACTCCAGCCCAAAACCTCCGAAGAGATACTTCCTGTGCCCGGGCACTGAGCTAAATGGACACGAGGCATTGCCACGCCTTCAACTGCCGTTTTTATCGCCTCACACAAAACCCCCAAAGTAGCATCGTCTCCCGATAGCATTGCCATTGCATTTTATTTCTTATTGTTTCTATTCAAATAATGAGATCCTCAGTCACTAGTGAACCGGTTATCCCGGTCATCAAAAATAAACTCCAATTACTGAGAAACGGAAAAAGAAGAAAACCAGGAAGGGAGGCAGAAAAAAAACGAAGAAAACGGAGGAATAAAACATCACGTAACTGGGGCATAGCCTGCTTTACTATATGCATTTTTGGAGCGCGATGTACCGCATACATACCAACATTCATGCAGTCGTAGCGCACGTTACCAGACCAGTCGCCATCACATGGAAAACAAAGTGTAAAAAAAGGAACCTTTCCCAGAGTGAAAAATAATGCACATCACTGTAAATAACCGTTTCTCGGTGTGTGTATCTCTGACTCCTCTATTTCGAGCTGGTAGTTATGATGCCCAGAGAGGTGCCGTAATGCAGCCAAACCTAACTACAGACTCAACCTAATCGCACTGTAACGATGAATCTGCTACACATTATTGAGTATACCACTCAACGAGAATGTGGAAGAACGCATTATACGCTTTAATTTGCATGCTGTGGTTAGCAATGCTTAAAAAAATATCGCAGTTTTGTCCGAAAGGCGAAGCATTGATTGCGATAGCAAATTAGTAGACAGCTATACGAAGTAAGGATACTAGTTTTATCGGCCGTATACACTTGTAAACATTCGCTTGCTAACTAAATTAACAAGCATGCTGTCACGCGCGAACAAGCAAACATGAGTGCATCTCACTCGATGGTCGCGGAAACTTGTTGTCAAACGCTGGAGTGAGGAATCGTTGAAGCAGCAGCGAACGAATTGACCTTCGTGCTGCCTCTCGCAGCTCGCCTTAAAAAAAAATGGCAGTGGCTTAGCTCGGCTATGCCAGGATATACGTAGCGAAAGCTAAGGCATAGCACGGTTAGCTTTGCTTAATCTTTATTGCAAGTCCAGGTTAGTCTGGTTGTCTAGCAATGCGGCGGCGTTTAGCCAGTCGTTCGGCGCGCTGTTCGTTTGTTTCCTGGGCAATTCGTTTCCTCTTCATCTCGTTCCGATGTCGATTCCAGACCTCCTCCTGCTTATCAGAATTGTCGTCGTCCATACTGCCGCCTCAACTGTGGTTGCGGCGCACGCGAGCTCTTCTTTTCAATCCTCCGACATGTTATCAGGCATGCGATGCAGCTGGCGAAGCGAGCGGAGGCGAGCGCAACGACGAGGAACGCGATGTGACGTCATACAAAACGGCGGTGGCAGAAAGGCGCGGCGCTGCGCAGCGGTGGAGCACCTGTGGCTCGGTGCTACTAGGTGCGCATGCGCAGTAGTGACTAGGGAACGAGAGAGAGAGAGAAATGTCCGCGGCGAGACGCGCGTTGTGACGCCATGTGCCTCCTCGAAGTACCGCCACGGCGAAATCGCAAGTTCGCGGCCAGTAAAGCTTTCGCTTTAGTAGGGCTCGTGCAGCCGCGCGCGGCCGTGCCATACGCAGCAGCCACCGGAATAGAACGCTCCACTCTCCCAACCTTCCTCCAGTGCCTGGCGTGGGATGATGTAACCGCCTTTACACCTTATAGGGTGTAAAGGCGATAACGGCAGAAATGCGCCTGAAGTATTCATATAATTGCTATCGCAATAAAATGCCTGAAGCAACCAAGAGAAACTCGTTGTTGATTTCAGCTTAATACGTCTACCGCGCTGAGCCTACGGCGCACGTAATTTCTGCGTGGTACGGTTGCTCACGCCGTAATCAGGTCGTGGTTGCGTTCAATGTGGCGTTGTAGCTTGAAACGGCAACTACTTTAGAAGAATGGGAACAAAAGGACTGATTTTTTTTCCAGGATAGTTACACTTACCAGCGACATGAGGCCTTTCAGCTGGGTCAGTAGTTTGCGCAGTTAAAAAAAAAAAAGTTGAAGGTGATGATTTCTAATAGCATCCAGATTGGAACGCGGCGGCCACAAAATACTTACCTAGTCCGCTTGAGCTAATCTTGTTTTACTACATCTGTTGTATTCTAGCATTTTGCTAGAATGCGAATGCTAGAATCTCTGCTTTATATTATTTCTGTTCATGCAAATCTCCATATTGTACAGTTACTTATGCCTGTATCTACCCTGGCTCCATATCCTTCCTGCTTTCTTTCTCTACCAATATTCTAAACGTATCTTACTTATCTTGACCACTAACCTGTCGCTGCTTAAATCCACTCGGAATCCCAGCGCTTCTCGATGGTGGATGTTCCCCATAGTTGTTGCTGAGTGAACATCTTGACGTTACATTACGATTTGCTCAGTTGTCTCCGCATTTTTGGGGAAGCAGACACATACCTCATCCTGCTGCGAAGATTTGTTCCGGTATGTTTGTTTCTTCGAGCAGCCAGCTAGGGCATCAAACAGCAAACCAGTCTTTCTTGTGTTGTCGTAGAAATGTTCTTTCTCGATTTAGTTCTACCCGTATTCGTAAATTTGAATGAGCCTTTAACACGAAAGCCTTCCCTGCCGGGCTCCAGCGATATGTCCCATCTGTGTGCGTCACACAATCCTGACCACGGATTTTTGTTGGCATTCCTGCCGTTTCTATGGCGATACGCTGCCGTTTTGTGCTTACCCAATGCTCAGGAAAGTACGCGCAGAAAGGTTGCAAAGGTTTGCTTTATTGAAGGAATTGTACTCTAGGTTACATATATTTGTAGCACCTTTAAGTATAATTTGTGATATCACTGAATAAGTCTGTAGTGAACAAGACCGGCAGCCTGGACACCTTTAGGGGTAGTAAATATAATAGTGCTTGGAAGTCACTCACTCGGCGTCTACAGGCGACGGCGCTACTGGCGCAATCCTGGCAGATTTAACGAAGCCGATCCCCGACAACCGTCACCGAACGGTGGAACCACGGTGGCTCACGCCGTTTTCGCACGTCTTCTCCTGTATAAGCGCATGCGCCCAATGCCGCCGGAGATCTTTCGTCGCAATTTCGCCACATACGCACTCACTGTCGCATCGTATGACGCCTGGTAGCCTCAGGGGTGCTGTTTACGGCGCGTAGCGGCACAGGCCTCGCGCGTTTGCTTTTGCTGTCATTGCTCCGCCCTTTGAGCGAAACTGTAATTATTAAAGGACTGCACATTTATAGCGTATTTGTGAATGTGCAACAACGCTGCCACTGCTTCTTAGAATACGCGTTTCATATTCCTGTTACGACCAGTTTCTCTGGAAGAGGGTGAACCAATTTTTTTTAACCTTTTGCACTGTATCTTTTGATGACTCCAGGTTGTCTACTCGTGCTTCCATTTGTTCTGTTCTAGTCTGCCAACTTCCTTTTTGCTATTTTTTCCATTCCGTGCAAAAGGTTTTATCCTCCATTCAATAAGGTCGTGGCTTACAGCGCGCCCTCTCGATGTCAAATATTTTGGGAATGAAATTCTTTGTTATTAAAGATTGCATGCCTTTTTGTGCATTTCTGCGAAAACAGCAACATTATGCTGCCTATTTTTGCGGGAATATCTTTTTTTTTTACTTTCTTCTGGCGCTTTTTAAGTAATATTTGGGGTTTTACGTGTCAAAACCACTCTCTGATTAAGAGGCACGCCGTTGTGGAGGACTCCGGAAATTTTGACCACCTGGTGTTCTTTAACGTGCACCTAAATCTAAGCACACGGGTGTTTTCGCATTTCGCCCCCATCGAAATGCGGCCGCCGTGGCCGGGATTCGATCCCGTGACCTCGTGTTCAGCAGCCCAACACCATAGCCACTGAGCAACCACGGCGGGTTTCTGGCGCTTTTGAATCAACTGGGAATACAGGCATTTTTCGGCAGTCGGCGGTTTGCCCCGTCTCCTCTGCCTGCTATGCCTCAGTATTCCACGTGGCACAGTGAATGATTCCCCCCGCAACGAGTCCAAGTATCGACCTTCGTGAACGTTACGCGTGTTAGCCGCCTAGCTGCGGTCGAAACACGCTACTACACTTCCCGTGAACATTGAGCGTGGCCGTTCTTAAAAGACAGCCAGGCCACGTTTCCCGTCGTTCTGGCCAGGTAGGCTTTCTGACGGCGCCCTTGGCGGGCCCCCCTCGATCTGGGTCAAGGATGGGGGTGCGTCGCGGCGCGCCGCTATCGATCCAGAACCCCGGCGTGCCGCCGAGCACTGGCCGGGAAGGGGGGCTTCCCCGTTGCACACGCCTGATCGGCGGGAAGCGAGCCTGCGCATCCCGCGTCCCGGCGGAGACGCGCATTGCGGTGCGGCTGCCTGCCGAACGCGGCGATACTTCCCAGCGCGAGCGACTTCCCGCAATAGGTGTTCGGGGACCGGCGTGCTCTTGTTAGCACAGCTGGTTCAGAGATTATAATTGTAAGGGCGATATCCTGTACTGCAACTACCGGAACAGCGTCCTCAGCCAGGGTAGGTCGACGAACAAACGCTTTGCCAACGCTGCGAGTGGACTACGCGTTTCCCGCATTTTCTGAATCAGTATTTGCAGGAGGGCTGGCGACAGACTCCCAAGCAACAAGAAGCTTGCGTGGCATGGATATACGCGCACATTATGCCATGCAGCGAAGTTAAACGAGGCTTTACGCGCTTTCTGTTTCACTGACACTGCAGCTTTCCTCGCGCGGCGAATGTCGGGTTTCTTGATCCGGCTCGCAGAGAACCCCTGCGTGACATCTGCACCGAGGAAAGCGTGATCATTAGTTCGTGTACCCGTACTCGCCGCCTATGAGCCGAAGGATTGCATTACAGATAAGGCAACAGTAAATAAATAAATAAATAAATAAATAAATAAATAAATAAATAAATCAGTCAATCAATCAATCAGTCAATCAGTCAGTCAGTCAGTCAGTCAGTCAGTCAGTCAGTCAGTCAGTCAGTCAGTCAGTCTATCTATCAATCAATCAATCAATCAATCAATAAACATGTTTATTTTGCAGGAAGACTACAAAATTTCCCTGCGGGAGGCAAAGACTAAAGGCGAGAAAGCCTGACGAGGTCTTGACCCCCTGATCAAGAAGACAGTCTGCGGCAGTTGACCCGACTCAATATACACTTCATCAAGTACAATGCCTCTGCTTCTCTACATAGGATCACATACGTATTTGTTTATACATGTGTATTCAACACGCTGTACAATACATTACATATTTCAAAAAGGTACATCGAAATGGAATCTAACAATCTTGTTTAAATTTTCGCGATTCCCAGCAAAAAGAAATCCATCTCAAAATATACAAATATAATTTGACCACATTTATGGATCGACTATGAGGTTAGTAGTGAGAAGGAATGATCGATAATTGCGTTTGAGTTTCTTGGCTTGTAATGTAAGGTCAACATTCGATTCATGGAAGTTTAATAAACCTGGAAACATTCTGGAACCTTTCATACGGAGGAAAGATACCGATACAAAAAACAAAGAAAGTATTTGCAATTCGCGACAATAGGCAGACGTCATTGTCTAAGGGGCTTTAGCGAATAATTAAGAAAGATGAGGCTTGTTTTTCATTTTCTCAATTAATCAACCCTGTTGTGGCTGTACAAATGCAGGTAGGCATTTAAAATAGTGATTTACGACAGTATAATAGTTAAGCGTCTCTTCTCAGCCGCTCATTATTCTTGTTAGAACGCTTAAGCACACTGCGAGCATCTTTATTTGCACTGGCCCCTTCGGCCCTGAGCCGCCATAGCCAATAGACGGAGAAATGCGTCCTTCAATGGATACCGGAGATGTTTGCCATCGCAAGCTACAACGTAATGCAAAAGAGATGCGTGAGATGACCCATTAGTACACATGCACAGAACCTACGCCCGAACAGGCGGTAACAGACATGTTATTTTCCCACGCATGGATCATCAGTTTAGAGTGCAACCCGTTCTTGCGCGCACTAACTTCTTGCGTCACTCATTCTTGTAATACACCCCTAGAACACGTTATGCAATTTCTAGGAACGCTTAAACTTCTTTTTGATCTGCGCGCGTATAATTTTTTTTATTTATTTATACAAATACCTCACAGGCTCCAACTGGAGTATTGCGTCAGGAGGGTAAGAAAAACAACATTTATCGAAAGAGGAGAACAAAACTAACAAAATATGAAATCGAAAAAAAAAGGAATTTGACGTCAGCGCGTTCTCGCGCTTTACTTTCGTTTTGTTAACCATATTATGATGTGCTTTGTGCACACGGTTTTGTTTTAGATTCGGACTGAGTAGTATACACTGCCACTAACTTTTTTTTGTTTCTGTACTTGTTTTATTTTAACATGCATTATCTGTTCGAATGTGTACTGTAATTATCCTTGATTTATTGCAACATCAATAGGCAATGCCCATATGGACTTTTAGGGTATTTAACTAAGTACAATTAATGAATGAATGAATGATGATGATGATGATGATGATGATGATGATGATCTAAGCAGAGTGCGTGGATCCAGCCGAACACTCGGAAGTAGGCTGTGAGTGCTTCCGTTGTACGCGAAGGACTGATAGTGCTGCTCCAAAGTCATAGCAGAACAGCGAAGAAGCATTTCAAGATAGCATATGGTGTGTCAAATAGTTAAGGGTGCCTTTTCGTTTTCGTTTCGTTGTCACCAATGTTCTCAAACGTTAGCCTCGCCATGGCGTAGAATCTGCTCTTTCGTGAGATGTCGACGGTGCGTCCTACGTAGTAAACACATTGCTTCAGCAATCCTGTGCTGACGATACTGCGATTGCTTGAAGACTTTATTTCCACAAGATATATATATATATATATATATATATAATCTTTAATGATGAAAATATTAATGGGATAATGGAGGCCGGAGGTTGGGTCCTCTGAGTCCAGGACTCCAGTGGCCACTGCCACACAACAGGCCTGGTCAAGGGCACTCAATTGAGTCTTCAGGTGAGTCCACGCGAGGACGAGTTCATCCAAGGCTCCCCAAAAGAATTTTGTGCTAACTGGTGCGAATTTGAATTTTGGGGTCTTGATTTGCACTCTCATGTCACATGGGGCAATGATGGCCTCCCCCCAAGCCAGGGGTATTGGTTGGCATATCTCGTCGTCCAGATGGCATGCCACCGTCCCAGATGTGGGTAGGTGTTTGTCCGGACTTTTCTGTATAGCCGAACCTCCTCCACTGTTAGTTGCGGCTTTGGTGCGGCAGGTTCTATGTGTGAACGACGTTGATGTTCTAAGACATCGCATACCGGCATTTCCTTGTTGTCTTCGATTGGGGTGTCCTTCCTTGCTCGGACTGAAGTCTCGCGATCAAGAGCATTTGCCCCTGTGTTGCCGGCGACACCAACATGCCCCGGACGCCAAACAACGTGACGTTCTTGTCTTGGTCGATCGCCCGAGATGTTAAGGGTGATCCTGAGGATTCTTCCGTGGAGGAAGAGTCGGCAGGTTGCCTGGGAGTCCGTGAGGACGCAGACGGGCCTGTCTTTTCCCTCCCGTGTCTTCATCGCCATAACAACCGCCTCAGCTGTGCTAGGGCACTGCAGGCCGTGCGGACCGAAGCTTATCACACGGTTGTTGGGTCTCCGGAGGAGCTCGAAGCAGCCACGATAGCGTGTCTCCTAATGTAGTGCGTTGCGTCTGTGTACGTTGTATCGGGGTTCGCCGAAAAGGTTGCTTTAATTTTTGGGCTCGGATTTTCGCCTGCCTGCATGAAATTTTGGGTTTGTTTTCCGAGGGATATGGGGAAATCTTGAGTTTTTCTCGCATCTCCGTCGGTATGTTTACCAGTTCGCTGCTGCAGCATTGTAGGTGGATGGGGTATCTCGGCTCCTCTAGGACACTCCTGCCCAGCTCAGGCATATTTAGGCTTTCTCGTTGTGTGACCACAATCATTGCTTTGTGCTATTCGAAGGTTTTGTACACCCGGAGAGCATCGAGTATTTTCGTGGATATCCCCAGCGGTGGACCCAGGGCGGTCTAATACGTCATGCGTATTAGGATGTTTCCCTGCTCCGTCTCTTTACGGTTAAGTTCTGGATGATGCGGGAGACTGTGGGCAATACTGTTTATTGCAAAAACCTTGAAGTGGTCATAGTGCGTCTGATTCGCGTAGTCCTCTTCCGTTCCGCGTAACTCTTCCTATAGTTCTTGCGATTTGTTTGACCGACGTCTTTAGAGTTTTTAGGGTGTGGTGTGCTCTCGTGTAGTAACCGCAACCCTAAAGTCGTCAATTTTTGGAATTACAAGTGTCAAATCTTCAAGCTTCCGTTCAGCTTTTTTTTTTTAAGTTTTACGGAATGTTTGAAAATTACCTGTGATAGCATAGTCTTTGTCCTTCCCCTGTATTATTTGAAGAGGCGGATTTTACTAGCACGAGAAATCAAAACACATATTCAACTGATTAACTCCTTAATTAATTACTTTATGGCACATATTGCAATTTACGGATTGTAGCCGGTAAGGTTGCAAGAAAGAAGTTTCCACATATTAATTCCAAGATGTGGTGCGAAATACATGGACGTTCCATTTAATGTTGTGCTTCATCGCGTAAAACAACGCTTCATTAAAAAAGAAGTAAGTGAAACGACAGTGTACTTTCACGCCGAGTTTCATCGCGCATATATCCAAACTGGTGTCATTATAGAAATTAATTCCATGCGGATGCGCTCTGTAAGCTCACCGGCTACTGTTCGTAAATTGTCACGTGAGCCGTGATGTAAATTATTAGGAAGTTAATTAATGAAGCTTTTTATTGTTACGTCATCATTTGTTTCGATTTCTTGTCCAAATAATGTCCGCCTCTCTGAATAATCCAGCTCTAGGTCTAGAAATATGCTATCTGCAACGGGCGATTTGTAAAAAAAATATCCCTAAAACATGATCACCCCTTATATTGAAGGCTACATACCCCCTAGTGTCTCCTTCGCCAACGCCACCTAGAGTCAAGGTGGTGTTGCCTTCGCACATTCATTCTGGGAAAATGGCCGAGAATGGGCGCGGGCCAATATCACGTACGCAGGGCAGAAATAGTCTGTTCGGCCACATAGACAGTGGCCCGTGTTGTCTGCTTTGCGAGACAGCAACCAGCACACATTCAGCGGCCCAAGCTAGCAGACAACCGGGATCACGTTAGAGACGTATGGCAAACTGGGTAGGGTTTCCAAAGATGGCTAGTTTAATTTAGAAAAAGCGTAACATGTCCTTGAAACGGGATGTGCCGGCCGAAACAGTTTTCTTTTCATTGGTGCGCATCGAAGCGTGTCCCGCTGCAATGACCCCGTGTCGTTGATTGTGTTGACACCCGGGGCGTCGTTTCGCTCCAGTGTCGAAAGCTATAACCGCGACCTGTCACCCGATCGTTTCGACGTTGGCGTCGCGCCCAGAAAGCTGCATCGCGCCGTGGTGTGACAGCGGATTTCAGTTTCGAGTGGGAAGACATACAGGAAGGAAGACGCCAGACCGCAGAAATCTAGCAGAAGCAATCTCAGCGGTTTCAGTAAAAAAAGCTATAGTAGGTCATCGTGCTGTACAGATTCGGCGAAAAGCACCATGAGTTTTTTTATATCTATACGAAAGAAAGAGGCGTCGCTTAATAGTAGCTGTTGAGCTGGAGAGTGACCACTGGTTTCTCTCGGTCGAAGATCTAAGCATTGATTCGAGCACGCGATTTGCTTCTGACACGTGTGGGTCGCTATAGAGAACCGCCGTGTCATGTGCTTCTGCATATGCATGTTTTCTTTCTGTCCTAACTGCAATCCTTCATCACTCTCTCACGCTCTCTGCTATTCTCATCTCCCATTCGTAGCGCTTAGCTTCATGCCAAAAGCCCACCACCTCACTACGAGCTTTGCGCCTTTGCTCGTAAACAATTCTTCATCTTGCCTGTCGCGCTGTACCACCGTAAGGCGCCACACTCAAACCAAGTTGCACGAACGTAGCCCCCGGCGTTTGATCCCTCTAGCGGGCTCGGCTAATCCGGCTTCGCGTTGACCTCGCAAGTTGCGCGCCGAGGATAATCCGGGGCGCCCCTGCGGAGGGTTAATCGGCATTGCCGGCCCTGTAATCTCCGGGAAGTTTATTAAGCCCTTGAGCAAACACCTGCGACGCGTTCGAGATCGCAGCAACAGCTGCGGGCGCTTTAGGGGAACAGGAGCGCGCTTAACAGCTTAGCCTATGAATTGACGCGTCTTAAGAAAGAAGAAAGGAACCTAGTACTTCATTCTAGTGGCTGCACAAGGCAGCTGAAAGTTTTATGCTGAAGCAGGCAAAAACAAATTATGAAGGCTCTGCATTGTTTGGCCCTCTGCTCTTATGCATACATTAGAGTTTGATAACTATTGCACACCAGCTGAATAACGTAGCTGCCATATACAAAAGAATGAAAAAAATAAACGGAAAGAACACAAAAATGAGGGTCATGACATGGCCTGTTTTCTGGAAAAGTGCTCCCTCGTGTCTTTAAAAAAAATTACACAATGGCTTTAGTTTGACTGGCTATCATTGCAAACACCAGGTGATCTTTAATTTGAATTATACATGAAATATAAGCTTTTACTTTTACTGACAAGTTATAAACGAGATGGACGCGGTCACAAGCCACGATTGACTTACTGGTTGAGTGATTCGTTGTGGTTATCTTGTCAAAGTCTCGTAGGTAAGCGCAGGAGCCTTCAGAGAAATTTGCACCACCTTGGGTTCCTTTATGTGTACATAAAAGCCCGGAACACGAGAGTTCTTTGCAGGCCTCCATGCAGGCCTCCATGCAGGCCTCCAAGTTTTAGAAGGTTGCGTACCTCCTCCCCCTTCCACCTCTCTGTCACCGCATTAGTTCCTTGCACATTGGACGCTTGGTTGGCCTACTGGAAAACAACAAGAACAAAAGTTGTCTTCGTCTGACACCCATGGCTCCACATGTGACAAGTCCGCCTATATTATACTCCGCGATTGGCATTTCGAAGTAAAAAACAGTCGCAGTTTCACCAAAAGGGCGAAGCACCGATTGCGATAGCAAATTAGTAGATAGCCACACCAAGTAAGCATAGTCGTTTTATCATCCGTATAAACTGGTAAATATTCGCTTACTAAATAAATTAACAGGCACGGTGTACCGGGCTCACAGGCAAACATGAAGGCATCTCGCTCGATGACCGCGGAAACTCGCTGTCATAACGCTGGAGTGAGGAATCGCGGCAGCAGCAGCGAGCGAATTGACCTTCGTGCATCTATTGCTTCAACGTGAACGAATGCACAACGCATACGAAGCTACCAGCAATACGCGCACTCTGCAAACATCGCAGATCGCTGTGAAGGTGAGACCCGCGCGGGCGCGCACTTTGGCCATGTCGCAGATCGCTTGCAAGATACGGCGCCCACCTGCACGGTAAGCAGCAGCTGCCAGATACCCCCCCCCCCCCCCCTTGTCCCTCGCCTCACCTCCGTGCCTCGCGCGCGACAGAAGAGGACGCGCTTCCGCTCTGCCTTCCTCGCGTTCGTCGGCTACGCCTTGCAAGCTTTCACTCACATGTATAGCATACGGCGCACGGCGACGATTTTATCGACTCGCTCTTGGCTTTCGCCAAGCAAGCACAGCTTCTAGGACGGCTCTGAATATGCCTCCCCTCTCCTCTTTCTATTCCCCATTATAGGCCTTCGCGCCATCCCTTAATAGATACATTTTGTCACCATCATCGCCCTTGGATTTATACGGACCTTCACGGCGACGGCGGAAATGCGCTTGGAGTTTCCATATAATTGTTATCACAATAAAATGAAGGAAATTCACTTGTACGTGATGTTGGTGACCTTGAAACTCGGGCGCAAGACTAGACGAGCCAAAGCGCTAGTGTTCCTCCCGACACGCCCAGCTCGCGGTGAAATCGTTATATTATGCTTTCGTCCCCTTGTGCAGCGGATTAATCTTCATAAGCGCGAGTTGCGCGACCTCTGCGCGTCCGTGAAGTCTCTGCATATATAGCGCATCTGACGAGGCACATTTTTCAGTCGGCAGTGCAATAACGGAGACATGCGGGAGGTTCTTTTCAGAGCGACGCCGTGGAAACCAAGCGCCCGCTGAGCCCGCTAGGGGGCAGCACTATATGAACTTGATGGCCCTCGCGCATTAAAACTTCTCGCACTTTGTTCTTTACGCTTCCGTCCTACCTTCGTAAAGGCAGTGGGTGCCCCATTTTCTCCCCCTTTCCGCTGCGTGAATCGACTTTTAGTTGTTATCGACAGACAGCAACGTGATCAAAGCGACGGCGACGATGATCATAATATCAGAATGCACTATTTCGTACGGCCACGTATGTACGCAGCGTTCAGGTAAAGCGACTCTTTGTTTTTTTACCTTGAAGAAGAAAACTAAATATGAAATTTGTAGATTAGGTTTTAAAAGGATAATAACCGTATACATTAACGAATATTCATAGCTTAAACTTTCAGTGTGAACAGGTGATGATCGAATCCGTGAATTTGTTTCTAATTGCAGTTTCTGGCACTAGATGACCTGTGTGTAGGCTTTCTAATTTTAATAAAAAAGAGACTCTCTTCCAGCATTCTACCAGCCCAGTAAATAGGCTGGGAGAGTGTTCAGGTATCTGTACAGGAAAAACATTGATTCACAGTAAAGGAAAAGAACTAGGAAGTTTACCAGCAAGTATACGGCCTGTAGGGTGGGCAACACAACAACAAAGAAGGTCAAGCGCAAAGTCAGAGAGGCTAAATTAATCTCATGGGTGGCGGCAATGGAAAAGAAACCTGCCATGAGTAATTACTTAAGAGGAAAAACCGAAATCAGGAAAGAAACCATTTATGATAACTCAAAGGGAAGCTCATTACTTTTCGAAGCGAGATCGGGATGCCTTAGAACACGCACATATAAAGCGAGATATAAGAAGGGAGAAGAAGCATGTGCTTGCTGCGGTAAAGCTAGGGAAACTGTGGAGCATGTTTAATTAGATTGTGAAGACGTCTACCCAGCGGTCGATTTAGGCAACACTGGCCTCCTTGAAGCCTTTGGGTTCAGCGGGAGCAGTAGTAAAGCAAACATGTCCGCAATAGGTATTAGTAAGAGGCGATTGGAGGATTGGTGGAAGAAAAGTAGGGAAAAGACAAAAGACGGAGACGTACAAAAGCACAGTTCGCAATAGGGGACCAGAAAATTTGGGCGTGGTAGTTCATAGTGTTTTTTTTTCATTGTTTAACCTACAGGATATTAGGCAGTATGGTAGCGAGAGCTTGGTGGCGCAACCCACCACCCAGTTCCAAAGGGGACGCTCATAACATCCATCCATCCATCTTTGCAGTCAGTGAATGCTTTTGGTGGAAACGCGGCTTTTTTGCACGCCACATATTTTGGGATAGTTGTAACAATTTTCGTCATTTACTGCGCTATGGAAAGGGTCAATTCTCTATATTCTGTTACCAAACATTTCACGCACATATTAAAAAAGATGAGCCACATTTGAATCCAGAGGAAGAGAAGGAAGGCTCATCCGCGGCCAGTCCCTCATAGTGGGTACGCGTCATGTTTAAAAGGCAACCGACCAACCAGGCTTGACCGAACCGCGAAACGAGACCCAACGGATGTCTGCTGTGGCCGAGGTTTCCGCCACGCCGAGAACTAACGCCACTCGCGAACGTCGTTGACGGCAGTCCGGCTCGCAACGGGCCAAACATCGCCACTGCCGTCGGCTCTTCGAGTCACCGAAACAAAAGGGTAGGCGGACTACGCACCCCGTTGCTTAGCGTGTTCAGGGCGAAAGTGCGAAAAGGAAAAAAAAAATGGCGGAACTTGCACAATCCGCACATACGCTTGCGCCGTCCACGTTGCACATAAACTCCAGCTCACAAAGAGTAAACCGCGAAAGACGCGTCCATAAAAAAATGGCCGTGGCTTAGCTAAGGTTAAGCCCAGGATGCGAAGCATACTAGCCTTTATTTTAGTTGTTGAACCACTGTTTAGCCTGGTGAACTGCTGTTGCTTGGCTATATTTGGTTCGGCTAGACGAAGAAACAACTCATGCGTTACTCTGCTTCGCCTTCAAGAGTGGAACGCGACAGCGTTCCCGTCGACCCGCCAAGCGGTGTAAGACAATGAATGGGCTACGGCGCAGCGACTACGCGCCCCGCATTGGACGCGGTGAGCGTCGAGCAACGCAGCGTTCGGCGCGGCAACGAAATGTGCGCCTGATCAAGCGACGCACGCCTGAGCCTTAGAAACAGCTTGTTTCTAAGGCAACACCGCATTCACTAGAGGCGCTTTTGTACCGCTTTGAAGCATCGTACTCGTGGCTCAGTGGTAGCGTCTCCGTCTCACACTCCGGAGACCCTGGTTCGATTCCCACCCAGCCCATCTTGCAAGAGTTGAGCCAAAGCCACCTAGAAAATCAGTCTCTGTAGCACGCCGCAACCTTCGCTTCTCATTCCAACGAACACCTCTGTCTCCAGGAGGCATCTCACCTCGTGAGTGTCTAGCAGAGGCAAGCGCAGCTGCTTATATACCGCCGCGACGCCGCGAGCGACGGCGCGAGTTGGAGCCCCGTTTCTCTCTCCTCTGTCGTGACGTCATGGTGTCACGTGGTAGTGAAGGCGACACCGCCGCGCCTGAGGAGCTGGGTTGAGCTCTCGTAATATGCTTCGCATAAAAAAAAGAATAATAAGAATAAGAAAAAAAAGGCTAGTAGTGTTCAGACAATTGCATCAACAAGCTTCTGAGACATTCGTAAGCAATTACAACAGTCGAAAGAGCAGTACTTTTCTATGCGTTGCTCGACAGATAGGGTGATTTTCATGCACACAGACACTTCGTACAATTCCAAGCGCGATCCGATATATCGACGGTTTCACCTTGACAGCATTGATTCCACTGACACCAAGAGACTTCTAGTCTAGTGTGCCATCAGCCTACTATGACAACAACAACAACAGCAACGTAATTAGCTGCAAAGGTAAACGATGTAAAATCTTCGGGCTTCCGTTTCAGCACGCTACTGCACCTCATGATTGTATCTCTTGCCCTCTCTAGCTGAGGAAATCATCCAGTCTGCCGTTTGTACAACGGTCTGACACGATCCCCTAGCCATAGCAACAGCATATTCCAAGCTCGCGACGGTCTCTTAAAACGGAGCGTTGCTACGCAGCGCGTCGTGTCGGGCGCCACGTCGTACCATATGTGTCTCTGGTGTTAGGCTGCTGAGCACAAGGTCGCGGGATCGAATCCAGGCCACGGCGACCGCATTTCGATGGGGGCGAAATGCGAAAACACCCGTGTACTTACGTTTAGGTGCACGTTAAAGAACCCCAGGTGGTCGAAATTTCCGGAGTCCTCTACTACGGCGTGCCTTATAATCGGAAAGCGGTTTTGGCACATAAAACCCCATAATTCAATTAATTAATATGTGTTTCGTGCGTTATCGTGATACACACGATGACTCTGCTGTACAAGCGACCCTGACGTTTTACAACGAAGTCTGAACTAAGTTAAATGCACACGCCTCCCTCGAATAGGTGACAGCTTCTTTGTGCGGTTTGTTTCAACCGGTAATCTGTACAATCTTTGCTTCTCACATCGTATTCTACCGGCTCGACGCTTGAGGTTGGCTACCTTTGCCCAATTTACAAAAAAAAAAGATTGTGATCGTCGCGTCTAGGCCTTGAGACGAGCATTAAATAAGGTTACTGGTATGCATGTAACCGGTTTTTGTTCGGCCATTGTACTTTAGAAAACCGCTTATTTTGTACTGATACAAGTAAGGTAAGAACTGTGTGCTTTTAAATAGTGGCATTTGGTGATGTACCTCAGCGAGACAGATTTTCTCTCGACGAAATGCTACGCCATTCACATTTCTCGCGGTAGCAA
Organism: Dermacentor albipictus; assembly: GCF_038994185.2. Classification (NCBI taxonomy): domain Eukaryota; kingdom Metazoa; phylum Arthropoda; class Arachnida; order Ixodida; family Ixodidae; genus Dermacentor; species Dermacentor albipictus. The sequence continues at coordinate 472,504,538 of NC_091821.1, forward strand.
GCTCAGCGTGTCGGCCGTCAATCTTCCCTATAGCGCGAGCTCTGTGTCGTCCGCGCTAGAACCATGCATGGCCTCGCATACCGTGCCTGCCAGAGGCGGCAGCCGGCTCCCGAAGAAACGAATCCGCTTCGCCACCCGTTCCCGGCCCCTCGCAGATCCGCCTCCGCATTCCAGACGGCATCGAGGGAAACCGACTTAGACCCGCTGCGTGCGCTCTGTTCGTCACGCTCCCTTGCTGAAAGCTGGGCGAGTTAGTTGCTGGCATTATAAAACGTGTTTACGGCGCCACGTCCATGTTTTGTAATTGACGACGCTTGCGTGCTTACTCTTCCCCGGCCCTGCAACCGTGTTTCGTAATTGATCACGGCCAGCGGCTCTGTGACTGCGCCACTGCACACTGGCCTACGAAGAGGAACTACGTTATGTGCCGATGGCAGAAATCGGGATGCGCAGACAGTACCTCGAGCTCCCGGGCTCCTACTTATCGTTGTGTAAATCGAGGCACCTCGGCACGTTGTGCGCACGCTCTTCGTGGCCGAACACGCCTGTGTGAACGTGCAATAACGGCACTAATAAAAACAGCGGCAAAGATAGCGTTCTTTTTGTGATCAGAAAAAGCTTGTTCAAGATCGGCGTGGTACTCGGATGTCGTAGCGAAAGTGAATTACGAACTTGCCTTGATGAGAGTCATTCCTTACTTCTTACCTGCGCCACGCGATTTTACGATATCAAGCGCGTTATGGCTGGTACCACCTGTAATTCCTAAGCAGTGCCACTTGAGGCGCCCGTAGCAGAGATACAACGTTATCGCCTACTTCTAGTAGATGCCGCAATTACTAGAACCTCGAATATTCGCTGATTAGAATTACACACCTGCACGTAGAGCGTGCGATGTTGTAAGCAGTTGCTCTTTATCATTCGAACGCTTCTCTATACAAAAGCGGCGCGCAGACCTCAATGCCACAGAACCTTATACAGTTTCGGTTGTTGTTTGTTCGTGCCACAAATGATACCGTAAAGTTTGCATTTGCTGTCACTGATCTTCGTGTTTTTCGCTTAGGAGTCCCTTATAGCAGGGTCGTTTAGTCCAGGAGGCATCTTCTTCGTACCTTTGCAACTTGTCTGTGTTAAGCAAACTTTTCATTACTCACGGTCGGCGTCTGCTGGCATAAAGACGTGCTTCACCTGGGAGAGAAAGTAGTGCAGTGTATTAATTTTATCACCCCGGTCAAGCCACGCCACGATAGTGGGGCGCACTCTGTTCCAGGAAGCCGGCTTGTACGTATTGCAAGTGGTGCTCAAGGGCACCCTCTCTCTAGCGTGCCCTGCAATGACACAGTTTTGGCGTACCAGTGTGCGTCAATGCATTCCGATAGGATAGAGTGGGAACAATCGGCGTACGCTTTTAATGGTTCTGTTGAGGATGCAACGATGAGCCTTGACGTCTACCATTAAAAAAAATTAAATTATGGGGTTTTACGTGCCAAAACCACTTTCTGATTATGAGGCACGCCGTAGTGGAGGACTCCGGAAATTTTGACCACCTGGGGTTCTTTAACGTGCACCTAAATCTAAGCACACGGGTGTTTTCGCATTTCGCCCCCACCGAAATGCGGCCGCCGTGGCCGGGATTCGATTCCGCGACCTCGTGCTCAGTAGCCCAACACCATAGTCGCTGAGCAACCACGGCGGGTGACGTCTACCATGCTTGAACTTATAGAGTCGTTCGCAAGCCATGTCGCCGAAGTCAACTGCGTAAACATACCCAACAGTTACCATGACGAAGTAAATTACCAATATGCTCTTTGTTTTGGTACGGCGAGTGCAAGAGTGTTGCTGTAGCAAGGCGGCTTGAGGTAGCTTCCCTTTGAATAATATTATTATCATTATCATTTTACTTTTGTTGCACCATCTGATGTCAAGTGCTCGAGCGTCATGAGTAGACGCCTTTTTGCAGCACCCTTAACATGCCACACAGTAGGCGAACAGGAGCATTTTTCGACCGCATAGAAGTGCTCGAGTTTGCCCAGGTGCGAACGTTGCGAATTCCGTCCAACAGCTGCCGGTTATTAGTGCTTAGCATTGAGTGGCACTGTGTGCCACTCAATGCTAAGCATTAAGCACTGCTAAGCACAGTGCTTACTGCACTGTGTGCCACTCAATGAGGGAGAGAGAGAGAGAGAGATGTGATCTCTTGAGAATAAGGCAGGGAGCGTCATACAATATGTCGACGTATTTGTTTGCAAACGGAGTACCGTGGAACAGTGCTGCTAGAGTGCGGCTACACAGCCTCAGAGGTTATTCTCGGGTCTCTCATTCGGTCCGGCATCACGCCTTCACACCAGCTTCCAGCACTCGTTTGTAACCGGTATGTCGGGGGCGGGAGGCGACTGCGGGCGGTTCTAGGCCCACGGTCGGCGTCATTATGCGTTCGGTTCTCGTGGGAACGTGCCGATGGGAAACAGGTGCATGTCATTCCGCCCCCTCGTACAGCGAAAAAGGCGCAGCTATGCGTCCAGAGGCCGAGTGACCGCCTTGAAAGGTCGAGTTGGAGGGAGCCGGGAATTACGCAGGCACGTCTTTGCTCGCGGGGGTGAAAATAGAGGGAAAGAGAGAAATTCAACGCCATAGAAGGCCACCCTTAGCTGGCTGTCTTGATTTTCTTTAAATGCGTATTTTGCGCATGTTAAATTTTCATAGCATTTCTTTGCTTACGCCCACCCATTTGCCTCCTTCTGACTTAAGCTATGTTCACACTGCGGTCGTAACGCACGTAACAGCTCTTTCGGCGTATCGAACATAACGGCTGTAAAAAAAAGTTACGGCAGTTAAGCCGGCACCTTTGTTCACATTTACTGCTGCGTAAATTACGGCTTTTACAACATGCCAATCAAATTTGGAGCTGCAGAATCGACGTCACCAGTGGTCCAATATGGTATACTGTCAACATGCGAGTGCTGGCCGAGATCGAAGAAATTCACGCTGAAAACAAACTTATAGTCATGTATTCAATCGCCCAAAGAAGACGAAGGCGACGCAGAAGGGTTTGGGAGCGCCAAGTATTTCTCGACAGGGCCGTGGACGGCGATTTTCACAACTTTTTCGCCAAGCTCCGAGTTGGTGACGCTGTGATGTTTCATAACTTCATGCGCATGTCGCCCCAGCAGTACCGCTTCCTTGAAAACCTAGTGAGACCACCCATCGAAGTTCGAAGCAGCACGCATCTGCGGCCATCGATTTCCTTGGCGGATAAACCACATGAACTGAAAACAGTCTCGCAAGGCGCACTGCACAAACTTTCACGAACACAGCCAACCTAATCGTGCGCACGGAATGGCGGAATGGCACTTCCCGCGCCCGGAGCTGTCTGCAGACGGGAGGACGGAAGTGTCGTCACCGGTTGTTGAAAACTGAAATCTTATCGGTCATTGGCTGTGTCGCAACGGTCGTAATATAACAGTCGTAAATGTTGCCGACCCTTTAACACTCTCACCCACGATTTTCGCGTGAATTGCGCACGTTGGTACCTCTACGTTCGCAGTCTGAACTAGACGCATACGCTTGTTGCGCTTCCGCTTACGCATGTTGCGAAAAATCGGCGCCTTACGAACGTAGTCTGAACATAGCATTACCTGACCTCGATGCTGTACCAGCGTACAATAGGAAAGGACGAAGATTTTTATCGTTAGCTGGGTTCGATGCAAAAGCCCATGACTGTGACGCGAGCGCTGTGCAACATTTCTCCAAGACCGAATTACATCACAGCAAAAAAGAAAACAAAAAGAAGTTGTGTTGTAATGGGACAATCCGGGCACAGGAAAAGGTTAACGAAGGCTGAGCTTTCAGCTAGTTGTTGCCTCATAATCGATGTTTTCCCAGCGCATTAGACACAGACAACAGAGTGGATACACATCGCTGTGAGTCTCCATTCTGTTGTCCGTGTATAATCCGCCGAGTAAACATCGATTATGCAGAAAAGGGTCTTAACGGGTCACATTAAAGGGAGTATAACAAAGTATGCAGTCCCTCCTTTTATGTTGTAATTTCAATCCGAGACGTAATGCCTATGGCAAGTACCATCGTGGAAATTGATCACAGATGCAAAAAAGAAAAAGAAAACATAGTCGTACTTTAGCCTACAATGTCCCATATTCACTCCCATGGGCAGTGAATCATATACAGGACACCAGTATTGCACAAAATGTTGCACGTTATCTAGTAACAATATATATATATATATATATATATATATATATAAACTAAAGCTGCGTGACATAATTACACGTAACGGCGAGATGTTATCGCTTTTTCATAGCTGTGGTCATTAGAGATAAACTGCCCAACATTTTTTTTTCGCTTAGGTCTGCTCTTATTTTCGTCCTGAGCCAGAGGTTGAACTTGGCGACAACAAAACGCGACAGCACTCGAGCCTCCTAGTGGCGGGACAATATATCCGGCTTTGTAACACATTCAGAACAGAATCCCCCCGTTTGTCCGATTTGAGTTCATCGCAGAATGTGTGTCTCGTAGTGCTTAGACAGAGCCTCAGCACTTCGGTTGTGATGGTCGTATTCAACAGCCGATATAGGCCATTGCGCAAGGAAAGATTATCTCAATGCTCTCCTATGTTACAGCCGTTGTTCTGCGCCTACCGCACGTAGTAATTCTATTACGATGGAGACGTTGCCGGAACGCAGTCATAATTTTCATGGTGACGCATTTCTAGTGGCAACAGATCGCCGGCACTCAGGCAGGCGACAAGGGGCGGCCGTTGAGACGTTCAGTATAGGACGCGCTGTAAGATGGAAGTGCGTTGCAGCTGTAAACTTCAGCCGTAGGCATACACTGTAAGCATCCTTGCCGAATAATATTTTACTCTAATACCGCGCACCAACCACGTGAAACAAACTCGGTTTTGCTGTTGGGAAAATTATGAATAGCTTGCCGGCTCAAATAAAAACGAAATCGACCTCCATTGCATCCTGTGAAAGCGGATGTACAGCGAAGCTGTTGCCGACGTTAGACAAGCACAACCGACGTTAGACAAGTACCACCACTACACAAGCACCATTACCACAAGCGACATACGTCACGCGCGCACGAACGTGTGCGGAAATATGATCATTCTTGCTGGCCCTCCGCCTAGCGCAAGTGCGTTATTGAAGTAACTGAATTTCTCAAAGTAAAGTGGATCAGAAAATTCGCAAAGTACAGTTTACACACAACCTGCAGACACGATAGTATCGAATTGTAATTTGAATATACGAGAAAACGTAATTCTGTTACGCGGAGACTCAAACACAAACCCCTTTTGCAGCTGCCATTTGAGGTCTGATTGTTTCTTCTATTTTTTTATGCGAATCATATTACGAGAGCTCAACCCAGCTCCTCAGGCGCGGCGGTGTCGCCTTGAAACCACGTGACACCGTGACGTCACGACAGAGGAGAAGTGGCTTTGGCTCAACTCTTGCAAGACGGGCTGGGTGGGAATCGAACCAGGGTCTCCGGAGTGTGAGACGGAGACGCTACCACTGAGCCACGAGTACGATGCTTCAAAGCGATACAAAAGCGCCTCTAGTGAATGCGGTGTTGCCTTAGAAACGAGCTGTTTCTAAGGCTCAGGCGTGCGTCGCTTGCTCAGGCGCACATTTCGTTGCCGCGCCGAACGCTGCTTTGCTCGACGCTCACCGCGTCCAATGCGGGGCGCGTAGTCGCTGCCCTGTAGCCCATTGTCTTACACCCCTTGGCGGGTCGACGGGAACGCTGTCGCGTTCCACTCTTGAAGGCGAAGCAGTAATGCATGAGTTGTTTCTTCGTCTAGCCGAACCAAATATAGCCAAGCAACAGCAGTTCACCAGGCTAAACAGTGGTTCAACAACTAAAATAAAGGCTAGTATGCTTCGCATCCTGGGCTTAACCTTACCTAAGCCACAGCCATTTTTTTTTTTTTTGAGTCAGCATAGCATGAAAAATCACGACTGACTGTAGGCTAATAGCTTCGCTATAAAATCTACACCAACACACCAACATTATCATCATATATACTAGCGTTCACTCAGATATTTCATTGCTACTCTGCGAACTGTATTTTCACTTTTGAGTGTGTGTTTTTTGTTGTTTTTTTACTGCATCCTGCGCTTACTTATTATATGGCAACATTCGTCCTCTTCTGCTCCCTGCGTCTGTGTCCAAATACCTTGCACTAAGCTTTCCAGTCAATGGGCCAGTTTCTGTGTTACGTTGTAGGGTTTCGCACAATGCCCTGTACGGGGCATGCAAGGACATTTTAAATAAACAAACATTGCATAACTCGTGCAATCGTTTTCTTTAACCTTCTAATTGCGACTGACGCCATTTTATTGATGCATCCTTGTGTAAGTGAGAACAAGAGGTCCCGCTGCAGTTTCTAACTGCGGGACCTCCTTCTGTATAACCACTCCTAGATATCTACACCACCGGTGATGAAACAAATAAAACTGAAATTTGAGAAAAGCTCGTGTTCCGTGTGCCGCGGCAGTCGGAGAGCTGATCGCTGTCTGTGCGGCTGCTGCAGACGCTAGCCTCCGAAGCATGGATTCATCTGTCGCTGAAGCTTTCTTTGCTTACCTCACCGGGTTTCATGCGAGTTAACACTTTGGGACGCTTGGCTGCGGTGTCAAGACCCACAGCAATAAATTCTAAATATATGCAGCTGCAGCGCGCATGTTGGAATCTACGTAAAGCAAAGCCTAAGTAAAGCTGTTAATTAAACGCTTTACATCTAAGGACCATGCGTGCAGTTTGGCGATGACAAGTGTATGCACAACAAGGTACGTCACGATATGAAGCAACATTCAGGGATCCTGTGCCTCTTGCGTCACTGTAAGAACTACCCATTCTGGAGGACTGGCCAAGAACGGGCAAATTCCCAGTAGCCGTTACCAAATGGCTAAATCAAAGAAAGTAAAATAAATAAAAAAATTCCTGGAATATAATTAACCATTATATTAACCGATCGATAAGCTTTGGCGATTCCTGTGAGCCAACATTATTTGTTCAGGTTTTATGCAGGACGTAAATATTTTGTTATGCAGAACATAGTGGGACATACCTGCTAAGCTCGCAATGTTTATATGAGCCACTTCGTGGATGCATTATAGCCTTTGTTTGTATGTATGTATGTATGTATGTATGTATGTATGTATGTATGTATGTATGTATGTATGTATGTATGTATGTATGTATGTATGTATGTATGTATTAAAAAAATTAAATTGTGGGGTTTTACGTGCCAAAACCACATTCTGATGATGAGGCATGCCGTAGTGGAGGACTCCGGAAATTTCGACCACCTGGGGTTCTTTAACGTGCACCTAAATCTAAGTACACGGGTGTTTTCGCATTTCGCCCCCATCGAAATGCGGCCGCCGTGGCCGGGATTCGATCCCGCGACCTCGTGCTCCGCAGCCCAACACCATAGCCACTGAGCAACCACGGCGTGTGCGTATGTGTGTGTATGTATGTATGTATGTATGTATGTATGTATGCTTCGAGGTATAGTCGTACAAGAGCCGCACAGGAACGACTAAGCTTGAACTAGACAAGAAAGAACACTGAGACAACCATAGTGCAAAACAGTACAGGCTTCGCTTACAATCAACTTCGATGGTTTATACGCAAATGCTTGTAGTGGTCCGAGTGCTTCGACGTTCATCGACCTGTGCCTCACTGTCTCTTTGTCCTCGATGTATTTTGCAGGCTGGGCGCCCCCGGGGCCTGAGCGCTGCCGAGCCTCGCCGTGGCGGCTCGAGGCGGCAGCACAAGCACCAGCCCAGGCCGCATCGCTGCCGGCGCCCGCTCCACCTGGCGGCGCACCGCCACACTACTACGGCGCGGCAGCAACAAGCAACGCAGGCCACTGCGTTGACACGCGGCCTAGCATCGTACACCACTTGCCGGTGAGCGGTGGCGGCACTTCTTGAACACATAAACCAATCGTTTATAGCGGCCGACACGAGAACCACACAAAAAATAATTTCTTCATATGCATGCTTGTTGATAATCGGTGCAGCCATGTTAGCGCAAATATAATTAAGAATAGCAAACCGGACACCACAGTTGCTACTACTACAGTTTTCTTCACTTAACCTGGTCAACAGAGCAGAGCTTGTTGAATCGTTATTTCACCAGCAATCAAGAGAAAGGTGGCACAACACGCGCTGCTAGCAGCTCGCAGCAAGGTGGCATCATTGGCATGCCCCAGTGCCTCGACATTGCGCCTTTCGCAGGGTTGTTCGTATATTTCCGCGTTCCTTGAGCTCAGTGGGCTTCGTGCACCAGCTTTGTTACGAATTTCTTTCTGGAAATCGTCTGCGAGCCCGCAGGGCTATATCTGTCCACCTATGTCGTCTTAATGTCTCATCCAGGCCACGTGACATTAGACCTCGTGTGTAAATATGCCTGTTATAAATATGCTGACGAGCGGTTGGTTCATTAAACAATACCGTCTATACTTGCTTTAAAGGGACCCTGAAACGATTTTGGCGATTTTCTACAAACGTACTGAGTCGTTAGAGTAGGTCCTTCTGATCATTAATTGATGCATCTAAGTGCTCTGCGTAAAGCGTGTAATTTATTATAAGGTTTTAAAAATACATATCGCTGCCGATCGTAGCGCACTGCTCGGCGGAGTTTTAAGCCGCCCCTACCCATATGATGCAAATAACCCATATGACGTCACGTGGGCGAGCTATCTGATTGGCTGACCAGGGCGCGTGGTCGATAATTTTTCCAACTGTATGGTAAACAAATAATTTTCGTAATAGTTGGAATGTTAGTTCATTTGTTTTTATAAAAAGAAAGCAACATAAAGAGAATGCACAACAACAATTTTTCAGTACACTTAAGCACTTCCGGCACACAGCAAGTGTCGTCTGCTTGTGTTACAACGTACTCCATTTTGACAAGAGCTCCGCGGTCAGAGTCGGTCTCAGTCTTTTCGCGAGCACTATGATTCGACTTTGTTGCCTTGTGGACTGCAAACCTAGCGACTGGCAATATGTCAAGCTGCGACATCGTGTCCCTCTGCAAGGCAGTATACAAGCGAACTGGCTGCTGCGCATGGGACTGCCGGTATCCGATCGGCGCCACGCGTTTGTGGCCGCCACTTTACACCGGAAGATTACTAACGCAATACCGTTTCGCGAGTCCAGTATTAGGGCAAACGCAAGCGCAAGGGGACAGGGTCTGGCCGCTTGACTGTGCCGGGATGAGTCACGAGATGAGCAGAAGGGCAAATGCGAATGGTCTGCACGGTGCAGCCACCTGGTGGCACAGAGCTCAACCATACATAGTAGCAGCAACGAAGTGTATTCTTCATTGCTGCTGGTGTGTATTTTTCGCAGGAGTGTAATCATCAACACGTTGATTTATAAATGTTTAAAATGCTTTACACTTGGTTAGAGCAATATTAGCGCTTTGTTTGACTGGTTAAGCGCTGCGCCAGCAAGTGTCTGGACCGTGCAGACCGATCAGGCTGCTCACGTACGTCTACGCTAAAGTTCCTTCATCAGCTTGAGTTTATGCCTCCAGTCATTTGCCGAAATGACTAGCTTGCCTATTTTTAGCGGAGTACCGGACACGTTCGGCGCTACGACAGAACGCTCGCAACGCACGCTGCTTCGATAGCTCTCGGTCGACGGCCAAGCGGCTAGCGGAGAGGTCTCGCGCGGGAGGGGGCGTGCTCCTAAACAACCGGAAGTGAGCGATGTGACGTCGCATCGTGACGCTGAACCAGTGAAGGCGGAGCTTAGAGCCCCTCGCTCGGCGAGCGAGTTGAGGAGGAAAAGCATAGCTAGGGAGGAGGGTAACTTCTAATCGCTTGCAGCTCCATTAATACGTAACATTTCACTTAAATTGTGGTGCGAATGTTCTACTTAAGCTGTACCCTACGCGCCTACAAAATTTGTCCGAACCGTTTCAGGGGCCTTTTAAAGGAACTATTCCATGATATATTTCGAATGACGCCATGTATTTATTTAGTTAGCGAAAGGCTAAGGGAAAATCTGTCCGTAAGATAGGCCGATGGACGACACATACGAAATACCAAATAAATGTCGTACGAATGCTAAGCCCGACAAATTTTATTGACTTTTCTCGCACGATAGGATCCCGCTACAGGAAAATGCTATGAAATCAGCCTTCTTTTCAGCCCATCGCGTACACGAAGAGGAAGTTAAGATGAACGAGTCTGAGTTTGTTGCAGACTGCATCTACGAGATCTGAAATGCTCGTTGCCTTGCCTACATGTGTGTGTGAATCGCTGAAACGAAGTTTTATCGTGAAGGACCGTGACTGTATTAATTACCCGTGCCAAGGTTAGCGGAAAGGTAGCAAGAAGGAGCCAACACTTGGTACTCAGAAGTGCCGTGCCACGAAGTGAAAGTGACAGACTCGTGGCAACGCGGATCATGCACTGTGCCAAGCAAATAACTTTTCTAAGACGCATCTCAAGCGTAGCCCTTAGACGACCGGTCCGCATGCCTCCATCTCACCATCACGTACCGTTTAGCACCTCAGTAATCACACCCCTTCTGCGAACGTTTCACATCTTTTTCCACTGACCCCTTCATCTCAAACTCTCATCCGACGCACCCCTCGAACAAGCGCCGACGATGAGCGAGTTCTGAAAGAGGCTTCTTGATTATGCTTTCGTTCATTGCTTCGTAGCAACACCGCACGCTTCGGCTTTCTAAGCATTGGCCAGCCGAAGCGAAGGGTTTGCTTCGGATTCCGACGGCGGTCTGAACTGCCGCCTAGACAGGAGCGCGCGAGTTAGACGAGAGTCAAACTACGTCCGATTGAACTTTGAAGACAACGATGCCACAAGCGCATACACCTGCGGCAGAAGCTCTCCCTACAAAACCTCGCTTTCCTCGCCGCCGCGTAGTGCAGGAAAGCAGCACCACCGCATGTGAACAGATGCTAGAGTAACGGAATCACCGAATTACGGAACTGCTACCCGTTTCCCTGTTTCATGATGGCTTATCGCGGTAAAAGACGGCGTCATCTGGATAAGAGTGAACGCTTACGGTTTTCCGTCAGGCTCCTCTCACGCTACGACGGGACGCTCACGTCTCTTGGGGAGAGCGGATGCGCTTCACATGTGCTCCGCAAGCTTTGTCCTCTACGACCGGATCAACTCATCCCAGCCATCTGAATTTGGCATCATCAGCCTCCGCTTCTCGTCCGGAACCTGCCGACACCAACTTTTCCCGGTTTGGACCATCACATCGCGAGGCAAGTCCATCTCTTTTCCTCACCACGCTGCGAGGCTAAGCCTCACGTAGCAGCAGCCGCCGACGCCGCACGCTGCAAGAGACGGACCATACGGCGCGTCGGCGCCTCGAAAGTGGCATGGAACCCATTGTAGTAGATGCAGAAGACATATTACCCTCGGAAGATACCTTTACCAGCTTCTGGCAATCAGCGCACGACAATCGAAGCTCGACTCGCAACTGCGCCTCACCACAACTCCGAATTCCGCCGCTAGTCGAGAACTGTAAGCAGCCATCTACGCCTCAAGCCCCGGCGGCGCACCGGCCCCGGCCGCCCCAACTCACCGCCCTACGCCACCCCAAGCTACCCATCAACGATCATGCAATCATCCTTCGTCTCAACTTTCGGACCGTGAACGGTGTTGCGCAGCGCGATGCCATTCTGCAAGCCGTTCGCCTCGGACGCCAAGAGGTCAGCCAGGCATCATCACCACCACCACCACCACCACCACCACCACCACCACCACCACCACCACCACCACCACCACCATCATCATCATCATCATCATCATCATCATCATCGTCATCATCATCAAGTTTTATGTCCACTGCAAGACGAAGGCGATCTCCCTGCGATCTCCAATTACCTCTGTCCTGCGCTAACCGATTCCAACTAGCGCCCGCGAATTTCCCGCGAATTTAACCGGCGCGTTACATCCCCTGCTCAGCTCCATTCTTTCCTCTTGATGTCAATTAGAATATCGTCCATACCCATTTGCTCTCTGATCCAAACCGCTCTCTTTCTGTCTCTTAACGTTATGCCTAGCAATCTTCGTTCCATCGCTCTTTGCGCGGTCCGTAACTTGTTCTCAAGCTTCTATGTCAGTCTCCAAGTTTCTCTGTATCATCAACACTTCCGACGCACAAATTAAGCCGACTCCACTACTTCGCCATCTAGTCTGTACTCATCAAAGGCACTGCCTAGGACATCTACTCCTACCAAGCGCCCCAGGAAGACTACACCCACGGCGTGGTCCATGGGGACGGTCCCTCTCGCCCACTCATACGAAGACAACCAGGATCATCTCAATCACGAACGGAACCTTTTCATCCTCGACTGTGGACGCATGGGCTCGACAGAGTCTATAATCATCCTTTTCGAACAAGACTGGGTGCTCGAGCACATCTACTACTCCTCCGTATACTCTATAGGTGCTACCTCTTCAAAAATAAGATCGAGCACTGCCGCAACTGTGGCGCAACCGGCCACCGCATGGTTGTGTGCGGTGGACGGCGTTGAGTTCTTCAACCAGCTGGCCGCTCTTGAGCTCATTTTCGTGATCTAAAATAAACGGCCCTCTTCAGCCGTAGGGGTGATAAACGGTCTCCTTTACGCGTAACAATATAAATGATATTGCAATGAAACGCGCTAAGCGCCTCAACGCGCTGGCTTGCACGCGGCAAACGCTTGAGGATTTTTTATTCCGCTTGCTGGGCAGGCGCCCATGGCCTAATGATTAGGGCATCGGGCGGTTGTGCCAGCGGTCCTGTGCCAGAGATCGTTCCCCACCTGCGACAAGTTGTTTTACAGCGAAGCTGTTCAGCGAAGCCGCGGGTCGGGTTGCACTGCCAACCCGACCCGCGGCAGAGGTCAAGCAGGCGGCGTTAAACACTCCCCATACGTGGGCCGATTCCGAAGGTAGTGCAAAACCCGCCGGCCCGCGGCGGAGGTGCAGTTCGCCATTAAGGGGCCCACATAAACAGTTTCGCTGGTCATCCTCTTTCACAGGGTGGTAGGGCACTAAGTTTTTTTATCCACTTTCATTTGCATTAATTTATCCTTTCTTTAGTTCAGTTAGTAAGGACAAATAATTTCCCTTATGTTGTGATTGGTGTCAATATTGTTTGTCATAACGAAGAGCACATATTGACTCACACTTTTATGCTGAGCTATGTCCGGGATCAGTCCACGATACGAAGCTAGAACCTTAACCGCCACAGGAAAAGCGGCGGTAACTCGCCGGGCACTGACCCGACGGGTACACGGGCCATCGCCGAAGACGTCACATAAGAACCCCGGTCTAGGGCCCCCTTCCCTGTCAATGAACGTGTTTGTCATCATCATCGCTAGGAAAGACCTTGTCTCTCAACTGGCGGAGCTAATAAGCGGACGTCACGCAACGAAGTCGGGGGCAACGCCTTCCGCTGCCCGCACGAGCGTTATGCCGTGCGCGCACGAGCACCGAGCGTGCGTTCCTTCTGTGCAGCTGCGCGCACGCCGTGGGCCGAGCAGAACGGCACAGCAAAACGTATACGCCCGAAGGAGCTTCGGCGTCCGCCGTCTTCCGCTCCGTTTTCTGTGCATAATTGGTTTTACTTTGGTTAGGAATAAAGTTCCAATACCGCTGAGCTGCTCGTCAATCCTTGCGGTATGGTCAACGCACCAACGAACCAATTGACCAATGACCAGCCTACCTCTTGCAACGTACATAAACGCGAAATCTTGCGGCACCAAATGTCGCCGGAGGTCAGTGCACTCGTCTTGCCGCCAAGTCGACCCGGATTCGTGGCCACCGCCTTCGTGTTGCTGCCTGGCGAGCGCGTTATTCCCAGAACGGAACATCGATCAGCACTCGTTGTTGCCGCTCTCTTTCTCTCCACGTCGTGGCCGTTGTCCTTCGCTCAGTTCGAACCTTACTGCTCGCCGGGGACCCAGTCCTGCGACATCATACGCGAGCGCATCGACTTATGACGTAAGCGGCGGGAGATGGATGCACGCTGACGTAGCTTGCGGGCGTGGATGGTCGAGCGTATAGACTGTGCAGGTGGACGCGGAAGAGTATAAATGGCAGAGGCCCATCAGTAGGAAACACGCAGGTCGCAGAGGCCATTCAACCTTCGATGTATTTATGTACAATTTGTGATAAATTTGCACCCATTGGGGCAGTTAGCTCGGCCTTTGGCAATATTAACGCGTTATTTTTCCTCTATTCCCTGCCTCTAATTAACACTGAGCGCCCGGTATTTTCTGGTCACGAACGGCATGCACGCGCATCAGCGTGACATAGCGTTCCTGACAGGAAAGTAGCGAGCGCAGAGCGTTTAATAGGGGCAGTGCATTAAAGAATAATTACTATTATTGTCGGGGAACGTGGGGAGCTCCATAGTGCATAAAATACTTTAGAGTGTATTGTTTATGAAAACGAGTTGCATTGGTGTTGGATGGCAAGTCCGGAAGATTCCATGCCCATAAAGATTTTCTATTTCGCTGCCTTTTACACCAACTTCTGTGCGTTCCTGCACCCACGCAGCGCCTATAGCTGATCTTCGCTTATCTTTGGTTTCGTTACTACGTATAGATTGTCACTCTCACCGTGGACGTCATTACATGCACTCTTACCTCCTTGCCTTTGTTGACCAACGCCTGCCTACGTGTGCCTAACTTACGATGGTTACAAAGGGATCGTGCATTTAGCACTTGCGTCTGAATAGTGAACCTGAAATAGGAACATGCACACAACCAGTGGGTCAATCGGGAAGGGTAATAATTGCACGCAGCGGAGATTCGTTGGCACCACCTTTCCCACAGAGCAAAATGTCATTTATCATTTTTCCAAGGGAAACGTTTTATCACCTCTCACTGCTCTCAGAGAATTTACTTTGGAGGGAGAGGTGTATATTTTCGACAAGACTGGAGCATTGCGTTCATGTTTTGTTTGCATAATGAAAGACACTGACAGTTCCACTTATCCACCAGGACAGCGTTCAAAGCAGATCTGCGTGCAGCTTCATAAGATTTTGATGAAAGAAAAGCGTAACATGACTGAGTGCGCGCTAATCTGAGATTTAATAACTCTCTGAATACGAGGACTCACTAGAAAATCTAGAAATGATTTTACCGCGATGTATTTCTTGCAGTATAGCGTCTTTCAATAAAATTCTATAGCTTTGACGCAATCATTGACGACATCTCATACAGTGTGCCTATAAGGGGTATACGAATGACGCATAAATACATCTTATAGTGCTAAAAGACGACTCCAAGAAACATAGTGTACAGGAAAGGCGCCAAATTCCAGGTATGGTTTATTGAAAAGATCGTCAACATTTGAAAAACATTACATGTAGTATCTTCTGTGGGAGTTATCTAAATTATGAGTAATCATTTGCCACTAATCACCCGCTGTTTTGTCGTTGTATGCTGCTATGTTTGGCATAATTGAGAGAAACACCGCGAATGAATTGCGAAACGGAGAGGTGCGGTTGCTACGCTGAAATGTTAACTGACACCCGTATGAGACGACGAAGAGGCGAGTAGTAGCAGTGGTCACTCATTTTATATATAACTCCCGGGGAATATGGGCGTGCGATGAAATGACGAGAGAGATGTTGTAAATGAAGGAAACATATATACAAATTTTATTATGTACAGTTTCTCTTGTTTGGTTGTTCTTGTTGCGTTTCTGCTTTATCCTCAAATTGGATGATGGCGCCGCTTCGTGAAAGATGAGCACTGGCCGATGCGTGCTGTAGTACGTGACGTAATTGACGGAAGTCCACCACGTTTGGTAGACCTCGTACGTAGACGTGGTCGATGACGTTTCCTTCTCTCGATGCGACCTGTTATCAGCCGTGATCAACCGTGTGCGGCGGTGGCTACGTAAGGCGCAGCCGTGCGGGTACTATCTTGAAAGCGATCTACGATGGGGACAGAGAGCGCCGAGTGCTGATAGCTTCGTGCGCGCTGTGTTCTCGCCGCTTAGTTCTCGTTGAAGCGAGACGCAGTACGAAGGTCATTTCGCTTGCTGCTTCGGGCCCTATCTTGAAAGCGATTGTCTTACATGACGGACGGAGGGACGGACAGGTTTTATCGTTGGGTAGGCATAGAAATGCTTGTGCATTTTGAAATGAACTCACCGAAGGAAACAATTCGCTATACTAACAAAATCTAAGTACAAATGACACCCTTTGTTTCTCGGGGTGGTTTGAAGCATTTTTGTAAAGGTTGTATCGCATACCCTACAGTGAATCGCTTGCCACGATGCTACGCGAAGGCAGCCTCCAATGACAGCAATTGAGGCATCCCACTCGACAAATCACAGATGCCCCGCAGAACACGGGCCGACACAAGCGAGGAGGAAGAACTAAATGCGACGCCAGCGCGGTGCCATTGACAGAAGGAAATGACAGCTGCAGGAAACCGTATAGAGCTCAATAAGAAAATTTGCAGAGGGAATTCTGGCGACAGTGTGTGCAGCGCCTTCTGCAACTATGGCTGTAATGCCAGAATTGGAGATGCGTATGGTAGATGAATTTGCCTATACGTGGTCTTTCTGGCTTTTAACTGTTTTGTTGCTTCTCGATTTCATAACTTTCACCGAAGATCACATTACGTATGCAACAGTTCGCAATGACTATGCATGTGCGCAGAAAGTGATTGCCTTGATGTGTTTAGAAAACCGTGAGCGCTCCAAAGATTAAACGGAAAAATCACGGTAACTTGCAACTTAGAATAAACACGGCAAGATATTTGAAAGCACAAGCACGGATCAACGTTACACAAGTTCATTTACTAACCATCATTCCCACGGTCTATAGATAGGCCCACGTCAGCTGAACGAACGCGGTGCCAGAATTTCCTCTAGCATTAAATTTCTGTGCTGGAAACTGCGAGTCCGGATGTGAGTCAGCGCCTGCAGTTCCCTCGAGCTGGAAGCACCCGTCTCTCACGAATATGTGAACGTACGGAAAAGGATGCAGAATACGGATATTGCACTCCAGCGAAGCGCAGCTGACCGTCTTTCGAGAGACAACCTGAGGGACGCGACCGGGGCCAGCCATGCATACCTTCGTCCTGTCGACCTCGAATCCTGCCACTTCGGACTTGCGTGCCGTCTGCAGTGCATATGCAGGGAGTCCCATCCATAACGCACCAAGATATAAAGATACGCAAATGCCACGTAGCTGGACAGAACCGAGGTGACGTTGTCTGCGGTTGCTTAAGAGGTCAGCGGATTATTTTTTGCATTCCGACTAATTGCATAATTAGCTGTAATTAATTAATGAACTTCTCCAATGCTATGATAGATGAAAAGTGTCAATGATACAATTCTAGAGCAACACGAAAAACTCCCGATAAAGCTTTCTCTCGTTCAATACGTGCTACATAAAAAAGTGTTTTTTTTTTTTTCCGTGCGTGAAAGAAGCCCGCGAAGGGCTGATTCAGCCTGTTCGCGCTCGCCACCACGCTCAACAACCACGGCCGTGGCTCCCAGTTGCAGCGAGTAGCAGCGCGACCGGCGCCCCGGGCCGCCGCGTTGGCCCAGAGTGCGGAGCGGATCCCGATCCCGGTCACGTGGCCGTTGTGCGTCACTTTGACGTCACGCGAGATGCCAGGCGGCAGGCGGTGGCCACGGGCTCGCGACCCGGGATCCCGGGTGTTGTTCGCGCTCCTCCGTGGTTGCGCCTTGCACGTCTGTACCTGCAGTGGGGCCGTTGCTTTGCGCTTTCCGCTGCTCCTGGGAATACGCGGGAAAAGAATGCGGCGAGATGCTGCAGGTATAATGAAGTTACCGCGCCGCCACACACCAGCTTCGGTGTGCACCAGCAGATGCCCAATGTTTGGCGCTGCATGGTATTGGAGGGGCACCCCAACGCCCCCTTTCGCCCTTTGGTGCATTTCGCTTTTTATTCGTCTTTCGCGGACGCACTTGCTGCTAGAAAGCAGACCTGCAATTGCCTGGTTTGAAGGTGAACGTTACCACTGGTGGTTTTTTTACCGAGTGCAAGAAATATTCACCAAAGTTGAGTGTTAGGCTATAGTTGGCGCTGCATATTCTAAAGTCGTGAAAGGTGCGAACATTGTGAAAGCCGCGTTTTTCGGCAGCTGTAAAACTAAAAAAAGAAAAAAAAGTCCCGTCATGTCATTGTTACCTCAGCCCCTAGACAAAAAGATACCACCAAGCATCAATTAAGACAAGTTCGTGCCGCGTGGTGAAGGCATAGTTTAATGTGTTGCGTTATCGTCTAATGGTGAGTGTGTAGTTGAAACGGGGCGGCGCTTAAACAAACGCCTTTGAAAACGTAGGTATAGCGTTGACGTGGTTGTTCTTGCACGCACCTTGGGGAAGCATGGTCGCGATTGTGGTTGCCGGCTTCTTTTACATCGGAGCTGTTGCCTCTCGTTGGTCGGGATTTTTGGGGGTGTGCTCACCCAAAAACAAACGGCAGCTGGAAGGCTTTGTGATTGAGTTTCCGTGTAACAGAATCATGTTTTCTCATATACTCGAGTTACAATCCGCTTCTGTCATCTCTGCAGGTTGTGTGCAAGTCGTACTTTACGAATTTTCTGACGCATTTTGCGTTGAGGAGTTCAATTAATTGTGTGCTGCACTTCCGCACACGTGCTTGTGCGCGTGACATGCGTCGCTTGTGGCGGTGGTGCTTGCGCAACGTCGTCTAACATCGACAGCAGCTTTGCTGTACGGACAGAACTTTATACCACAAGTGCAAGAAATTTTGAAATAATTAAGATGTGCGGCGGGATGTTCTTTTTTTGTTTTTTTGCAGGTTGAATTTGTTGTTCCTCGCTTATGTGGTCTTTCCCTGCTTTCGTGGTGCAAGGTGCATTTATACCCGCGTTCAGGAAAACAAAGTCTCGCTGTTAGCTGAGCGCTGTGTGCGCGTCTATTCTGTTGTCCGCGGCTAATGCGTTGGGAAAACGATGCAAGAAAGATTGTCAATTTAATGAGAAGCGGGAAACGTTCTAGCTACCTAGAGATCTGGCATGAGCGCAAGCTCTTGGGCCAATTGGTGCATGATGAAATTAAAAAATGGGGTACCAGCTCGAATACTCAATTAATACTCAATTCCCCACGATGAATTGCTTGTGGCGGTGCATGAAGCGATTGAACTTAGTGGAGAGGTTCGTTTTCAAAACCTGGTAGGCATGAGCATGGGGGCGTTTTTGTTAATTGCTGTCCTATTTAGAATCTACCCTGGTCGAGTTTTTTTTTTTTACATAAGAAAGGGATTTGTATTGGGTCTAGCGTTGCCCCAGTGCTATGCGATATTTTCCTGACAAAAGATGACAACCTCATTTTCACATCCTTGAACAGCGATCATATGGTCCGTGTGTTTAGGTTTGTTGACAATTTTTGTTATCTTTTTAAGGCTTTCACCCGGGAACATAGTATATAGTATAGCACAGGGTATTTTATCTGGTTTTAAGGAATGCTCCCGCGGTTTGCTCTCTCGTCAAAGTAGATATGGCCAGACGCATCAGAGACGTGATAATTGTCCCTCCAATACCAAAGAACATGCATCCCACCCACCATCAGGGTAGGCGGGAAAGCAGAGCACGCAATATACTGAAGAAATTCGGTAACAGCAAGTACACCACATGTGTAGACGCAGCTAGATACAGACA
Source organism: Dermacentor albipictus (assembly GCF_038994185.2). Classification (NCBI taxonomy): domain Eukaryota; kingdom Metazoa; phylum Arthropoda; class Arachnida; order Ixodida; family Ixodidae; genus Dermacentor; species Dermacentor albipictus. Next base: position 472,524,221 of record NC_091821.1, read on the forward strand.
CAAGCGCGCCTACACAGCAGTGGTGATAAATTACGAGGGAAAATGCATGACGAACGCTACGGTTAACACGCTACACGCAGAAACCGCAGAGGAAATAGCTGTCGCACTAGCCATAGCACAAACACAATGGGGCATAATCATCAGTGATTCACAGACGGCTCTACCAAACTTCGCCAACGGTCGAATCTCGCCAGAAGTACTGCGACTCCTAAAATTAGCTAATAACCATGACAAAAGTGTCCATCTCACCTGGTCACCCATGCACTCCCACACTATATATACCAAACGGTAGCTGTGCACCACATGGCTTGAGAGCTTACGGACCGAGCCTCGGTTAGCCCCGCCTCACCGACGAGTGGGAGTGGGGTGGTCGAATGACCAGATTTCATGAAATTACACAACACCATAGATTGCAGAGGCGCACATTCTCACCGCCGCATCCAAAATTAAGCAAATGTCAGTCTGTCGATTGGCGGCAGTTACAGATCAGATCCTATCCGAGTCCAGCTATCATGCTCCTAATACACCCACATTTATACACGACTGACAAGTGAAGACATTGCAGCTCTAGAACCACCCTGGAGCATATCCTATGGGAATGTACGGATATAATACAGGATAACGGTGTTGCAGCCTCAAACAGCGACAGCCTCCGCGCGCGCTGGGAGTCTTGCGCTGCTCAGTTCGGATCCGCGCCACCAACTCTGGGCCCTCCGGCGATCCGAGGAAGCCGACAAGGGCCAACAACCCTTGGCCGAAACCTAGGCGGGGTCCAGGCCCACCCCACCAATTCGCAGGGTGCTCAATAAAATTATTTGAGTGAATGAGTGAAACAACCTTCAATGCTTGAAAGAGTTAAAAACCGCTTCCGAGATTCCTCGATCGACTCGGAAGCCAAATCGCGCGCAGCAGCTTGCCTATATGGCGCATTCACTACGGCTTCATCCCGAAATAAACCAGCGCGCTCGCAATACTCGTATTACGAAAGCTGTTATTAGTCTCGGCAAGCACGCTATATAAAGAGATGTTTCGGCATCCTTAGTCGTGTTGTCGAGAAATACCTTGCTGCCTACGCGACTCCAAACACAGCGTTTCCCTTTTAGGTTTGGCGCACGCACGAGAGAGAGAGAGAGAGAGAGAGAGAGAGAGAAAGCAGAGAAGAGGTCCGTTAAGGAAGGCATGGGGAATTCCCCCTCTAGATATAACAGTATACGTGCTATTCTGAATAGGGAAGGGAAAGGGCATTGTCTGCTGTGGCAGAGTAAAGATGCCGGCTGTAACGGCGTACTTCTCTGGGGGAAATCTAATTTAGTTCCTTTCGATCGCGACATTGAGCTTCGTCGTTTTTGTGTCCAACTTGTAAAGAGACCTAAGGCAACTTTCGTTTCGGAATGAGAGCTGAAAGCGAGGTCACAACGCCGAAGTCGCAGCGACTCGAGAAAATCGCGAGATATTTACTTCTCATACTTCTCAAACGGCGCCGTTTGAAAGACTCAGCCACATGCAGCCGTGGCGTCCGAATTGTTGTCAAAGAAACATGCTATCCAACGCCGCAGAGCAACACCGCATGCTATTCAATACTTTTTTCCTGGAAATATTTTCTTCTCAATAATAGAAGGCAATACGCTACTCCAACAAACTCATGCGATTTTCCGTGACGTCTCGGTTAGGTAGACGGGTGACGGGCACGAGACGAAAAACAGGGCTTACTGCATTTATTGTGCGACGCTCATACGGTAAATATTTCATTCGGTAAAGATGCATCGCAACAAGCGAACAGCATTGGATGCGGCTCGAATATAAACCAAGCATCGGGGATAAGACACCGGGACTGAGCATGCGCAGTGGTTGGTTTCAGCGATGTCTGGTATGGCAGAGCGCAGACCCAAAACTCTTAGAGTCACCGTACGGCTATCAAGTGTGCTTATCCCACGTTGTAATATGAGTTAGGTTTCACATTTTTTCACGCGTGGGTTGGATTTCACATTTATCATCGGGTCAGGTTGGTGCCCCGTAAGAATATTTTAAAAAAAAAGGAGGCACGTAACTGTTTTTCCAACGGCATTTATGAATATCAGTCGATAAACCGACACGTCGAGATGTCTGAGTCATGGCCTGCTGTGTTTTCTGAATGCCAGCCCAGTGACGGCCAAAAACCAGGGGTCATCGAGAGGGCTTCACTTTCGCAGTAGTTGCTCACAGATTATGGGGCATGGTTAGGATCGCGTCAACTGTCCTTCATTATACGTCATGCGGAAGCGGAGTAGCGAACACGGAGCGGCAGTAGTGCCCATCTAACGCTGGCCATTGTTGTGCCATCACCACAATCCCGGATTCCGAATCTGCAAGATGCAGAATCTATCCTGCGAGCGCCCTAATTCTCCCTTCACAAGTCAAGATGCTGAGCCGTCAGGCAGCGGGATCCTGCGGGAGAAGCCTCGGCGAGCCGCATGTTTGGACGTGTCCGCGTGTGCCAGACAGCCCGGCGCCGCACCTCCCTTTGCCTGGAGGTCACCGCGCGCGCGAACTTTGAACCGGGTGGCCAGCGCGGTCGCTGGTTGGACCCCTCGGACGACCGTCGTGTGCTGACTTTGTATTGGGCCGTTTGAGTGACAATGGTTCCTCGGGGATTATAAAAGCAGCGGCGCGCCACCTGAAAAACAGGATCCGCCGACCCACCGGGAGAGAGTGTCGCTCCCGACTGGGGTGAGATGTGTCACGCGTTTTCGCCGGACGTCGTCGTGCGAGAACAGTCGCGTTTGTTGTGAGCACTCGGCCCCAGTGCCGACCCGTTCATGCCCTGTATGATAACCTGTATATAATGTATAAAGTCCCTTTTGTTATTCTCATCGACGCCAGGCTCGGAGTCTTCGCTACCAACGCTCTGTCACGAAACGGGTGACGAGCGCTACGGGACCACAAAGCCGTAATCGTGGTGCAGCGGTGCAAGTTCGTAACACTGGATGGCAGCTACGGGATTGACCGGCATCAGCTACCTCGGCGCGGTGAGTGCCTGAAGTTTACCTCAAACACCAGACTTTCTCTGACACAGGTTATAGTAGCTTAGGGAAGGATTTGGTGTTGCATTGTGATAACCTTGTGTGTTTCAAGCCTAGTAAGAGTGTTTTGAAAACCAGGGGATGCTGAGGGGGTAAACAGGGCAGTGTGTGAAATACTTGCATATGTCTTACTAGTAGTGTTATAGTAGCGTACGGCAGGTATATTCAAAAAGGGTAAACAGCAGGAGGACAGTGTGAACGATGGAGAAGTACAAGGTGAAGGAACTTCTCGAAATTTGTGAGGAGTTGGGCATTGAGTTGGGCTCAACTAAAAGAAAGAATGCGATCCTTGAGGTCATGAGGACTGGGGACGTAACGGCGGAGGAAGCCGCAGAGGCCTGGGCGGATATCAATGAACGTCGGGAAAGGGAGGAGAAGGAACGTTGCGAGCGGGAAAGGAGAGAACAGGAACGTCGCGAAGAGGAAAAGGAGGAAAGGAGAGAAAAGGAACGTCGCGAGGAGGAAAAGAGGGAGAAGGAACGTTGCGTGGAGGAAAGGAGAGAGATTCGTGAGCACGAGCTTAAAATGAAAGAGTTGGAGACCCGAAATAACTCGCCAGCGCCTAGTCTCACTTCTAACGGTCCAAGAATACGCGATCAACTTCCACCCTTTGTCGTCGGAGAGGATATGGCCAAATACCTCGTGAAATTTGAGCACGTGTGCGAACGGAATAGCATTGAGCGATCCCTCTGGGCACAGAATCTGTTAGCGTTGCTTCCTGGGGAGGCATCAGACGTAATAACTTGCTTATCGAAAGAGGCGTTTGAGAGCTACAGTGATGTGAAGGAAGCGCTACTGCGGAAGTACAAATTGTCGCCCGAAGCTTTCCGGCAGAGGTTCCGGTATGCAAAAAAGGGTAAGGAGTCGAATGTTGACTTCGCGTTTCGTCTAAAAGCCGACCTGGTGGAATGGCTGAAGGGCGAAGAGGTTTTCGACGACCGCGACAAAATTGTCGAATGCATCGCGTTGGAGCAGTTCTACCGTTGCATTGATGAGGATGTCCGGCTCTGGCTGCAAGATAGGCTAAAGGAGGTTAAGCTAAACAAGGCAGCAGAGTTAGCGGAAGAGTATTACACCCGCCGCAGCTTGCACAGCAAGGCAGTGCGCATAGAAAAAGCAGATAGAAGAGATGGGTTTTACGGGAAGCCCGACGAACGGAAGGAAATCACGCGTCGCGAGTTTCGGGAAGACGAGTCCCTTCCCAAAGAAACTGTAAGGAATGGACAGAATGCATCTCAGAATGATGACGATGGTCCGAAACAGCGAAACGAAATGACGCGTTCTTTTGAAAAACGGAAACCGTTAACCTGCTACAATTGCAAAAAGCAAGGGCACATCGCTGCAAGCTGCCCAGAGAGAATTGCTTTTGCAACGATACAGGAAACTCACAAGAACATACGTCTATTGGAGCCCTATGTGCAGGAAATTAAGGTAAACGGCAAGAAGTGCCGAGCACTGCGGGACTCTGCAGCAACTATGGACGTTGTTCACCCGTCTTTCGTCTCCTCGAGGGATTTTACGGGAGAGTGCGTTAGGATACGGCAAGTGGCCGAGAAGGAGAGTGTCTGTTTACCGATCGCAACGGTTATCATTGAAGGAGAATTTGGGAAACTTAACACCGAAGCCGCTGTGTCAGCCGCCCTCCCGGAGCAATTTTCCTACCTCTTCTCAAATAGCTCGGAGCAGCTGCTGAGGGATCAGGGCAAATCATTCTTTGCCGACGTGGCGTACATGGCCCCCACGCGATCCAAAGCGCGCCCGCTGTCGAGGGAACTTGACTTAGCGTCGGTGAGCGAAAGGCGGTGCGGCACACGGACTGATCAAGGTAACTTGAGTGGCGAGCAGTCACGGGAGAGGCAGAGCTCGGACGCTGGCCTAGACGAGCGGGTCCTGGAAGTGAGTGGGAGTGACGCGTGCAGTGCTAGCCGCGATATAGACACGACGCCGCAATTAGGCGACGCGGGCTCCACACTCGCTCCGGTTTCCGCCAGCTGGCAGGAGCAGGCTGCAGTTGAAAGGGAAACTCGGATTCGCGAGCAACAGGAAGATTGTTCACTAGCCGATCTGAGGAAGAGCGTCAAACGGGGAGTGAAAAAAAAGGGGGTTTCATTTGGCAAAGAATCTGGCTTATCGTACCGCCGCTACACGGATAAGCAGGGTCGCAAATATAAGCAGCTTCGGATTCCGCGAAAATATCGCCGGGAAAAATGAATGACCTCATTTGCTTCCTCAGAAGTATGTTTTCGGTCCAAGTGATTTCAAGGGGACCATTCTATTTGTAATTATTATTGCTGATTAATAATTGTTTCTATTTTGTTGTGTTGTTGATTTGAAAACTGATTGTTTGAGCCTTGTGTGCTAGATCGTACACCTGCCTCTTGTTGCAGCGGGAGCAAAAAGAGGGATAGCAATTTAGTTAGGTTGATTTGAATTATGGCCTTGTCTGGTGTTTGACGGGAGACAGAGGGCACTTGTTCGTGTTGGGTGTTGCCTTTTGCCGGTCGGTTTTGCAAGCTGCAGAACGACCAAGCGGGACCAGTGGCGAGAAGCAAGGTCTTAGGAACGACCCGAGCGGAGCTGGTCAAGGTGCCTTGGCGACGACGCGGTGAGCAGAGCTCCTGTCCTGGCGAGTCGGACCTGGGCACGTGAAGTTACCTGGCGTCCCGACACTGGACGTGAACTTGGACGAGCCTGACGAACGTGCGCGCCTGGCATCCGAGCCACGTGGAGGCAGCTCGTCTTCCCGGCGCCTTATCTGAGGGCGGGGATGCTGTTGTGCCATCACCACAATCCCGGATTCCGAATCTGCAAGATGCAGAATCTATCCTGCGAGCGCCCTAATTCTCCCTTCACAAGTCAAGATGCTGAGCCGTCAGGCAGCGGGATCCTGCGGGAGAAGCCTCGGCGAGCCGCATGTTTGGACGTGTCCGCGTGTGCCAGACAGCCCGGCGCCGCACCTCCCTTTGCCTGGAGGCCACCGCGCGCGCGAACTTTGAACCGGGTGGCCAGCGCGGTCGCTGGTTGGACCCCTCGGACGACCGTCGTGTGCTGACTTTGTATTGGGCCGTTTGAGTGACAATGGTTCCTCGGGGATTATAAAAGCAGCGACGCGCCACCTGAAAAACAGGATCCGCCGACCCACCGGGAGAGAGTGTCGCTCCCGACTGGGGTGAGATGTGTCACGCGTTTTCGCCGGACGTCGTCGTGCGAGAACAGTCGCGTTTGTTGTGAGCACTCGGCCCCAGTGCCGACCCGTTCATGCCCTGTATGATAACCTGTATATAATGTATAAAGTCCCTTTTGTTATTCTCATCGACGCCAGGCTCGGAGTCTTCGCTACCAACGCTCTGTCACGAAACGGGTGACGAGCGCTACGGGACCACAAAGCCGTAATCGTGGTGCAGCGGTGCAAGTTCGTAACACCATGCTGTACCAACAATATGCACTAAATGACTGGGTATCTGGCGCCTCCGCCATGCCGCGACGATGGCCTCACTGGCTCCCTTGCATTGCAGAGCGACTGGGCAGGCATCGACAGATACAGGAGGCCATTTCTGAGCAAGTAGGCTACAATCAGCAAGTTAACGCACGAAGTCGTGCGATTTCAGTCCCCAATCGCAGCGGCTGCACTCCGATAATGGGGCGGAATGCAAAGCGTTCACGTATATAAATTTTTGTGCGCTTTGAAGAATCCCGAACGATGAAAATACTGGAAGTCCCGCACCGCGACAGCTCCCTCTCATATTCCACAGGCCGCTTTGTATAATCAATGCTCTGTAATACGGAACTTGCGGTGAGCCGCACACGCTGCTTCTACATGCACACGTGCGTGCGCGCATAGCTCGCTAGAGTGAGTCTACAAAAGCTGGCTTTTCCGCAATGAATACACTTGTAAGGAGAAGCCCGCCTGACTCGCTCCTGTCATATTACAACCTGTACTGTAGAACGTGGCTAATGCTTTCATCGTTAATACACTTCTTCCCTTGTTTCTTCTCTAGTTATAAGGGCGGCGAAGCCGTTCTCGTGATGCTGAGCGCATGCTCAGCATCTTCGCGTTATACACGCGCTTAGCTACTGCCTTCAATTCATTAACTCAAAAAAAAAAGACGCGTTAAGGTGATACTTATGTAAATTACAAGCATGTCCATGTACGCGTGACAAATATTGATGCAATAGGAGTTCTCGAATGTTTTGTAAGTCTAAATAGGAAATAAAAAAAATAATTCGCCGACGAATACGATAATTTTGAGCGCAGCTGTTTAGTTGTTTTGAATTCGCGATATGTTACGACAGGGTCCTCTCGGCGGCGGCGCTGATCTTCTGCGCGCGCAGCTCACCTAGCAGCAGCGGCAGACGAACCATTTCCACCGGTTGCGTCGCGCACTGTTCAGAAGGAAAATGTGAACACCGGAACGCGCGGCTCGCGCGGTGCGCATTATCAAACGGCGGCGGCGCTGCAGGCGATGTAGCGCATGCGCAGTTGGTCCGACGCCCACGCCAGCGCGTTGTTTCCGCGCTCCCCGAATCCCTGGCTGCCGACGGCACTCCGCTCTCCTCATCGCCCTTTCGCCATACCCTCCTCCGCTTTCTACCTCATGGTTCCGCTGCAACCTTCTCTCCGCTTTCCTCCTCGCGCCTCTTCACTCTCGCCGCCTTTTTCAGCCCCCGCAGCGCGCCGCGTTCGCTCTCACCTTTCGCGGTGCTCGTTCGCTCAGTTACAAGTGACTCCTCGGCTCGCCGCAGGAACGGGTGCCCAAGCGCTCCACTCTAAAATGCATTAAGTTGTGTCACCCCAGGTCGAAAGAGCGACCCACCTCCCGATTCTGTTACAAACGCCCAACAGACCGAAAGGCCTTATGAGGCAAACACATGGGAAATCTTTCCGATGTATATTAAACGTCGCGTCGCTTATACGGACGAGGACATCACATTTATGAAAGCCAAAAATCATAGCAAGGAATAGATAAGTTACTCCAGAAAATCCATTCACATTTTCCTAAAAGATCAGAAAGATGACATTTAGTACAATCAATTTTTTCGCATGATCGATTCTACCACAATGGCAAACATTTCGACCTGACTCCGGAAGGCAAGCACACTAACAGTCATGAAGATTATATTAATTTCTTGGGTGGAGAAGTCGGACCACCGACAATGATGCGAGACTTGAAGTTTGCGTTTCGATATATATTGATCCATGGGTATGCCTCCTAAATAGAATAAAAAAGTATTGCCAGCGTCCACGTGAATGTTTTCTTGTCTCTTTGTTGCTGTGCGCGTCCTTTACTTCCTGAATAGGTCCTTCTGCAAGTCCCGCCTAGGTCCGTAACACGACCCTGTAACGCTTAGTTTGTCGGGCAACCGTCTCATTGAAAGAGTGGGTAGCCTCTTACCAAGGGTATTGAGGTCGAAACACATGCGTCACTCGGCACTATGTGATTGATATGCTTTTGAAATGACTTCCATTTCTGCGATAAGAGCGCGCGTGCACAGTTCCGTCCCCCGCCTCTGCACCCTGCGCGATCCACCTCCGATAGGAGGCACTCATTCGTCATTCAGTGGCGGTATCGACGGCTGAGCTTGCGCAAATAGCGCGTTGCGCTGTTGGTGGGTCTTCGATAAAGGCTTTGCTTTATGTTCGCCCCCTCACCGAATGCTTTTACGAGTCTATGCGATGAGAGCACGCCGAGTATTTAGCGAATGACTCGAGCTGCCTAGATTACTGGAGTGATTCCGTACTAATGTCCTTTAACTTATGGCTGTGTCACGATCGGGACGACGTCCAAACATTAGAGCGCCACTAAACGCTAAATCAGACCAGGCCGACTACTGTTCACGAATTCCCTGACCACTGTGTGCGTATATATATATGTATATATATATATATATATATATATATATATATATGGGGGCAGTTTAGCAGGCAGAATTTAAAAAAAAATATATAGCACAATTCTAATCCTTGACGTAAATTACTCGATCAGGGGGTCATTACTTCAACGCGACATCAAGGTACTTAATTAATTCAATAATTAAATTCATTACCTTAATTTACTTTTAAATTATTACCTTTACGGACACTATTTCAATCTACGAGTCATAGCCGGTGAGTTCGCAAGGCATATCCACTTGGAACGAATTCTGCGGCGCGCACAACTTTCGAGGTAATAATTTTCAATGTGTCCAACGAAATGCATTCAAGCACAAATGTAACTGGAACACTTTCCCTTTAAGTCTCTGTAAGCATGTGCCCTTTGAACCTCTTTCACTTTCTGTCCACCTGAGCCCACCTGCGATACACCAGTGGTGCAAGTGTATCGCAGGTGCGTCAGGTGGACAGAAAGTGAGAGAGTCTTAAAGAGAAGGTGTGTCGATCTGCACCACTGGTGTATCGCAGGGGCGTCCTCACGTGGACAGTGTTTTCACTTTACTTTCTTTGTGAAATGACCCAAACGCGCAAGAAACAAGAATTTTTCTGTGCGAGTCCGAGCTAAATGTGCTGCCGGAAGCAGCGGATTCACAAATCGGACGACGAGTGCGCGTCGCTTGAGCGATGGCTAGCTCCTCCTGCAGGCCGGAATTATTTGCGGTGACCGCATTTGCGAGTGCTTCTCCGAAGTTGGGGAACCAGAGGCAAGCGAAGTGGTGCTCAAACCGGCGACATTTCAGTGTGCGTTTTATGCCGCAGTATCGCTGTGTGGTTTTGCTGCCACGAAGCAAAATCTACTCACGGACGTTATCGCTGAGTTCTCGCCGTCGATGCAGAAAGCATTTGAGCGCTGTGGACAGAGTATGGGCTACAATTGCTCTGTGGCACTCTACTCCATCGCTAGAAAAGAGTTGCAAAAGAACAATCCTACTTTTGCTAGAGTAGATGCTGCGTGTGCGCTACAACGATGCTTTCATTATTTAGAGTGTGTGCACAATGCCGTCATCAGAAGCGAAGGAGAAACCAACAACTGCTTAAAATGAAGAGTATGGTCCACTTAAGAATTGAACACAACATTAGTGGTACTCCGGCACCGATTTCAGTCGAGTTATAACATGTACGCCTGCGGACTCTCTTTGTATATAAGTGCGTGCCTGACTTTTCATATCCGATCTTCCGATAAAGCTGAAAAATATACTGGCATTAGATCCCCACTTTAAGCGTTTGCATTAAGAGTGCGCCATGCTGTGCAAGATTTAGTCTTCCCTTAGATACGCAAATTTCTGTCTAGGCGTTGCAACAAAATCATTCAATCCTGTTAGTAGTGACAGATAGGTTTACTATAACAACCTTGTAGATTATATTGTCGTGACTTTAGTGCAAATATAATTATTGCCTTAAAATACTTGGACACGCGAACATGAAAAATAACCCCTTACTGTTCAACGAGAAGAATAAAAATAGCCTCGATTGTTTTCTCAGATACAATGAAGCCAGGCCGTGAAGCTCGATGACTTCATTGTCTGTCTTTATTTTACCTTTTGTTCATTTGACTTTAATTTCTGTTTTCTTGATACGGACAATAAAGCCGATGGGTTCGTTTTCTGTTTTTTTTTTCATTTGGTTGAAACGCGCACGTTCAATTCAACTGTATATGCCGTATCGCGTTCTGGCTTTGCTATGCACAGGAACCGCAGTCACTGGAGATGAGCGACCATAACGATCGTCTCTGCGCACTACGTGGCCAACAATGCTGACCGTTCCAACGCATAAGTTATGCTGTTTTCTCGTGCTGGTACCGCGGTTAGAGGGGAGCACTAGCTAGCGATCGCAATCTAAATGGAGCATATAAAATTTCCGCACTGCATTCTTATTTCTTGAATGCAGGCAATGCATTGGAAGAGACGTCGAACGGGTCAATTTACTCTATAGGTCTTCGACGTAAATTGGTGAATTTTTTTTTCGAAAGCGCAAACTGGAGTGCGTATAACAGCACCTGAGCAGTAATTTATATCGCCGAAGATGGGAAAAGTAGAAGACGCGAAAAGAGGAATGATACATCAACGCTCAATCACCAGTCGTCGTCGTTCAGCATTGGGACGGGTAGGTTATTAGAGCACGATAAGGCTTGCAGCCATGTGGGATGAATACACTAAGATACCCAGTAGTGATAAATGACGGATAGGATCTTATTTCCATTATTGTACAGGGAACAAAATAGTAATGGTTTGAGCAAAAAGTGAAATGTAGTTCACTAGACGAGAGTTAAGAGTCCAGAAAAAAGAAACGTCGTTCTTGCCGAACTATATTTATATATGGTGCCTGCTTTTAAACATGTGGCGCCTCGGTGGCTCAGCGGCTATATAACGGGGTTGCGCTGCTAAGCACGAGGTCCCCGGCCGCAGTGCGCGCATTTCGATGGGAGCGAAATGCAAGGGCGTTCGCGTACTTAGACAATCAAATGCACGGTTAAAGAACCCCAGCGGGTGAAAATCGATCCGGAGTCCCCCACGACGGCGCGGCTCGCAATCGTATCCTCATTTTCGCACGTGCCATACCAGAGTTTGCTTTAAGTTTTCAGTTTAAGCGTGTCTTTTGTTTTAAAGCAGGTGTTTAGGGCGGATAAGAACTTTTGAGGGTTCGATATTAGTTTTTCACAGTGTGGGCAGCCCAATTTAAGAATGCATCGCGTGAAAAGCACTTATGAGCAACTCGGGGTATGAAGAAATATATTATTATTATTATTATTATTATTATTATTATTATTATTATTATTATTATTGTCATCATCATTATTATTCGTGTCCTGTGGCGCAAGCCTCTCTTTGCCTTTGACAGACACGGTATTTCAACTTACAAACTCAAGATGGCAATAGAAATTATTATTATCATCATCGTCGTCTTTGTTTACGATGTTGGTAAAGCTACAGGGCGCACGATAGATCTGCACTGCTGCAGGGCGCGAAACCCCGACACAACGGCTGAAGGGAGTCGGGCGCCCCGGAACAACGAACGCGCACTCTTGTCTCGCTCTGCAGTGCACGGGCGATTGCGCCACTTCCCGCCGCGGCCAGTTTTCCGCGTGAGCCGACGTGTGTCTGGCGCACAGGTGCTCGAGCGAGCACGCTCTCCGAAAGGATAGCCTTTCGTAAAGGGCCCATCACTCCGCATTACATGTTTGCATATAATGCCGCGTTGAATACTTGATAGGAGTTGGCATAGTCGGTGTAAAGATCCTAGGAAAAAGTTGTTGCGCTGCAGACTTACCGCCAATACAGTGCGTTCTGTCTTTACAGTGCGTTAACTGCTCAAAAGGACACTCGAGATGACAATGAGTTCGGCTGTTATGTTCCAATATGCTTTCGCAATGCCAACAAAGCCACCCTTACCGTGAGAGGAGACTGGGCGAGCCAAAAGGGACGCAGAAAACGAGATAGATGACGACGCCATCTTGATGTCCCCTCACCGGCTCGCCATGACGATTCGGATTTTTACAGCGTCTGCTCGGGTCTAGTTAATTGTTCAGTGGTAAAGATTTTTATAAGGAATGTAGCAAGTTTGCGGAACTTTTACTACATGAGAGCAGCCCAAATACTTCGAAATCGAAAGGATCAAGATAAATTTTACATAATTTTCTTTCTTTTCTTGTTACTTCAATAAAGATTAAAGTATCTCTCGAATTAAGAAATCGGTGACGTCGTACTAAAGTGCGAGAGCTATGTTTCGAGAGCCAAATTCAAAAAGTGAAACTTTTCCCTTCTTATCAATTGCTAATGACCATTTTTTTCTCAACCTATAACTTCAAATCGAGTCTTAAAATATACACTAACGCACCAAATTAACTTAGTGCTGCTCTTTAGTGTCCATTGAAGCGTCTACGCTAAGCATAGCTCAATCCTTCTTTACACACTGTTTTGGGCATCAAGTAGATGATTTTAGTATAGCCTTGTGAAGGCTGTGGAAGGTACATAGCGCGCGTCCTTTGTCAAACGCCAACAATGAGCTTTCTTTGGCACGTGCTCCCTCTTCGCTATTTGTATGTATATATGTGCTTCTGTCTGGCCGTTTACATACCCTGCCCAGCACAGAACCCCAATGCTCTAACCATTAGGCCACTGAGGCATGCCTAAAAGGTGGAATCAAACACCTTTACGGATTTACCTTGCGCAAGCCAGTGCTTTGAGACGCTTGGCGCGTTATGCGCGTCACGTGACAACACACATAAAAAAGATACGCCTCCATTCCACCCCGCCAAAGTGGAGAGAAGGTGCTCCCGGCGTTAGACGACGTTGCACAAGCACCGCCACCACGCGCGACGTGCATCACGCGCGCACGCTCGTGACCGAAGTGCAGCATACATCTTCATTCTTCAAGACCCTCCGCCAAGCGCCAGTGCCTTATTGAGCTAAATGAATGTTTAAAAGTTAATTGCGTCAGAAGGAGCGTTAAGCACGACTTACACACAAGCTGCCGACATGAGAGCTTCGGATTGTTATTCGACTGTACGAGCGAGCCTAAGTCTCTTACGCGTAAACTGAAAGGCAAAGCCATTTTACCCCTGCCTGTCTGAGATCTGTCTGAGCGGCCGCTAATTGGCGGTACCGTATTTTAAAGGTGTTTTGCCGTAATGTCGATTACTGTCGTAGCACCCACGTATCATGGACAGATACATCGCGTCCACATGTGCGTCATGCCCACACGTAAGTGGGCGGAAGTGCAGCATACATCCTCACTCTCGTAGGCCCTTCGCCTGACGCAAATGTGTTATTGAGCTAATTCAATTTGTCAAATTGAAATATGTAACAAAACTTGCAAAGTATGACTTACACACAACCTGCAGATACGACAGCATCGGATTGTAATTCGAATTTACAAGAAAACATAACTCTCTTACACGGCAACCCCCGAAAGAACTTTTCCAGTTCACGTTCGTGTTTCCAACTCCCGTTCGTGAGCACAGTCCCAAAAATCCCGACCAACGAGAGGCTAACAGCTTCGCTGTAAAAATGAGCACGCGCGTTTTCTAGGTGACAATAAAGAAAGAAGTTACGGGGCGCATTCGTCCCGCAACGTCATGGAGCATGTAATATTAAACAGGCTGAACCATTATTACATTGAAACAAAGCACCTAACATGCTAATTGCTTTCAGAGCGTGTCTACCAGCACAAGACATTATGCGTCAACTGGAACAAGGCATTCTTGTCCCAGGCCCGATAAGAGCCACTCGTACGAGACTGGGCCTGGAAGTTTGTAAAGCATTTGACAATGTAACGCACTGTCACGCAATGTAAATGGCCTATCCAAGTTGAACGTAGGCGAAAGAACTTTCGCCTACGTTCAACTTGTGAGCACAGTCCCAAAAATCCCGACCAACGAGAGGCTAACAGCTTCGCTGTAAAAATGAGCACGCGCGTTTTCTAGGTGACAATAAAGAAAGAAGTTACGGGGCGCATTCGTCCCGCAACGTCATGGAGCATGTAATATTAAACAGGCTGAACCATTATTACATTGAAACAAAGCACCTAACTCAGTCAGAAATGTAGGCGAAAGAACTTTCGCCTACATTTCTGACTTTCTCATGGAAAGAACGGCAACCATCCCACGGGGTGAAATGCGTGGTCAACATCTTACGCTAGAGACAAGAGGCACCCCGCAAGGTGCCGTCCGCTCGCCGCTACACTTTACTATCACCAAGATGAACCTACCACAACAACTAAATAGGATACCCCACATCAAACATGCCATACACGCGGGCGATGTTACCATATGGACAAACAGCGGCTCGTATGCTGCGATAAACGACGCGTTACGGGAGGCAGCAAACGTTGTGCAAGAGTATGTCGGACACAACGGGATAACGTGCTCCCCCTCGGAATCCGAGCTCTTAACCAATAGAAATACACTCAGAAAGACGCCAGAGACTGACATCCAACAACCGATCAAAATTGTGTTGGAATGCGGCCCGGTTCCTTCGGTTCTGACTATTAGAGTGCTGGGCATGCTTATTCAACATAACACGCAGAATAACGCGGCCTTCACAAAACTGCAGAACACCGACAAACAAATTGGTGGACTGCTAGCTCAGGCGTGTGGCCAACGGACACAGAGGAATGAAGGAGATGGACGTGTGTAGGTTGATTCAAACATTCCTAATCAGTCGTATAGTCTACTCCTTCGCCTATTATCATATCAAGAAATCAGACAAGGATAAAATAGAAGCTATAACTAGACAAGGGTACAAGTGGGCCCAAGACTTGCCTGTTTATACCAGCACCGAGAGCCTCCTCCAACTTGGAGTACACAGCAGCCTGGAGGAGCTGATCGAAGCACACAAAACAGCACGAATAACGCGGCTATTAGACACGATGATTGGACTGCATATAGTGAGTAGAGTGGACATTAAACCTATACACACCACGGGAGGCAGAGCATAACTGTCGGCCGCAATAAGACATTGCATTAAGATCACATCAATAGCCAAGACACCCTGCCGGGCAGGCACGATGCCCAGAGAAAAGCCAGGGCAGACAAACTACGCGAAAAGCAGAAGCAAGACCAAACCGTGGTCTTCTTCGACGCCGCCAACCGGAGCCACAACGCACACGGGGCCCTGAGTGCAGTGGAAGGAGAATCCAGAATCGCAAATGCGGCCTCCACTAGAGCCGCATCAATCAAACCGGCCGAATCAGTGGCCATATCGTTAGCCATCATAAACCCAACTACCGACACTGTCCTTAGCTACTCTATACGAGCACTATTCTCATCTTTATGTGGAGGACTGTGAGTCTAAATACAGCAAAGGTCCCGAGAAACTTCAATCAGAAAGACAGAACTAAAATCAATCTCGTCTGGGTACCCCGCTCACTCGGGAAATCCAGGCAACGAGGAAGCCCATAAAGTGGCTTGAGGGTTAACAAACCGGGGTCGCGCTCTCCTTGGTACCGGACCTCATCCCACCCCCCCTTCCCGATAGGGGAGGCAGTGACTTCCTACAACGAACTTGCCAACCTATATAAAGAGGACAAGATAGTATACCGTATACCGCACACCGACCTCACGGGAGCGTATACAGGCCACTGTCTTCCGCCGAATTCAAACTAACGCCCTTACCTCTCCTCATCGCTTCGCAATCTTTACAAATGGAAAGGTTGACCGAATATGCAAAGACTGCAATAAAAACGCTTTAGAATACCAAAGCCACATCTTCTGGGAATGCGAGGGACTTCCCCCACCCCGAGAGCTTCTGCCAGCTCCATCAGAAACGACATGGGAGACCCTAATACGGCCCCCCGAAGAAAAAGTGCAAAAAGCCATAATCGCCTGGGTGGAAGAGGTAGCCTCAAACAAAGCGGCCATCTACAAAGCCCTGAAAATTCTCTTGAATAAAGTTGTCTCCTCCTCCTCCTCCTCCTCCTCCTCCCCGAAATTCCCTGCGTGTCTCTCACCGAATTGCTGCTGTGGCGCGCAAGACCGAGCCCGTTGTGTTTTGTGATTCAACACGTTGTAATGCTGGATAGAAGTTCCGCTTTCTTCGCAAGCAGCGCACTGTGGTCGCTGGTGGAAGGGTTCGACACTGACTTCTGCGGTGCGTCTCCTGTCGTAAAGTGCCAGTTCGCTTAGCTCGCTCATGAAAGCTTCGCGTACACCGATTGCTGCAGTGTGTGGAATCGGCATACTATATCTTAAAAAGCTAAGTACTTCCTATGGTGCCACGTCATTACAAGATAAAAAACTTCTGAAACCGTGAAACACTAAAACAGGAGAAGTTGGTAGTATGCACACATCCCTCCTGTGCGCCCATTTGTGGCCCACGGAGTGCAAAAGTTAAATGAACTTGCTAACTACTATAAAGCTATAAAACATCACGCAGCAATAAAGAACTTCCTAGACCATTTGTATAGATGTACACCCAGATACCAGAAGTTGCTACAGAAACAACCCGTGAGTTATATCGCTTATATTTTGCCGTCTGATCGAGTGAAATGAGGCAGGGTCTAACGCATACATTATTGTTTATTTCATGGCGAAGC
The DNA here is from genome assembly GCF_038994185.2 of Dermacentor albipictus. Taxonomy (NCBI): domain Eukaryota; kingdom Metazoa; phylum Arthropoda; class Arachnida; order Ixodida; family Ixodidae; genus Dermacentor; species Dermacentor albipictus. Next base: position 472,541,240 of record NC_091821.1, read on the forward strand.
ACGCCCAGCTGTATGGCCTTCGTTTGCGGAAAATTGTCAAGGAACATTGCTTCGATCAGAAAAGAACACACGGTAGCTATAGCAGCGCCTAAGATAAGCACATCTGTTTAACCAAACATAACCCAACCTAAACGAACGTTAAACCTAACTTTTCCCAGCCTTACCTTAAACCTAATCTTAGGCCTTACATTAGACCTAACCCTGCCTAAACCAACGTAACATAAGCTTAAACGTAACCATTGTCGTAGCAAGAAACGCAGGAAACTTCAGTCGAAAAGGGGCTTACTGCAGGAACGTGAAAGAACACAACGCTATCTTCTGTTCTTTCTCGGTATTTAGAAATTGAAAGGTGATTTCCCTCAATGTTCAGTTGTACTTGTGCTGCACCCTACAGAGGGCGTATTTAGTAACAGAAGCCCTTATCTTCTTTTTAAGGGCGCGACCGATTATACCTTGATCGTGCCTTGGTGCTTCAGTAACCCACTGCCCTATAATGTTTGCAAATTGGGTGATTGCAACAAAGCTACAACGTACTGCGCAGGCGCGAACATCTGCTATTCCGTCTGAGCGCGCTACCCTGCTCTTCAGGCGGCAAAGGGCAAAGTGCGTCTGCTGTGGCGCATCCGTACGAGCAGAAGGAAACGTGCACCGAGTACACGCCCACAGAAAACGCTACTTGGCCGTTTTCTTGCACTTGCACTGGTGAAGCCTGTCGCTGCTGTGCGAGTCATTTGTCTCGCCGGTGAACCTGCCAGAACCACCCGCCATTAAAGCTATCTCCTTTTTGCCCTCGATTGTACCCTAGTCAAGCAACGTACCTCCAGTTTGCGCTTCCAGCTCATCCCGCGCCCGTGCACTCTGCGTGGGTGCCTCGTCGGATGACAATTTGCGCCGAAAAAACCGACGGCGGCAAGAAAGGGGTTGGAATCTTCGTCTCTACCGTCGTTTGCACTGTCTTTAGGCGCCCCTCCGCTCGTGTCTGCGCCGTTTCTCGTCCCGGGCCACTTTATTCTCTCATTAACGCGCCCCTGCAGGGCCAGCCATCCAGTCTGACTTTGAAGCAGCAGACCCGAACGTCGTCTTGGCGCTCCACCAACGCGGGCGGTGGCGAAAAGTTTTGTCTTCCTCGCTTCACTTTTTCTCTTCTTCTTTTTACTTCGCGTTAAAATCTACGGCGCCTTGCGCCACCCGTTGTCAGCTCCGATGCCAGAGACCCGGTGGTGCGCACGACGCGGTGACGCGCCTCGTGACGCGTGCTCTCTCTTCCCGCGGGCAGGGCGCCGAGAAGAGCCTTCTCTCGGGAAGTGATGCGCGGCTTCTTTGATACTCGTTGGGTGTTCGTCGTCGTCGTCGCGCCGGCGCCTTCCCGTCGCGTGCGCGAAAGAAGCTGCTGTGTCGCGCGTGCAGTGCGGTGACGTGAGACGCGTGGCGGCGCCTCGCATGCGAGACCGAGCACGAGGTCGGGTCGCCGTGCACGTGGTCGCCACTATGCGGGGCCTCCCGAAGTGTGGAGCCATCTTGGCATCGATGACTGACAAGTCAGCTGGCCTCCTCTTCTGAGCGAGCGAGGCACTGGACGGTTTCAGTTCTTCGTATGCGTAAACGGGACACGTTCTCGAGACACTTGAGTCATCATCGTACATTCTTAAGAACGCCCCCATAATATGCGACACCCCGCTCGGGCTCGCTGCAAAACCAGCCACGTGAGGAAGACGAGCGCTGCGAGCGTCGACAACGCGAATGGATCCTGTGCGCCATGTCTTTTCGTGCTGCGGAGGGGCCGATTATATCGTGAAACGTGCCGTAATGTACTCGACATGCGCGCACAGGAAAAGAAGCGAAAATGCCCTAACGAACAGCGGCGCTGAACACAGACGATAAGGGCTGCACGTGTTACATTTTTCGACATCCTTGTTCGCTTTGTTTTCCTTAGACGCTTTCCGAGTACTACAATGTGCGACCCTACAGTTGCGTGTCCGGGCTGCTCGGTCTGATACAGCAAAGCATGCAATGCAGCCAGCCGGCAAGTAAGTGTAGTATTCGTGGAAGTCACGTCGACACCGACGTGCGTTCCACTACACGTACGCGGCGCACGTTCAGTGCTGTTTGCACGCCACGAACTTCACTTTGGAGCCTCATAGGCACGAGTGCGGTTAGCCGTCCTGTCGGCCAGGCCCCTCCCACATTTACAGGAACCCAATTTTACCTAATTAGACGGCAGCGCCTTTGCGTGCCGAGGCCAGTGTAGTGGGAGCACTGGTTGAGCCAACACGCGCGTCCAGGGTTGTCAAGGGCTACGGGTGTGGACCGGGGAAACAAGCCGTGGGTCCCAAGGACGGTGGCGCCGCAAGGAAGAGTCCGTCGCGGCACTCGCCGCTTAAAGGGGCATCGAGGATGCAAGCAAGCCGTGCTATCGCAGCCATCGCGTCAGACTCACAGCGGTCTTTGATTGATTGATTGATTGATTGATTGATTGATTGATTGATTGATTGATTGATTGATTGATTGATTGATTCGATTTAACGTCCCAAAGCAACAGTGGGGCAACGAGCTGGAACGTCGTAGCAAAACTAATTTCTGTCGCGTCGAAATTCGGCGGCCGCGGCTGGGAACTGAACCCGCGACCTCATGGCTCGAACCCCCAGCTGAACGCCATAGCCACTGCGCCACCGCGACGGGTGACGATCTCAAGTTCGGTGGTCCTTCGAGACCTTTGACGGGACACTAAACAGAAACACCAATTCAATCTAGGCTAGCTATCTGCGCATTGAAAAATGTATATTGTTGTTAATTTTGTGGCAAGAGCTTCGTCACTACGAGAGGAAATGAAGGTCATAGTGCTTCTTGAATTTCGTGTCAAGGCAACCCCCTCCCCGCGGATATACGTCAGTAAGATTCCACTAGTTACCATGTGTTTTTCTCGCATTTAACTCTTTGTGTCGCCGTGAAAGTTACATAAATCAAGTTCACTCTTTGGCTCTTTTAAAGTCCATCTCTACCGATGAAAATATTATCTATGCCCGAGCAGCATGAGGCTGTCGAAATCTGTGACGTCAAAGCGAGCTGGTACGGTAAATTCAAGACGGTGTCGGCACCCGTCGCTAGAATTTTTTTTTTTTTCGCCTTTTCTAGCTTGCCTAGACCCTTCTCGCGATAAGAGTGGCTTGTTTTAGCAATGCAGAAGGGAGATTTACTGATGCAGCTCAACTTAATTTTTTGCTTTAGTATTCCTCGAAGCACCTCGTGCGCCCACTGAACGCATAACGGTTGTGTACTTCACGCGTCCTCAGGCATATGATTTATGACGCATGCACGGAGTAACTGCTAAGCATCGGTAAAAGGTCAGCGCACGTTGCACGCAGCCGGCCTAATTATAGTTACTGCCCTCCCCCATTCTGTCAGCATCATCGGAGGCGAAGAGTTAGGCGCTTGCACATTTTTTTGATGCGAAACATATTTCAAATCAGTCGGAGGGGGTCGCTTGCTGAAACCGCGTGCAACGAAAACATCGAATGGTATTAACACTTGTATGTTTGCAACCGCGCTACCCATGCGCCTTAATTTAGTATCGTTGGGTAGAGGAAAGAACCCTATGCTCTGTCATGCATCGATGCTATATTCAGCCTTGCGCGTGTCGTTCGCAGAGGCGCAGCTCGGCAGAGGGTTTGTCCATCCTAGCACGAATGGTTGCATTTGAGAGAGAGAGAGAGAGAGAGAGAGAGAGCTATGGGCGTAATAGGTATCACTTTTGAAACTCAAAGCTGTTGCTGATCAGGAGTTCAAAATGAGTTCATACAAGTGCGGAGTTTCCTGCGGAAATTTCACGCTTGCTTTACAGCTATACAAGTTACACACATGCGTGCATGTGTATAACTTGTCTGTTTGGTTACGTCATTTCTGTACCGTACGCTGTAGAATATTCTAGACTCTTAAAATAGATAAGGGTGCAAATCAATCAGTAACTCACACCTTTAGACAGTTTTTGGATGTAAGGGTGGGAATTGCGTTTATAATTTTTTGTTGCATTCATAAAGTTCCTTTTTGGTCTGGATACCAGGCTATTCGTTACGCATGCCACTGTATTTGCTCTAAAGTGCGCGCAGAATTGATCTTTCGTGTTTTTTAATGCATGGTTCTGAACGGCAGGGTTAGTAGAATGTACAGCTTTCCGCAGGTGTCGCTGTCTGCTAATGAACAAGTCTCAACAACTTGATCTTGCACGAACTACGCTTTGTGACGTATTGTTCCTGAAAAGTCGTGCGTCAACTCGACGTGAGGCTCACAACTTCAGGTGTACTGGAATTTTCGTCAACCACGGGACGATACTATAGCGTCTACAGCGCTGGCACTATGTGCGTGATTGTGTGATGCGTTCTTTATTCAGCTGTATTTCTTTTCTTTCTTTATCTCCTGCTCTTGCTGTTTTTTTCTGTCCTCTAATAGCGGTTCGACGTGGTGTGCCTTCTAGGAGACAATTGCTAGCGCGCTATTCTTTCTCTTTGTAATGTTTGCATATATGCTCACACGGTTAATAATAACAGTAATAATAATAGTGTAGAGGCGGCGTCGTGGCGCCGAACCTACAGATTTGTCGCACTTTACTGCGGCCATATTTGTTGGCTCTTTTACTGGGCCTCACGTGAGTGATGTATGCGCTCTTGTGGTGGAGCCACAGCTACGTTAGTCACTGGCGAGTGCGTGAACTACACTGAAGTAAGCGCTGGGGCTGCTCCCTGCCGACGTCGAGCTTGCTCAGGTTCTGCACGGTGACGTAGGTCCCCGCAGGCGCGGGCTCTTTCTACAGCACCTAGAGCACGATATTTCTAAAGTACGGTCAGCAAAGCCAGCGCGACCGGGGACATTTCCACGCCCTAGCGTCGAGAGCGAGCGGAAGGCGTCGGGGGAAGCACCATTGGATTCAGACCGCGGCTCCGCTGGCCCGTAGCAACCGTGCGTGGGGTCACCAAACGTAACGACATCATCTTCCGCTCGGGCGACGAAGGGCGCTCGTTTGCCGAAGTTGCTCCAGAGGCGGCGGCCATGATGAAGGGCGTTGCAACCGAGGCCGGTGTGAGGTAAACACACGTACCGTTTCGTGAAGCAAGGAGCGAAAAACTGACGATACTATAGGCAGCCAAGGACGGCGGGAAAAGCAGAAGCTAAGAGGCCGAAAAAAAAATAACTATAAGAATACAGCAAGAGGGGATGGAGAGGGGGGTAGCAGTTGCAAGAGTGAAGGGTGAACGCGTTGCGTTATAGCGTTCTTCCCAGAATGCAGGCACGCTTCTCATCCAGACCGTCGGAGGTCCAGAGTGTGCATAGAAACGAACGCCGCGAGGGGCGAGCGCGCGGACCCGGAGGAAAGGAGGCTGCGCTGGCCGGGGTCCAAACAGCTGTTTACCCGCGGCCCTGCTGGCGCTCGAACAGCTGAGAGAGTCGCGCGACCCGCGGCTTGCGTCACGCGGACCGGCAGCGAGTTGCTCTCGTCCCTTAGCCTTTACTTCCTACGATTATTTCGTACCTTCCTGGCCCGCGTAGTGCCGACCAAGCCGGGGAGGAGGCGGGGGGGCGCTCGGCACTGATGCGGTAGCGGCGAGGGTACGCAGCACCGCTGACGCGGAGAGGGCCGCGAGGCAGTGCACCGACGGAGCACTGCGCTCGAGCAGCAGCGAGTGCTCACTCATCGTCCGTGGAGACGGCGGCGGGAAGCCGTGTGTGTGTGTTCGGCGGCGTGACAGCTCATCCCCCCGGGACGCAGTTGCTCGACACCGACTCTGTGCGAGTGGAATCGGAGTGCTGGAGGACGCGCCGTCAAGGTAGGCGAGTACCGTGCCTCCTCTTATCCGCTGTTTGAGGGTGGCCCGGAACCACTGTCGCCGCGCACGTGGGTCGATTTCGCCGCTCACCGACGCGACTGTCACATCGCGGGTGGTTCTTGCGCAAGCGGGACAGACGACGTAAACGACCGCAACCTGCGGGTAGCAAATATCGCGCTCATTGTGCAGAACGGACGGACAGCGTCAGCGGGGTAATTCACGAATCCCGTCGCCTCCGTGACCGGTCTTCGGTCGCTGCATCGCAGCCCGCATCGCGCGAGCCGTTTAACAAATGGCTGCGGCGGCCATCCTCACGCTACCCGCGTGTGTCCGCATTATCGTTGACGATTCACGCCTCAATCGTTATGCAAGCAAAGCCCGGGATGTCTCTTGAGCTACGACGTTTACACGCCCGTATTTAAAGCGTGCTGACATTCGCCGTAGTGGCGAATTGGTCTCTGCATTACGCTGCTAAGCCCGAGGGCGCGGAATCCAAATTTCGATTGGGGGCTGGCGAAATGCAAAAAAAATGCCTGTGTACCGCGCACTGGGGGCCCGTTTAAGAGCCCCAGGTGGTCAGATTTAATCCGAAGTACCCCACTACGGCGTGCCTCGTAATTACATCGTAGTTTTCGCACGTGAAACCCCAGAATTTATTAAATTAATTTAATATGTCCTGGTTTATGTGCTCAGTGTATACTATGTGAAGATGTTTCCACGTCTGCGGTGTCGCATGTTTGAAGAGGACGAGATGCGCCATGAACGTTCGTCTGCGCGTGGCGCACGGTTGAACATTGCACCAATTATTGGCAAGATTATCGTTTCACAGACAACGTCTGCAGCTTGTCAGTGCTCGTTTTGTACGAATGGCTCCGGCAG